>NC_041723.1:19888579-20211079 GCF_900700375.1 Denticeps clupeoides
AGGGGATGCGGGCCCTTTCCAGCGAGAAGAAAAAAGAAAGCTCCGCCTCTACCGGTATACAGGCAGCCATGTGCGCTGCACTGTGTTTATAAAGCCACATTATGCAAAATAGATAGTCGTAAATAAATGTCATTAATGAAACCAGTGTGGAGAAATTATTTTACTGATTCAAGTAATTAATATATTTATATTCATATAATAATGTATAATAATAATCAGCTATAAAAATATTACATGAAGAATCATACAAATTACTGTCATATACAGTCATGGCCAAAAGCTTTGAGAATGACACAAATACTTGTTTTTATAAACTTTGTAGCTTTTGTGTTTTTAGATGCTTTTGTTCATGTTTCTGGGGTGTATTGAAGTATAATTACAAGAATTTTCAAAGTTTTTCAAGTTTCAAAGGCTTTTATTCACAATAACATCAAGTTTATGCAAAGAGTTGATATTCTCAGTGTTGGTCCTTTTTTTGAAGACCTCTGCAATTTGCCCTGACATGCTGTCAATCAATCAACTTCTGGGCCAAATTCTGAGTGAGGCGCCCCATTCCTTCATAATCAGTGCTTGGAGTTTATCAGGATTTGTGGGTTTTTATTTGTCCACCCGCATCTTGAGGTTTGACCACAAATTCTAAATTGGATTAAGTTCTGGGGAGTTTCCTGCCATCGACCCAAAATTTCAATTCTTTTGTTCCTTGAGACACTTAATTCTCACTTTGGCCTTTGGGAGAAGTTGCTGTCCGAGGATGTTTTGGTACCATTCTGAGCTCTAATGCAAAATTGTGAGTGACCCCACTCCCTTGGATGAGAAGCAGCCCCACACATGAATGGTCTCAGGATGCTTTACTGTTTGAGAACAGCTGTCTTATTGAAGACTATATTATAGTAATAAACACTGCTGCAAACATGGATCTGTGTGACACAGTAAAACACATTTACTGAATGCTGCACAGATACTGTAATATTTTAATATTTATTACAGATTTGTAATATTTTAAAACACGTTATTTATAATAATAAATACAGATCTTATAATGCATTTACTTCTGACTTTTTGCATGCCTGTTATTAGGGCACGCAATGTCTAATGGGAAATGAAGTCTCCCCATCGCAGTGCACCTCGCGAAAACGAGAAATAAAACTGTTTAAACAGCTGGTTCACTCAAATACGACAAACACTCTGCACAATGAATTTCAATGAGCAAAATTATTTACACGTCTGTCATAGATATGCTCTACCGAAATGTTTTCCATTAATGCACGACTTACAAAAATACAGAATCCACGAGAAGGTTGTGCTTTGCACCGTCTTCAGTCCGTGACGTTGTTGGGTGGGATGGAAGAAATCTGGCTCTCTGACTGGCTGACACGAAATCAGATCATATTCAGCGCAGAGATTGGACAGACAGTAATCCCGCCTCAGGAGAACTCGGAATAAACACACACACTCAGAACAGAATTGGAACATTTGGAACTTTGTGAGCCCATATCAAAACCACCACTGCTCACACAAACGTGTTGATGCTGGGTCTGTCAGGTTAAATGTTCTAGGGCATTTGCGCCAATCATATTCTTTCACAATACAACACTGTAAATTGCTTTGTGTGCATAACAACATTTAGAAACCGAAAACTCGTTTTCGAGAAAAGTGTTCTTGTTGGGCCTCAGTGTAACTGGTATTCTGTGGTATAAAATATATTTATACTCGTCACCTGTCCCACGTTCTCCAAGACAGTCTTACTGTCCCACATTGGGCCTGTTTGCATCTGCTCACCATGTTTACTGGTCAGATGTTGGATCAAAGGGACAAGGAAAAGCCCTTAGTTTGCATTCTATACCAGCTGCTGTGCTAAATGAGTTGCTGGGTAGATTTTCTATCCTTTGTTCTCTGTTAAACTGAACAATTTACCATGGTTCTTGTGCGCAGCAATGCTATTCTCCTCTGGTCACTGTTTTGCAACCATGGCAATGGTTCTACTTTTATATGTTTGTCAAAGCTTGGGATTTTGGGCTAAATAAGAAGTAAATGTTGTTGTCACCTCCTTTTAGAGGTCTAAAGAGAATGCTATCAAAGAAACATTAAAAACAAGATTCTCTACAGAAAGTACACTTCCCACACCAGATGGAGCGCCAGATCAAGAACCTGTCTCCTCTCCCCCACAGTTCTCACAGCTGCTCATGATCTAGCCACTTGACGCTCAAAATAGCCCTGCTTCTATATGTTCTGTCATTAAAGGAGAGATCATACCACCAAAAGATGCCAAAGTGGCAGCCTTTAAAAGTTGTGCCCTGCCAGATGGTACGAGAGCCATGTGTAGATCCTTGCAAGGACAGCACCTTCCTTTTTTCCCCAAAAGTGCTAGTAAGAGGCCTTTGCAGAGCACATCTGCTGAGATTCTCTACTGACCAATGAATAATCACATGGAAGGCAATGCTGACACGGCGGGTATTTCACAGAGAAACCCCGTTCTTACTGTAATATTAGAAAAAAAAACATAAAACCGCAAAGGCCGAAAGTGAAAGTGAAGTGATTATCAGCACAGCACACGGTGTACACAGTGAAATGTGTCATCTGCATTTAACCCATCACCCTTGGTGAGCAGTGGGCAGTGTAAGACGGGCATTCTGCAGGACCACGGCACTTCTGCAACTTTGCCTTGTGGAGAGGCAAACACCTCTTTGTTCTCGTGACAATTTGGTTGTGATGGTCCGTGGGGGTCGGTCTCCTGTTCTTTGTTCTTGCAACAATTTGGTAAATAATAGGTGTGAAGCTCCAGCCATGTTTTGTCTGCCCCAGACGGGAGACTCTGAGGGCGTGACGACAGAAACAAGAAATTCTGATTGGTCTGTGACAACTTCCAGTGGGTCAAATGTATAAAGGATGTTCACGTGTGGTAGCGGGGACTTTTTTTCACAATAACATCAAGTTTATGCCCCACTGATGAAGCTTATAGTACATATTATCACAATCCAAGACTGTGCCCAACAATTAGCCAAAATCTTACTGTATTCAACAAGATGAACTGAGCACATATTCCATCTACTTTTGATCCCAATTTCGAAAATATGAAGAATGAATTATAGTAGAATGCTATAGGTTGCACTTTTGAAAGTGAAGTGATTGCTATTGTGATACACAGCACAGCACACGGTGACACAACGAAATGTTTCCTCTGCTTTTAACACATCACCCTTGGTGAGCAGTGGACAGCCATGACAGTTTTCGGTGTATTTGAGGTTTTCAGTGTATTTGAGGTTCATGGGTGATTAGCCACGGGTAGCCCAGCATGATGGGGTCATGGGGAGTTGTGGAAAGAAAGAACACCACTAGTGATGGGGTTCGAGATGGAGCATGTGGAGTTTCGTTTTAAACAGGATGTGCCCAGATCCTGGTGGATTCGTGATCGGGTGGCCAGTTAATCAGATTCATGGATGTCCCTGGTTTCTGTGAACAGGTTTCTTCCATCGTATGGTCACAGGAAGTGAGCAGCCGGTGTGGTCGCTGCAGTAAAAGCACAAGCCTAACTGTAAGAAGCAGATCGTCTGTTACACGCAGCAGTGCAGACTCTGTACTGTCAAGGCTTTTAAAACCTGACTGAAACATTTCAGCAATGTTATTACTATTTAAAAGATTTGAAAATTGAACTAGAACGACTTTCTATAAAATCTTTGACAGAAATGGAAGTTTAGAAAAACAACTGGTGGTAGTAGCCTAGTGTGTAACACACTCGCCTATGAACCAGAAGACCCAGGTTCAAATCCCACTTACTACCATAGTGTCCCTGAGCAGGACACTTAACCCTGAGTATCTCCAGGGGGACTGTCCCTGTAACTACTGATTGTAAGTCACTCTGGATAAGGGCGTCTGGTAAATGCTGTAAAATGTGAACTGTGCATTCTCCCTCCAGAATCCAGTTTTGTCTAGAGCTCCTTTTTCTCTTTTCCCCATCTTTACAGGGAAATCATAATGTGTGTGTTTGTATGCGTGTTTGGATTATTATTTCTTAACTCCTGAGATTATATTAGTCAAATCCTGATTTTGATACGTTGATTTAATTTTAATATACGTATGTTCTTATATGATCAGAATTAAAATGCTACCTGCAATCTGCATTAACTAAACAGTCCATTGTTCTTTTTTGTTTCTTTGTTGCAAGTGGATCCTGTAAAAGAGAAACGTGACAATATATTGCTCCCATTGAACAGATTATTATGATCATACTTAAACACAAACCTCATTTAAAGGAACCGGAGTGACATGCACAATAATGGCTTCTAAAATCTTCTGTGCACTGCTGCCAACCATTCCACTCCAGTAGTTAAATGAGTTGATGGAGGCTGCAGATATGTCGAGGGTGCTTGGGGGTACATCCCTACCACTTTCATTATATCCTAAAATTGTTGTGATAAAGATTGCAATTTAAAATCCTGTGTTAGCTAGGGTAGGACTCCAACTTCTGACCATCATTCTGAACGTCTGGATATTCTGCTCAGTGTGAAACATCTCATCATTGATGATTGGACTGTTTAGGTTTCCCCTGGACTAAGGGGGTGTCAAGATCTATCACTGACTAAAGAAAAAATAACTTTCAGCTAAGAACATGAGTACATAGAGTGAATTAAGAAAGTTTTCACAGCGCATCGCTTTCCTGTTACAGCCTTATTCCATTAATTAAATTCCAATGATTCAATTATTTTTTTGCTAAACACAACACCTCATAAAGTGTACACAAGTATTCACAGCCTTTGCCATGAATGTCCTCCTGTTTTTTTCTGATCATCCTTGAGATGTTTCTGCAGCTTAATTGGAGACCATCTGTGGAAAAACAGTTGACTGGACCTGATTTGGTAAGGAACACACCTTCTATATAAGGTTCCACAGATGATAGTTCACGTCAGAAAAAAACAAAAACCCCGATGTGTGTACGTTCACAGACATACATGACTTTGTGAAAGTGGAGGTTTTGAAGTTTCTGTCTATTGAGTGAGAGAAAGATCTGCAAAGATCTGTAAAATACGAAACCCACTGCCAACTTTACTGAGGTGAGGATGGACTGTACGCAGAATTAGAGTGATCAAGATCATTAGTGATCCAGATTTTCAGAAGGTATGTTCGCTCCTTTAGAATGTATTATTATAAAGAACATATTTTTAGTGTTTTTAAAGAATATGTGATGTACTTGTAAATCTATCTTGATGTTCTTTTTGAATTTCTGAGTACACTATACAGTATTGTTTACTTTTTTCTTCAGCCAATCAGAAGTGGACCTGCTGGGGCGTGACAAACCGACGGCCGGACATTCTCCTTCAGAACTTTCACAATTCTGTGGGGCAGTGGTGGCCTAGCGGTCATGGAAGCGGTCCCGTAAACATTGCTCAGCAGTGTTTTGTGTCTTGTGTGTTTTTATCTTCTGGTGAGAGAACTTTGTAAAAAATATTATTTTCCCAAATAACATATTTTAAAGTAACATAGTCAGGTCACCAGTCACAAATTTTCTTCCATTGCTTCCAACTGTAATGAATTAAAAATGATCACCAATTAGTTGTTGTAACATCCTGGTGCCATGGTACCACCAGGTGGCGCTATTTCCATGTCTTGTAATTGTGTTTACTTGTGTTGTCTTTGACTAATATTTAATATTATTTGATCTGAAGCATTAAAATGTGACTCATGAAAAAAAAATTAAGAGAGGGGGCAAACACTTTTTGAGACCACTGTAAAAAGGTCTATGTAGATTTATTAGTCATTATGTTAATTAAGTGATTTGTGTGTGTGTTGTCTGGGACATGGTTGCTGCGGTGATCAGTTGGGCCTCCTGTCGACTGTCTCCATGAATCAGGCTCTTGGTGGCCAGCTGTGTTTTGGCTCCGCCGATCTCTGGGGACCGTGTCCGCATCTCCCCATTCAGTTCCAGACGCTCCTCCAGACAACTCGGGGTCCATCTGAACACAGAGAACAGCTGGAGTTTTCCTCCCATGCTTACATGTGCACCAACACATGCATCTATTCACAGGCAATTTACATAAACCCACAGAGATTTAATGTATTTTTATTTACAGGCAAGACACCCTTATCCAGAGCAAATTACAATCATTATTGACAGGGTCAGTCTCCCTGGAGACACTCCTCCAGGACACAATGGTAGTAAGTGGGGGTTAACTTTGCAGTTATCTTGTTCTTAGGGGAGTGTGTTACCCACTAGGCTTTTACCACTATCTCTGAAGCAGACGTCCCCATGGTGAGAGGTGTGTGTATTTATGTTTGTTACAATGTGCTTTTGTGGGGACACTGGTAGTCCTGAATAGTCCTTTATGGTTTACTTTGGGGAGCTCTCCCCTGCCTCATGACTGCTGAACATATAGCTGTGAGGGACAGAGGCCACAGAGACCATCATTGCGTTAGCGGCACACTTATCGCAAGGGAACAGCAACATTTAAGATCCTTGTCTTCACCCCAGACCTCACAGATAAGTGATTTAGGCTATATACAGTGTATTAGAATGTAAAAGTTAGAAATGTAAGTGATAGTGTGGTTGCATCTCCACAGTTCTGTGCTGCTCTACTGAATGTGTATAGAAAGTCCTCAAAAGCTGCAGTAGGCTCAGCCAGAAATGACACCAGTTAATTGATGGACTCTCATCCTGTCTGACTCACTCTCATTGGCTAGAACTGTTTACAGCACTTACAACTGTTATAGCAGCAGCTACCTTCTTGTTGGTAGAAAACAAACCAACAAGGAGCTGTGAAATTCAGAATTATGTACATATGATGAACTCTAGAAACGTTTGTGTTGGTGGTACAGTAGTGAGCTTAGCTGTCTTCCAAGCATTTGTCCCAGGTGTGATTCCCGGCCAACAAAGTCCATCTTTGTGGGTGGTAGTAGCCTAGTGGGTAACACACTGGCCTATGAACCCAGGTTCAAATCCCACTTACTACCATTGTGTCCCTGAGCAGGACACTTACCCTAAGTTGCTCCAGGGGGGACTGTCCCTGTAAACTACTGATTGTAAGTTGCTCTGGATAAGGGCGTCTGATAAATGCTGTAAATGTAAATGTAGAAACACCTTTTAATGTGTCATGTCTATAGTTGTACTACCTCAGAACCAAAACTTTGTGAAGTACAGTGTCCTGTCTCTGGCTGATACACTCTAGAAGGACACTTTCTTTACATTTTTGTATATCCGGCTTTTTCAGCCATTAGTTGCCCCATATGCCAACTTTTTTGGGAGCTAACTTTAGCAACATTTTGTACTTTTTGTAAAAGGTGTTGTCAGGGCAAGGCTCGACTCGCCCACCAGGGGACACTATTCCCCTGTAATGTCGTTACCAGTACTGTGTCAGTTTATGCCATCAAGAAAATTCTTGTATATTCTACAATAGCGCGTTTTCTCTTTCTCCCAATTTTGAACATTTGTTAGGTTATCTAACAGAATAAGACAGTGGCGCATGTCATTACCATTTAATTCAAATTTAAAGAAATTTGGGAATTCAGGTTGTACAGATTATTACAAATATATTATACTTGTAACCTCCATGAACATAGATGTCAATGGGGACGGTACTTTGCTCAGTGGCACCTTCCAATTACGAGTCCAGTTCCTTAAGGCCATCACTGCCTTGTTTTTTGCTGCATTTCTCAAATCTGGGACAAAAAATCTGGGTGTTTTCTAGCAGACAAATATAATTATAAGCAGTTCTTATTGCATATTTAAGTGACAAAAAATTACAGTGATAGGAAATTACAATAGGAAATTATTATTATTTTTTTATCCATCCTGCTTAATAGTTATTTATATGTAAAATATAACAAAGTAAAATGGCAAAAAAGGTTCATTATAATTATATCATAAAAGTTATATAATATAATATACTTCTGGAGAATGTTATTTTGACTTTGAGAACCAGGTTTTTGAGCTGCATAAACATTCATTATGTCATTGGTATCCCACGCATCCACTCGCACCTCTGACCAAAAATAATAATAATTTGCTCAAAATTCCAATGATCTCTTTGATCATCTTTCAGTGAAAATGCCTTTATATGTAAAATAATAACTTTTATGACGGTGGAGAAAAATGATTTCAAGGCCCTGCCTGTAAGATGGCAGTCCAACCTTTTTCCTTCTGACATGAATATAGGTTAATTTCTAAAAGTGAGCAATATAAAAAGAAATGCAGAGAATGAACTCAACTGATGGAGACTGAAGACACTCATCACTAAAAGAATAATTAAGCAGACAGAAGCTCAAAGGTCAGGGATTTTTTGATGAGCTTGAATAAAAAACTGCAGCTCAGGCATTTTCAACGATATCTAGCAAATTGTGTTCATTAGCAGGTGCAAATGAAAGATCTGCATTGAAAATTCCAATTTCAGGCTTGACTCTCTCCGGAACGGTGGCTTCATGGGAAAGGTAACAGGAGAGTTGGGGTGCTTGACTGTTTAAAATGCCAGCGAGCACCGAGAAGGAAAGCAATGAAACATATCTGCGCATGAATCCGTCTCGTTTTCAGTGTTGTGATAGACTGGGCTTTGATTATCATGCATTTGCTGTTTTTTGTGTGAGGTATTGGTAGGTTTGGGCCATACCTGGTTGGCTCTCCTTTGCCCATGAACTCACCCCTGTTCACCGGTATTTAAGCGGACCTCGTGTCTGAATTGTCTTTTGTTTACCCCTGTGTCCGCATGGTAAGTCACAGTATTTCCTGTTTGCGTGTATACAGTTTATTCATGTTTGTGTTTTTGTTTAAGTTATGCATTCCATGTGATGAGTCTTTTTTCTGCATATCCAGAAGACAAATCTCAACCATTAGCAGAACATCACCCATTAATCTTATCATAGATTTTACACAATTGGTGTAATAATTTACTGACCAGAGAAAAGGGATACCTGTGCAGGGTTCTTTTTTAATACGGATCAGAAGGAGAGCAGTCATATATAATGTAATGGTTTTTTTGCACTGACCAGGATTTCATTTTTAACTTTAGAAGCATTGGGTGAACATGCAGGTCCTCACATCCAACTGCATCCCTTTGGTCTCCCTTCTTATTGGATTACCCACCTGAGCATGAGAATAGTAACTAACCTTATGTTAAAAATGGCTTCCAAACACACATTTTTGAATATGTGACAAATATACAGTGGTTGTAGCTTACTGTGACATATTAAGAACATATGTGTGACTTACTAAGAAAATGAAAAAACAAGTCTGCACTACCGTGAACAAGGATGATCAGTCTGCAAAGGGTGTGGGTGAGGGGCAGCAAAGCCTGGTTGAAAGTGAGTGACAGTAGAGCTGGGAGGGGCAAACAGACCGAACTTGCATGGTTGGACCCCAGGGATGGATTCCAGTCCTCCCAGTCCATCACTGGTTGCTCATTTGACAGACAGTGACAGCGACTTCACTCTGCATCTGACATGTAAAACAATGTGTAAAAAAATCTAAGTATTGCTAGGCACTGTGTGTAAGATGGGCCTTCTGACACTTTCCCATGACCCTACATGATCAATAAAGTATGATCTTAAACCAGTTCGCCAAATTACAGCCATCAATTAAATACTCTATTTAATTGTGTTTTTCATTTAGAGTAAAGTAGTTTTCAGAGTCATTTTCTGCACACTCAAAAGATCATGAGACCATGTCTTCTCAGGATTTTAGCTTAATATTTAGTAATTATTTAGTAACTACACTTAAGAAGCCAAGATAATACACTCTTGGTAAATACTATTTATTTGGGGACATGATATGAAATATGCATACACCCTGGTCATTTCTAGTGTGGACATCTTATTTTGACCAACACAAGGTGTTTGATGTTGCACAAGGAGACCACTAGATGTAGACAGCACTCCACATCACATCCCCATCAGACCCTTCAGAGCTCTGCAGTCAATGTGCACATTCATAAGCCCTTTATTCCTTTTGTTTATTTCTGATTTTGAACATTCTATATATTGTTCTACTTTGAACTATTTTTCAAACCACTTAAACCCTAAATGAACAAAAAAAATGAAAATGAAATAAACATATAACTAAACTCGTAATGTATGTAACAAAAGACAAACCGCGGTGGCTGTGAGGAAGTGAGTGTGCGGGGAGTGTCAGTAGACTGGCGGACAGCACTGTCAGCAAAATGTCAGCATTGGCCAGAGGGCGCAGTACATCTACATGCGTATTTATTCGTGTGTTCTGGTATTCTCCCCATGCCTCCAGGCACATCCATGAATTTTCTCCCAGGGCTGCCTCTTCATCCCAGGGAAAGCAGAGGAGCTCTTCTCTCGGCTCAGAACGGACACTGAGCAGGAGGAGGATCCGCCTTCACATTCTGCAACCACTGGGGCATAGACAGAACAGATCCTTGCTTCTAGAAGCTTCTAGAACTAGAATATATAAATTGGAAAACTGTAGAAGATTTGCGGCCTTTCTATTCCCTTCAGAGGTAACCTACTCTGGCTACTGTTTAAAATGAGTCCTGGCCTCAAACGCGCTGCTCCTGAAGAGCGCTTATACTACACCTTTTGGGATTTTCCCTCATCTGGCGCATCTAATTCAACCTCTTTACTCCGTACCTCCCAGTTCTCCACTTGAAGCAGGTGTGACGTAACGTGAAAGGTTAGGTGACCCCTACCCTGTGAGAACTCAGGTGGTCTCCATTCCCAGGATGGAAATGAAGCGCTCTATTAGCTAGCTTAAAGTTTTTGGTGAACTCTCAGAACACTTTCTACATAAAAGTTTCACTGTGGTCTGCTGCCGATCGTGTGAAGTCCCATACAGCTTTATTAATACTGTCAACAGTTTCACACCTAATTTTCCTCCTGGCAGATGCCTTTTAAAGATGCACTTAAACTGACATATTGTAACCCCCCCCATTCTAATAATGAAAAACATTGACATAATGCCCCCCACCAATATCAACCCCCACCCACTCAAATCTACTCACTCTCTTTCCTGAAAATAGCTTTTTCCCCAAAATTACACGCTTCCCCCATTTGTTGTGTGACCAAAACAATTATGAAAGTCTAAAGAATTGGGCAATTAAAAAGTAATTTCTGCTCATTAGATCCCAGTTTATTATTTGTGCCCACCTCGGGCTCTCTCCCCGTCTGTCTGCAGGAGAGGCGTACCCATCAGGCCTGACGTTTAAATGTGCCGCTGTGGAAGCGGGTGTAATGAGTGCGGTGTGTCGGCCGAGGCAGAGACCCCCTGCCGGGATGATTAGCGCCGAGAGATGGGGGCTCTGCTCCCATTTAGCGCCGCGCCTGTCATTAGCGCTTATGCAAAGGAGCTGGGCCTGGCTCACCTGCAGCATCAAAGTGGGGAGATGACCCCCGAGCAGACACACACACACACACACACACATCCATCCATACAAACCTTTACTTCAAGATGTTGTAGCTGTCAGGAGTGACAGCTGCCAGTGTAGGTATGATTCTTAATATCCTCAGATATTGACAGCAAAAATCAAAAAGAAATACTATTCATATTAGGAAAAAACTGTAGTTGTTTTATGATGATGGGGACACTCGTCATAAAAACGATTGCATTGAAGAGCAGAATAACACGAGCACTAACTTGTCTGTGTATTTGACAGGGTCTGTCTTACTGTGTGTAAAATGTGTCAAACCAGTGAACCTGCCTGAACTCTACATCTGCATGTTCTGCTCCCTCTGTAGCCCTCAGGGTTCTCTGTCACCTCAGCGGTGAACAGATGACTTTGCCACACGCAAAGTCTTCCTCGGAACACACACACACACATATAGATGCACACATAGGGGATACGGTGGTGGGAACCCGGGGGACACACAGGCCCATCCTGATGGGGACTCAGCTGGTGCCGTTGCCCAACTGTGACCTGCTCACTCACAAGGTCACGCCACACCGGGCACTGCTGACTTTCCTGCTGGCATTGCACGATGTCACACACCCCGACACCGCATGACCTCAGTCCGTGTGCCACTTGCTGATCACAGTCTGCTGCCATCCCCTCCCCCACTTACACACAGACCACCATCAGAAGATTAAAATGGAAAATACAGAACTTTCCCACAGTTATCACTGTCATGATGGCCAAGTCTCATTCATTTAATATCACTGCATTTATATTTACAGCGGTTATCAGACGCCCTTATCCAGAGCGCCTATCAATCAGTTACAGGGACAGTCACTCGGGGCCAGGTGACTTGCTCAGGGACACAAGGGTAGAATGTGGTGATTTGAACCCGCGACTTCTGGTTTATAGGCGAGGCTACTACCAGCCATCATTATATGTCATGGCCTGGACTCCACCACTGGGTCCCCTGTGGACACCCACAGGGACGGCCACCTGGAAGCAGACGAGGTCGGCGTGGGGTCCGGTGTCCTGTGTCCCGCTTGTCGTTTTCATTGACTGAGCCTGATCCTGCTTCGTATCGATGGCATTGCCTGACTCCCCTTGTTTTGGATACTGTTGCCGACCCCACAATCTTCAGCCTCGCCCTCGAATCCATCATCTGTTTGTGTGTGTTCATTGTGGGTTTTTCTGTTCGCACCCAACAACAGCCTCTGACGAGCTGTGAGAGGTTCTTCATTAGAACCCTGACCAGTGTGGCAGTGTGGAGAGTATGTACATTTCTGTCCGAATCGCGGCTTGGTCTACGGTAAATGCTTGCAGTGCGTTCAACATTTAGCTGATCATGTGACATTCAGTAAGTACAGTGTGGCATTTGGCAATTATTATTGCTTAGTATTTACATATCTAATTACACTGTCATAAAGCGACAGTGTTAAAAATACCAAAAAGAATAACCTGCAATCAGGCGCCTGTCAGTCATACACACACTAATGAGCAGGACTTGCCAAACTAGACAGAGAGGAATTTAACATCTCAAGTCAAGACAAGTTATTGTCAATTTTCCCACCATCTGTGTATATAGTGCACAATGAGACAACATTCCTCCAGAACCTGGGACAACACAAAGCTGTATAAAGGCTGAAAGGACCACCCAGTGCCAAAGGCAGACTACCAGCACAGTAAAATACAGTTACACGCTGTGCAAAAAACAGTATCAGGACTTCTCATGCCACGTGGGGTTGAGGTGAGAGAGGCGCAAATAAAACGGAAAAGCATGTAGCACTCAGACCAAGGCATGCTGCACAATCCAACATAGAAAGGGTTCTAATCTCCCACACCGAACAAGTGACTAGAACCCATGCATGTGGGTGATTTGGGGCTTGGAGCACCTAGGCATCACAGTACCATGTTAAAGCAAATGTGTGTTCAATAATACATGTATAATGAAGGAGGAAAATAGCAGCTGTATAAAAATATAGAGTTTAGAGGATGAACTATATAGTGTCATAATAATGAATAATGTGCCCTGGGTGTAATGAACTCGCAGTGGGAACATGAGAGAAGGAAGGAGAGAAAATTCAATCACAACCGTACATTGAGGTTGGGTCACTGATGAGTGGAGCTCATCTTCCGTATATTTTAGTGATATTTCAGTGATACAACATTAACGATGAAAGGGTGTGTATGTAACCATGTGTGCCGTAAATGAATAAAGCACGTCCACATCCAAAATGTCAACTGTCAGATGGAAATGAACGTGGCCCACGTGAACGGAGCACATCAGCCAGGACAGGACCTAAAAATTAGTCACATCATTAAAAATGTAATTATGCATGTGGTCACTGAGCACCCTGTCACCCATTCAGCATGTGGACTGGTAGGGTCAGGATACGGACATGTGACACCTAACAGGCTGCACCGCTGTGGTCTGGGCTCCCCGACCTCTTACTCAAGTGTAAAAACTGCTGTCAACACATATTACGGCGTCACCTTCTCACTCTCTCTTTGTGTAATTACCGCCACTTGACCCCACGGGGCTCGTTCACACACACACACACACACACACACACACACACACACACGCTGGCTGTGCAGGTAGCCGGTCAGGTCCAAATGACATGTGACAGGGAGGCTGCTAGGCTGGTCAGAGCCAGGGTCAGAGGCCGATGTGGCAGAGGGACTATGGAGGCGGAGGGTCCAGCAGATTGTTCCTGACACCAGTCATACTGCGTCCTGGCTGCAGGAATGAAGAGGCGCGCCACACAGCCACTGCACATCGAGGGTGACAACTGGGGAGCGAGTGGGTGCAGCGCCCACATGGCGAGCAAACAACAGACGTTGGAGGGGTGGAAACTGATGGATGGATGGACATATGGGAGATGTCATGGCAGTGTCACAAACATGTGATAACCTGGTCAACCCAGTAGCTTTAAGCGTAATTCTGGCAGAGGTGTGTGTGTGTTGTGGGTTGTTGATGCTTAAATGCTCATAATAGGAAGAGACGGCCAAGTCTGACTGGAATGAGTGTGTGCAGTGTGTAGATATCGGAAAAGTTCAGTAATATTTCACTTGTAAGATGAAACTAAACTAAGTACTCAGGTAATGGTGATGGTCATCAATCTAAAAAAAATATATATATATAACATCCCAACAGCCTTGACTAAATGAGTTATTCTTATTTTTGATTAAAAACCCTTCAGGATCAGGATAGTCCTAAAAAAACATGGATATTTGGTGAATGAGGGAAGCCTGGAAGGATATCTGCCTTCAAAACATTCTTCAAGACACTTTCAACATATTTCATAGACATTCACTCTTTTGAAACTCTTTTGTAACTATTATATTGATACTCTTTATTCTTTTTTAATCTTCATTCTTAAACCTAACCTGAAACACACCCCCTTATTGAAAATCTATATAGAGGAAGGACCCAGTGTCTTTACATTGGTAGTGTCAAATATGTAAAATAATTGGGGGGAAAAACATTCAGAGCACAGGAATCTAATATATTAATGCTGTATATTATTTAGATTCAGAAACAGAAGGTTGCCGGTTCGAAATCTCGAACTGCCAAAGTGCCACTGAGGTGCACTGAGCAAGACACCGTCCCCACACATGTTCATGGCTGCCCATTGCTCACTAAAGGTGATGGTTAAATACAAAGGACACATTTCACCTTGTCACCGTCTGCTGTGCTACAGTGTTTCACAATGACAATCACTTCACTTTCACTAATGTGTAGGATTTCTCTGCGATAAGGTCTGAATATGACCTAAAATTCAGAAACATCATTGGCCTTGCAGCATTGAGTTAAATCAGTGTAAATTATTTTCAGGTGGTAAGTAACATATTACATTTACTCACGTTACTGTAATTGAGTAGTTTTTTTATTTGTTTTTAAAACAGGTCATTTTACTTTTACTCAAGTACATTTTTACCCAGGTTTTTACCTTTGCATTGGAAAACCCCGTTACCAAGTAAAGAATGAAATGCAGAAAAAAAAGAAAATCCACCTCAACTGATAAAAAAACTGCCCTGGTATATTTCTCAGACCGCGGACAGCAGCGCCTCACTAAGGGCTGGGTCCTTCATTACCTGCCAATCAAAAAAGGAAAAATCCTACACAACGGCCAATTAGAAAATCAGCCAATCTTTTATCGGACGATACAACTCAGAATTTGTTACTTTTGTGGCCAACTGTGCTAAAAATGTTTTATGGGGTGGTCGGAACATAGCTTGCACATTATTAAAAGAAGAGACTGCCTCACCCTGATAGTATTTTGTCTTACAAGAATTCACATCTTATCTAAGGAAATACATAGAGGTACAATTGAATTCTGAGCTAAATTCCTGTTAGCTAGACAGGTTAGGAATACTCCACTACCCATAATGGCACTAGCAGGCTAGAGCTATTTTATCCTTTTCTTTTCCATGGCCACGGGTGAACGCAGCATCCATCACAATATGGATCGGTACTCAGTATCTCACACTCGTACTAACATTCAGTCCTACAATTTTCACAGGTTCAGCTTCCTAAGAATATAAAGGTGATGTGTGCAGGACACAATTATTAGTGGCAGAGTAATTCATGGCATTCCAGTAATAATTGATGTCTGAAGTGACAAATTCCTTTCACAGCAAATGAATTGATTTAACCAGCAAATTAATATTAGACATTAGATCCACAACAAATAACTGTACTTTCACTTTTGATACTTAAGTACTTTTACTCAAGTGGACGTTTAAATGGAGGACTTTTACTGGAATAAAACTGGTAACTCTACTTTAACTTTAAGTACATGGTTTGTCCAGCACTGGTGAACTCCTATCTGATGGAAGCGGTTCACAAAGTGACAGAAGTCAAAAGTGAACCCAGGCTCCTGTTGTTTACTCCACACTGCTGAGGCAACACTTCAACGCTTAATGCTGCATTAATGTGTTTCTGCTGCCAAGATAATTACAGTGCATTAAAACAAATTGGCTCTGGAAAGTTTTTTCTTTTTGACACGGTCATCGCACCGCCCATAAGGAAGCGATGTCCTTAAGAGCTGAGATGATTAAAAACACAGCATAATGTCCAGAGATGAGGAATGTGGCATCAATTTAGGACCATATTAAGGCCAGCAGAATGCATAATTGAAAGTACACTCTGCTGCCAAGAAGACTAGAAAAATGAATTCATGGAAAGGATCAATGTGGAATGTTCAATCAAATTCAACGGTTGCACTAAAACCTGAAGTAAACTTAAAATGTGCCCTAAAATGGCTGAGCTTTCATGTGACTCATGTAATTTTTTAAAATTGTATTAATCGATTTAGAATCATCCTCTCTGATACAAGAAGAATAAAGGAGATGAAATGTCTTTGGTACAGGTGGTTAAATGGTAAAAAGGCAGCAACATCAAAGAAGATACACATAATGCAAAATAAATACGTAATAATTACAAATCTGTACAGGAGTGTGTAAAACAGGTCAAATGCGAGAGAAAGAATACCATGAATTGAAGTAAATGTAATGTGGTAGCAGCAGAGCCGCTGCAGTGTGCATGTTTGCAGTCTAGGTGTTTGAGTAAATGAGAGCTTTTTCCTGGTTGATAAAACTGTCCTTCATTCTATTAGTTCTTGACCTCAGCGCCCTGAATCTCCTGCCAGAGGGCAGCATCTGAATCACCCCATGTCCCAGGTGTGTGCAGTCTCTAGTGGTTCTTGAGACAGCGGGTGTTGTTGAGGTCCTTTAGGGAAGGAAGCAAGTGACCAATAATTTTCTCTGCGGTGTTGATGAGCTTCTGTAGTGACTTCTTACCTGCTTGAGTACCACACAGAGATGCAATATGTCAGCACACTCTCAATGGAGCAGCGGTAGAAGACAGTCAGCAGCTCCTTCCTCAAGTTAACCTTCCTGAGTATCCCCAGAAAATGGAGTCGCTCTTGGGCTTTCTTTACTACCACGAGGTGTTGGAGCATTTAAACTGGTCACTTGCTCCACACCCTCCCGGTTGATGTAGATGTGTTGCAGGTCAGCATTTTTCCTCCTGAAGTCGAGGAGGCGTTCCTTGGTTTTTAGTATTGATGACCAAGTTGTTTTCCACACACCATCCCACCATCTCTGGACCTCCTGCATGTACACAAACCTAATGATAGTGTTACTTGTGTTGACACAGTCATACATGTACAGATGCATAAATTAACAGAGAGGTCCCCTTTATGTATACAGTACAGAGTACACCCCTCACGTTTTAGTAAATATTTGATTATATTTATTCTTGGCACAACAGTAAACATGTGACCCTTTGGTATGCAGTGTACAGCTTGTACAACAGTGTACATTTGCTATTTCCCCCAAATAACTAAACACACAGACATTAATGTCTAAAACACTGGCAACACCCCAAAACGTCCAAATAGTGGCCAAAGTGTCAAAATTTTCTGTGGTCACCAGAAAATGTTGCTGCTTTAATTCTCCAAGGTGGTGTTGAGGAAGACAGTTTCATGACACAGGAAATACACCATGGCATGACTGCAAGGTCCTTTCAGACAAAGATTTGGAAGCAGACTTGGGTTTTAATGTGTGCTGAAGAAGCACAAAATACGCCCCAAACATGGAAATGGACAGATCTTCAATGTGAAGAACAAGATTTGAAAGTGATGATATCGCCAATTAAGTCTCCAAGATGTTTTAAACTACCTACCAACAGAGTTTCTTCAAAAACTGTGTACCTCTTTTGTAGCTAAATAGTGGTCATTGATTTCATTTAGTTTCCTTTTCTGTTCATTGGCTGTTTTTTGTTAATTGATGAAATTACTACCACTTATTTTTGAAAGCATAGTTTATATCAGTAAAATGCTGCAGTGGACTTATCTGCATTTATTGCTTTGGGGTGGACACTTAAGATACGTGTGTCTGCATGACTGAACACCAGGAGATCATTTTGGATGCCAATTATACCTCGACTCCCTCATCCCTCCATCCCCAAGCCACCATGAGCCAGAGTCATCTGACAGGAATAGCAGGAATAGGCGTAGAAGAGATGGTGACATTACTTTTAAAAGAAAGGCCATCACACAGTTGGGTGACGGGCATCAGTCCGCCCTCGCCAGTGAATGCTGCAAATGGAGCTAGACCACTGTGACAAAAATGTGCATCCGTTCCATCGATGCCATCGCGCTACTTGCTACGCCTAATGGCCGAGTGTAGGCTGTGTGTGTGTGTGTGTGTGTGAGAAAGATGCCCCCCTCACTGTGAGAGAGAGGGTATGCCACTCAGGCATCGGGTGTCGGCCTCCAGCTGGGGCACATTTGGGAAATGCCAGTGAGCATGGGCAGCTTGCTTCAGTGGTCTCAAAACCCAGCGCGTACAAACTTCCCCCCAACCACCCTAACACTCCATTCTGCTCCCATACCCTCTACAAACAGAGGAAATGGACTCTACCAAACACTGTCAGTCACATACATATGGGCTACCTGTGACCTGTACAGCAAACAAACGTTCTGGCCTCTCACCTCTAACCCCAGGGATCATCTGACCAGAACAGAGTATATGAGTGTGTGTGCATATGAGTTTATTATAATTAAACATACATCCTTTTACTTTTTTTTGTCTGTAGGCAGATTTGGGTGCAGGCTGGCATTTCTGCTGCCATAAGAGCAGGGTGAATGCCCCATGGCTTGCAGGCAGCCTCTCGGCTCTGTTTCTGCCATTGCTGATTACTGGAATGTCCGTCTGTGCTCATGTAACCATGACCCATATAACCAAAAACCTGTCCAGTTCTATTATCAGCAAGGTACGTAAAACCGATTCAATGCAAAATGAGAAATATTGATCCACTTAAGGTCTTGGTTTTTGTTAAATGTGTATCAGATGCAAAAATAAGTGCAATACTATACAAAAAAATAAATACATCAATAAAAACACGCAAGGAGCATTTACATATTAATACATTCGTCATATATTAAAACAGCCCCCTAACTACATTGGATGAAAATGGAAAACATACAAATAATTATTGAAAAATCGACTTTAGTTTTTTAAAGATTATTGTTTATATTGTCAAAAGAGATGCAGCAATAAGAACACAGATACGTTCATTAATTACTTTTGTCAATCATTAAATATCTTGCTCAATGAGGTTGGTTTATAGGTTATTTCTTATCTGTTACATTTAATGTTTCTGAGGTCATATAAGTAATGAATGAAAACCCATTTTCTTCTAAATAAAATTGCAGGATTTGCTGTATCAGTCTAAGGCGTTACATTTGCACAATTCAAAAAGCACACACTCATTCCATTAAACATTCTCTCACGTTCCCTGCCACAAATTTGCAATCATCATGTGATTTCTTAATAGAATTTGTCTATGTCTGCTGAGTCAGCCAGCACTATACTGAGCCGGGCCTGTATTTTGGAGCCTTGTTTAACTGCCTGTCACTAAAGACTGAATGTGCAGTGCCAGGCCCGACCATGCCTGCCACAGCCCTGTCACGAGGCCTGCCTGATGCAAGCGTCTCAAGACAATCTAACACCATTTTCCTTTCTTTCCAATCCCCAGTCCCCTGTCTTCCCATCATCCATCCCCTTGGCTTTTTGTAGACAACAGAAGCATGAACACGGGGGACAGGGGAGTGCAAAATCCGAGCACAACCAGACGAGCTGTTCCTCCATTCGGGTGAAAATGCAAAGCTATTTGGAGCCGGAGAGAGACCCATCAATTACACGGGCGGCCATGGCTGCGTGTTGGCAGGAGATGCAGGTTAAATGGACTGACAGTAACAGCCATACTTGGCAGCACCATCATTGCTGTGCTCTACATGGCAGATCCACCGTATGGACAGGGCCATTGCAGTTAAATCTTCAGGTAATTAACTTTCTAGGGTAAAAAATATCTGTCAGCTAAGAGTGATTTTGTTGGACATGCTTACACACATGCAGACATACGGAGAAATGGCCAGAGAGCGTCAAACTGGCTGAATGCACCAGTGACCTCAGTCGTACAGGGAATGCTTAAAATATACAGTAAACAGAAATATACAATACTGTGCAAAAGTTTTAGGCAGTGTGAACAAATGCTGTAAACAAATAATCCTTTCCAAAAGGTTTTTTTTTTTATCTAAAACAAACCATTTTAACTTCAACTTTTCAGAAGCATGATCAATTAATTATACTAACTTAGAAAATAATGCATTCAAGCTTATATCTCTTTGGAATTAGAACATGTTCAGCTGTATCATTATCTCAGTTTTTAGTTTTTGAGTGAAACCCTCTAGTGACTCAACTGTTTGATCATATAGTGGAAGTTCTTGGAGTCTTTAGTAGTTCCCAACCTATTTTCCCTGAAGCCCCACTGCCTGTGTCCAAGACAAGCTTGGACACCCAACCCTAATTTCTTCCCACATAAACACATTAAAATAATAAAATGATTAATTACAAACTTTTGTAATGCATTTCTTAACAGCAGTTGTAGGTTTCATTTGTATTCTCCTTGTTTTCCACTCCAGGCTATATAGAGTCTATATTAGAGCTGTAATTGGCTCTAAAAGCGTGACCTTAGCCAACTATTATGCTGTGTGGTGTATTGAAATAAATGACAATATCACAGTGTCCGTGTTTTATTGTGCCATTTCCATACAGCCATGACCCTGTGAGCCTTTGTAATGTTCAGCTTTTTAAAAGCCCGACTTTCTTTGCACCAGCTATGATTGCTAGACTAAGATGGAAAGGAAATGTGCAGGTTTTAAATATAATTGCTAGAGTCTAGCCTCTGTTTCACCTCCTCAGCATCCATTTTCGCATCTCTCTCGTGATGATTAAAAAATCTTACGACGATGGCCAAGAATTGCAAATCAAACAAACATGTCATTAAAAACTAATGTTCAATAAAACAATCTTACAACATGCAAAACACTTTTACCAATCACTGAAACAAATTCACAAGCAGCGAATCATATGGAAAGGAGAGGTACTATAGTTTAGAAGTTTGTGTTTGCTGATCGCTCATTTACTGCCGAAGACAGACCTGACCTGACCAAAGCAAGTCTATATAGCATACAAGATTATAGAGAATTTTGATTATCCTCTTGGGTTTATACATTTAATGTTTTCAAATATCATTTTGGGATCCTCAGCACAGATACAATTGCAGTTAAAATTGTTATTTGTTCCTAATTATAATTTTTTTTTGGCCTGTTTAATGCATACGAATTTAGACCATGTCTATAAGCTCAAAAGAGGTTGGAAGTATAATGTGATTTGTGGTAAAATGGGGGACGAACCAGAATACAATTGTTTAAATAAAAAGTTTATTTGCTACAGAATCCATATAAAACAAGCAGATGGACAGGATCAGAAAAACACTGAGGTCAACTGAGGCAGACAGAGACATCCAAAGGTGTTCCACACACAGTTCTGAGTCTTTGATGTGATGCTGGGCAGACACATGTCAGATAGGCTCAAGAATCGATGAGGATGTGATCTCAGGTGGGTCTCATTGTTGTCACGGTGGCTGGTGAGGAAGTAGGACGCATTACATGAATCACAAGACAGGGTAAACGTCACCAACAATGATCCAACGGAAAACAGACACAAACAGGGCAATTTTAAGCATGCATACACAGGTGAGAACGATCGAGAATCAAGGAAACTCAGAACGAACATGAAACCCCCGACGCGGAGTATCCCGTTCCGGACCGGATCCTGACAATTGTATATAGCGGTGGTAGTGATCAGGGTGGACAGGTGGAAGTGATGATTGAATTATTGGACAGGTCATGGTGAATGGAGTAGATGGGCTGAGGGCGTAACACCCTGACAGGGGTCAGGAGCAACGATTAGCCAAACCCTTTGAGACTCGTGTCATTTGAGAGGTCAATGCAGCAACAGCAGCCGCCCATGTTCTTACCGTGACACATTTGCAAGAAGGGGATGAAAAAGCAGGGTGTAAAGAGGTATGATAAATGTCAGAATAGTCAGAAGCAAACAGCAGAAGGGTCTGAGACAGGTCTCCCCACCCCCACCCCTGTCTCAGAGGCACCACGGAGGTGTTGGTGGGTGGATGTGAACAGGGGGTAAATGGTGGAGATGTTCAAGCCTACACTGCTGCTTACTGCAGCAGCATCACCAGTGGGAGAACAACAGTCAGACCTGCACAGATGTGCCTGCAGTTGACCTGTCACTAGCGCTTAGGCTGATGGGACAGTTGTCACTCGTTAGGGGCTCTGTCACAGGTCAGTGGGTGACAGGCCAGGCCTGGCACGAATCGCTGGACACATGTGCACACACACACATGCTTACAGATATACATACACACATAAATACATCGTCATTAAGCTAATGTCATAAATAATTGTCCCCTATGAGAAAAGAGCCATTTTCTTATTTGTCTAGTAAGTTCAAAAAAATGTATTCACTCTAAAAGTTAGAATATTTGTAGGAAAACCAAAATCAAGCAAGAAAATTTCTCATGATACTTGTGAGAAACTACATTAAGTGGGTGCTATCAGTAATAAGTCAGAAAAGTTACACAGCCAGCTATTGTTAGAGGGCAATTGTTGAACCTGAATGTCCTGATTTCAGGCAACCAGTAACATTGTGAGAATGTGAGAATTGTATCAGACTAAGTTCAACTTTCACATTTCCCCAACATTTGAACAAAATTTTGTACAAAAAACAGGCCACTTGTCCAAAAGTTTAAAACATGTAACATAAGCAAATATTACTGTATATGTGACACATATAAACACAAAGGCATTTAATGCTTAAAAAATGCCCTCAGCAATAGCGAGAGGACTCTGCCACATTAACAATCACTCTGGGTCTCTTGGGGAGATGTCAGTGCTGTTGTTAGTACAGGTCCTTTCACAGGGTGATGATGATGAGCGTAAATGGAGCACAAGCGCATGGCCTCACTGCTGCTAACCTGGCCCTTCAAGTGCACTGCTGGCTTGGCTTTAGCTGGGGATTCGCACACATTAAACACGGCGGAAGAGCATCTGGGGGCCACAAGGTTTTAATTGACTGCTACCGTTGTCTTACATGTTGAGCATGGCAAGAGAGTCATGGAGCCGTGAATCTGCCATTGTTAAATTACATTAAAGAGGTTACGCTATGTGTGTTTGGGTGTGTGCACGCAACAGAGCGCATTTCGCTGTCAACAAGGTCGAGGCGTGCTCTATAGTGAATTAGCATGATTCCCCTCTCAGCTGTCATTTTTGCATTAACGCTAAGAAGTGCTCACACATCACACACATTTGAGGCTCCTAATCTGTAATGAAGTAGTGAGTGGTGATGAAGGCTATGCCACAAAGACTTGTTCAGTGGCAGTAAGACAGGCAGCAAGACTCTTCTAATGGAATTACTGAACACTCGCATCGTATACATACATATTGGTTTTTGTTTCGTCTTTCCTTCTTTCTTTCTTGCCTCTCTCTTCAAATTAATGTCTAGATTTAAGCTTGTGTGATATGTGCTATGTAAAAGTTTAGGCACCCCCTGAGATAATTATTTGCCTTTATACGAGTAGATCACAGCAATAATCTTTCTCAAGAAAGAATAAAAATTTCATTGTAGCCTTTTTGAGCTTCATGAAATACATTGAATTATTGAAATCATTTAATTCTGACCGGCTGCAGCACAACCAATCATCAAAAGAGGTATTCAACATTGCAACAGGACAACCCATAAAGATTTAAAGATACTGTGGACAGATGAGACTAAGGTAGAGATATCTGGTCATAAGCACAGCTGCTATGCATTGCAAATAAAATAAATTATATTTCTGGTGAGAACAACTTGCAGCCTACTCCACAATTTGGGTCCAGTAAAATGTTCTAGAATGACTATCCCAGGTCCCAGAGCTGAACATCAGTGAAAACATATGGATTGATTTGACACTCGGAAGCCATCAGAACATCAAATAAACCCAGCCAGAATTCAGGGACATTTCAGTTGCGATAGGAGGCATCTTTAGGCTGTCACTTCTGCAAAAAGAGGCTCTAAAAATTCATTTGGAATGCCCAAATGTATGCCTGTTCCTGATGAAATGTACATTAACTTTGTTCTGCTGGCATCAGAATTTTAGCAGGTTATAAACTGTCAATTTTTTCAGGGCTAAAACGTTTACATAGCACTGTATGTATCATAAAATAAGGAAATAGTAATAAAGCATTTGCATGAAAACACTATCACTGGTTCTAACTCACTATCCATTACCGCTTATTCGAGTGCAGGGTCACAGCTGCCAGAGCACAATCCGGGACAGTGGAAGCATTAGCTCATGTGAATCACCAGTAATAAAATTAATAATAAGCAACCATTAATCAAACTCTTATTTGGCCAGTGGTCAAATGTTCTAGACAAACAGATTCTAAAATTACAGCAATTTTCACCCATTTCCTGTAGGCAGGATTCGTTGGTTGTGGCGCCGCTGAATATGAGTGATGAAGATATAGCTCCACTTCCAGCCTAGTAATGATGCACATACTGATGTTGAAGTACAGCAAGAACGCTGAACCAAAGTTGATCTGACTCAGGGTTGGTATTACTTTCATGCCTTCAAGTTCCTCCACTCTCCTCATTACACAAATCTAGAGTCAAGGGCTCTGTGAGCAACTCCCTCGTTGCCATGCTCCTCTGAACTGATTAAGTGACTCCACATCCGTCATGCCACGGAAGGCAATATCCTGCATGCCGATTAACCGTCCTGAACTGGATCGCGCTGATGGATCACGAGCAGCCCCGAGGGCGTGCAACCAGGGTGAACAATTTCACTACGGAGAAGTAAAGTCAGTCTAATCTGCCGAGACTGGGAGCTGACCTGGGCTATCTGTCTCATATTAGTGGTATACATGCCCACTCCTCATCAATTTCACACTTCCCTTCCCCAAACGGCTCTCAGCGTGTTTTACCCTCTGGCCATCTTTTCGGCATTATGTTACTGGAAACTCCTAACAAGCAATTACAAAGTCTGCATTAAAAGTCAGGTGGAAGAAGCCAACGAGGACGGTTTAAAAAAAAGAGTCAGAAGCCAGTGAGCCCTTTGTGATATGGGGCAGCTTTGAGGCTCACTAAGCTGTGAAAAGCTGGGGAACTGGGGCGAGAAAGTGTCAAATCCAGATGAGCATGTGCTTGAAAATGATGTGCTTCTTGTCACACATGAATTCGAGAGGAAGCCTGGACATCCGGGAGAGAGAGGAGCCACAGCGTATGAGTGCACATTCCCACAACTACTGAAGTGGAATCCACCTGACACCAGACATGAAAGACAGTCACACTGACAGAGAACGCTGGCGGAGAATAACAGATTATGCTCACGAAATGATGGGAACCCTAAACATTCACAGAATTGCATTACTTTTTTGTTACCTTCACTATCTAAAGTGAAGTTTAAAACTTTTTACTTTTATTAAAAATGTGGTGGTAAGAGAGCTGGTTTTAAAAGGAGGATCATCTGAAGGATGGCAAAACGGATCTGGTAAACATGCCATTGTAGTCATCAGCAATCCACCACAGATCATGTTAGCAATGTTCTGTACTTTTAAAGGTAAAATGACAAATCATTCTGATTGGTTTACTCCTAAATAGAACAAAATGAGTTTATTGTACTGTGTTGCTTGAGAGACAGCAAATTCCAACATACAACCAATAAACACAATTCTGATTCTGATTAACACTTAATCATTTCAAACCATTCACATTCATCGGCCTTATTGTACAATAATTGGGTGTGTTATGCTTACATTATAGTTAACTTCAGTCAAACTGACAACTAACCATGTAACCATGCTCCATTCAACTCAGCTGTCTCCCAGCCAAGGCTACAGCGAGGCTTTAAATATACACAGGTCTGTCGCGTCCTCATCTTCGAGATGGAATACATTTAATTATATGTCTTACGGAGGCTGCGTTTAAACTTGCCATCTCAGTGATGTGAACATGGAGGACTTTGCCTCTCTTGTTCACTTTCATAAGACTGGCCCAACAGTCCCCCACCCCCACGCCTAATCAAAGCACTACCTACTGTATCTAATTAATGTAAAACGTGGGGGCAGATATATCATCATCATGTACATTTAACATTTTACACTCAGCCAACATGCTGCAATTACGATCAGAGCTCTGCAACTTAATGCACAGGCACATCATCACACTTCAGACAAGGGGTGTAAGAGGGTGACCAACGTCAGAAGACTATGCTTCCTAAAAAGAGCACTATATGCATTACACAATCACGAAAAACACTAAAACAGGTCTGCTTTTTGTTAAAAATGTACAGTGATCAAAAATATTAAGGAAATACAAAAATAACATATCCTAGATTTGAATGAATGAAATATTCTTATTAAATACTTTGTTATTAACATGATTGAATGTGCTGACAACAAAATCACACAAAATGTATTGATGGAAATCAAATTTATCAACCCATGGAGGTCTGGATTTGGAGTCACACTCCAAAAGTGGAAAAGTGGAAAAACACACTACAGGCTGATCCAACGCTGATCTTAAAACAAGTCAAAATCCATGGATGGAGTGAGACATGATGTCCCAGATGCGCTTATTTGGATTCAGGTCTGGGGAATGGGCCGGCCAGTCCATAGCATCAATGCCTTCATCACGTATGTGGCATATCTCAGTGTGAATCTAAAGAGCACAGGACACCAGTGGAGAATTTGCCAATCTTGGTGTTCTCTGGCAAATGGTAAACGAACTGCACGGGGTTGGACTGTAAGTACAGCCATTACCTGTGGATGCCGTGCCCTCATACCACCCTCATGGAGTCTGAATCTGACCATTTGAGCAGACACATGCACATTTGTAGCCTGCTGGAGGACATTTTGCAGAGCTCCTCCTGTCCTCCTTGCACAACGGTGGAGGTAGTGGTCCTGCTGCTGGGTTGTTGCCCTCCTACATCCTCCTCTGCACCTGATGTACTTGCCAGATGTCAGAATTGACGGCACCTGTGCCCAATCAGGATGGCGTTTGATAAGGTGCTGTGTTTCCACCCTTTGGCGGCACCAATATTTTTGTGAAGCCCTTTTGTGAACTCCCTCGTGAACCCTTAGTGGACCCTGCACCTGTTTGAGTGAAGAAGTTTTAAGTTCTGGCGCAGAGAGAGAAGGCAGACCAGGAAGAAACCAGGCAGTCAGGGTGAGCATGGGCGCCAGCGAGGAGCACTGGAAATACGGCTGTGGGGTCGGGAAGATCCACAACGAGACTTGCCGGGACTCGACCCACCTGTTCTGGTAGAGTGCTTTTTTCCCAGCGCTTTGTGATGACGTCGACCCCTGGAGACTCGACGAAACCCGGAGTGGCCGGAGTTCTGGGCATGGGAGCTGATTGCCCCCTGGCTCAATGGTGTAAGCATTTACTATTTTTTTATTTACAGCATTTACCATACGCCCTTATCCAGAGCGACTTACAACATTTACATTTACATTTACATTTACGGCATTTGGCAGACACCCTTATCCAGAGCGACTTACAACGTGCTTTCAAGTTACCATCGATGAAGAGATCAATTCCGGTTCACTAGGACCCCAACTATGAATACATCTATTTAGTTCACTCTGTTGTAGATTCTGTACACAAAGTTCGACAACAAGAAAATTACAATTTAATCTAAGTATTCTTTAAAGAGGAAGGTCTTGAGCTGTCGTTTGAAGGTGCTCAGTGACTGAGCTGTTCTGACCTCGAGGGGAAGTTCATTCCACCACCGAGGGGCCAAGATGGAGAAAAGTCTGGATGAATGTTTTCCTTTTACCTTCAGAGATGGAGGGACCAGGCGAGCAGTACTGGAGGCTCGGAGTAAACGAGGTGCAGTGCGGGGTGTAATAAGAGCTGTGAGGTAGGATGGTGCTGCTCCATGTTTGGCTTTGTAGGCCAGCATCAGTATTTTGAACCTGATGCGTGCAGCTACTGGGAGCCAGTGAAGGGAACGTAGCAGAGGGGTGGTATGGGAGAATTTGGGGAGGTTGAAGATCACAATCAGTAGTTACAGGGACAGTCCCCCTGAAGACACTCAGAGTGTGTTACCCACTAGGCTACTACCACCCTAAAAGACACAAGAAAGAATATATATACTTATAAATCTAGTGTAACCATTTAACAGCACAATAGCTTGCGTAGTATAGACCCAACTCCCAACCAAACTTTGTAAAAAGATTAACGGCGATATTTTTTTTATCGCCTGATAAGAGTCTCACGTTAACGCAGCATGTTAACAAGCAGAACTTTAAACTGAATCTTTTATATAACAGGAATCCAGTGAAGAGAGACTAATACCAGAGTTATGTGTCCCCAGCACTTTGTACCATGCATTTTAAATGAGTTGTAGACAACGTATAGACGTCTGGTCCAGGCCAGATATATAAAGAGTTGCAGTAGTCCGGTCAACAGGTAATGAAAAGATGAATAACTTGTTCTCAATGCTAACATGAAGGTATGGCTTTACCTTAGCTAACAGTCTAAATTGGAAAAAGCATGACTTCACAGCTGCACTCTCTTGTTTATGAAATGAAACTTATGAAAGAATTGTGAAAAAACACTCTTAGATTTTGACATGGATAATGGGCCCAGATCACTATCCACTCCGGATCACCAAAAGTGATGACTTTTCCATTTATCTGAAGAAAATTAATGGACATTCACTGATTAATGTCATTAATGCAGTTTTTAAGGTATTAGATGATCTTGTGCCTGATCTAAGGTAAATAAATTTGTTGGTCAACAGCAAATCAATGAAATGTCATATTGTACTTGGAGAAAGTTTATCCTAAGGACAATAAATAAAGCATAAAGAGAGCTGGGCCTAAGATAGAACCTTGTGGCACACCACACTTAAGATGGCCCTCACTTGAATTTTTGACCAAAAATGACCTTTGGGATATGTACGAGCAAAACTTCTGGAGAGTGATGCCCCTAAGGCCAACATACAATTCTAGACATGACATAAGAATGTTTGGATCAACTGTATCAAAGGCTTAAAGGCTTTATTTTTAAAACTAATAACAGCATACAAATACCGTCAGTATTTACAGGGACAGTCCACAAGTGTCTTGTGGTCTTGTGGTCTTCTGGCTGATAGGTGAGTGTGTTACTCACTAGGCTACAACCACACCATATCCTGCATAACCTTGTAAGATTATTTTCTCCACGCTTTGGTCTTTCCCTCATAAAACAAAATATCTCCAGATGGCCAAAGGGCAAACTAATTGCCTTAAGTGCCACGACAAGAAAGTCTTGTGGGGGGCTGGATGACCACTATGTTCCTGTTTCAGGAGTTCTGCTTGTACAAGGCAGAAAGGGAGGAAGGGAGTTCTCTTTACGGCTATGCTTGCTCCTTCCCCCTACGCTGCTGGGGGTTCTGGGGGGAGCAGCTTCAGTCCCTGCTCTCTCCGTCTATATCTTTCTCCTTTATTTTAATGTTTTTTTCTGTAACATTGGTATAATTTTTACACGCAATACTTACATATAACTGCAATAATAATATATCTGTGCTAATAAATTCGAATCTGTTACTTCTGTTGTGCCATGCCTCTGTAGATCTCTGTAGACACAATGTCAACCTTTTGCTGCTTAGTTGGATTTTCATGCCAGCCTTTTTCAGCTCGTACAACATACGTAAAGTACGCAAGATTCAGAAGTCATTTATATTTAGCCACTATATCGGTGCATCCAAACAAAAAGAGCAGGAGATTTCCCCTCACTTTCACTCTCCTGCCATCTCAGTCATGCCCTGCAAAACAGACCACTGACAGAATGGACATTCACAGCAGCAAGTATATGGAAAGTGCCCCATACTCTTGGAAGCATTTTGGCCATACAATCCAGTGGTGTTCAATAAACTGTAAATCTCCTCCATTGCCTCCACCATCTCCAGTAAAAGGGCCATTTTAACGTAGCTGGAGGTCCTATAAAATATAGAAAATTAGCCTTTTTTTTCAGATTAACTGAAAAGGTCACATTTCTACACTGTTCATGCTTATTGACGTATCCACAATGCCACATAAAGCTTATAGCATTTCTCAAACATAAAAATATGTAAACATGAAAATCTGTGTCCATATTATAAACGATTACACTAATTAAATCTACAAGGACTGGCCTTTCTAGTGTTGTTTCCAATTTCTCATTTATGTGTTTGGGCTGTGGAAATAAATGCTGTGCTGAGACCGTTTTGTAATTGGATTAAAAGCCCAGCACACAGAAAATCTAATTAGAAAATATTAGGACATTAACACTTATTATAATGGGCTAATTTAATTAATGCCACATTTTCCTATCAAACACACACAAAATATTGTATTAATTAACTGCTGGAAGACACAATGAACTTCTGTCCTAAATTAGCTTTGATTTTGGTGCATTCAAGCTTGAATATTTCCACATTTCTTCTTTCATAAGCTTTCAAAGCACATCAGGAGAAAAGTGCAGGGCACTCACAGATTTTTGGGGACTAACCGTGTTAATTATAATTCACTTGCACAAAACTGAGTTTGGTGACTTCCTCATCTCACTCACAGACTGAATGTGACAGCTGCATTCAGGTCCTGGGGAAATCATATTTCATAAAATAATGATATTTTTAAAAAGAAATGAATTAGTAAGCGATGGTTTGCATTCTCCCAAGCCTTCTGGGGAATTTGACTCATAATTTCTCACACTAATAGTGTTAATTCCACCCCATATTCCCTTAACTTTTCAATTTCTTTCATGGAGTGTTTGCAGTAACATGATACACTGCACATTAAGAAGTGCCTGTCAAGGCTCATTGCACGTCTTCCTCTTTAGATCCTATCCTTCTAATGTCTAAGTGTTGGTCTCACCCTGTAACCAGAGCAGAAGGCACTTTGTCCACAGAGAAATGAGTTTAACCTTGTGCACTTGCTGCTGCCATGGTGCACAGTTATAATAGTTTTGGATTTTTCATTAGTTTTAGTTTTTATTTTCTTCAAATTAGTTTTAATTAGTTTTTAGAGGCAGATTTACTAGTTTTTATTAGTTTTGATATTTTGAAATTGCTTAGTTTTAGTTTAGTTTTTATTAGTTACAGTGTTAGTTTTAGTTTTTTTTTTGTAAATTAGGATATTTGTCATGTGCATGAATCAAAATCACCAGAATAGCCTTATCCATCTTAGCTCCGATAAGGTTATTGACTCTTGCAGCTCCGGGTGTTTTGAATATTTGGTTCGAGTGACGTGGTGAACTTTTTGAAGGTAATCGAGTCACACAGTCGTGTAGACATTCCATTCTTAATAAACATATTTACCAATGCTTCTTCTCGTTTGTGGTGTTCCTGCGTATTTACTAGCCAGCAGCTACTTGGTCGGCGGTGGAAGCAGTCCATTATGGATGTTGTAGTATCACGTTCCTTTCCCATGTTACCTGGCCTGGCTACCGCTTCTCCTTCGGGGGAGGGCGGGCGAGAGGCTAGCTTGTTCAGGTACTCTTGGTTCGCCTTTTTGTGTGAGCTTTTCAAATGGTTTTTCCCCTTGAGAAGTATTCCACATATTGTATCACCTGCTTCTACAACAAGGCACTTACTTTTATTTTTGCCACTGTCATAATCAAAGAAATCCCAAATAGGACTTTCTTCCGCTTTCTTCCGACTTTCGCTGCAGCCATCACGCTAGCCGGCGGCGTCACGGACAGACTATGGACGCGTGACGTCACAGACCACGTGTTACCATAATGGTCAAAAACCTGGCTTAAAACTGGCAGCGTGAAGGAAATAGATTTTAATTCAACCCAAAAGGTTTATTACAAAGACGAAAACGAAGGACGTTTTTGCTATAATATTAGTTCGTTTAAGTTTGTTTTGTATACACACAAAACAGTTTGTTAGTTTTCGTTTTTTTTTTTTTAACTCTTTATTTCAGTTAACGAAAATGCTTTTTCAATTCTAGTTTTAGTTTTATCGTTCGTTTTCGTTAACTATAATAACCTTGCCATGGTGGAAGGTTTGAGGAGCAGTTGAATGACACACGGCATCGGCAGAGGATTAGGCCTGGGTGTGCAGCGGTGCTCAGGACAGAGACGTCTGATTCAGGACATGGCCAGTAGTGACTTGTTTACATGAGACATATGCTGGGGATTTTCCTCAGCAGCCTAACAATAAGGATGTAAGAAATAGATTTTAGCGTAGGATTAAGAGCTGTGGATAAGTCATTTTACATAATGAACTGTAAACAAGAAAGCCAGCATGTTATAAGAGTTGAGCAGCCTGTCGTAGAGGCAAAAACCACTCAGGGACAAATGCCCGCTAATGCGTTCTGGATGGCTGACCAGCTGGGCTTGGGGTTATGGGAAGGCTTCATTGCAGCTGCTCACTTGGGGGCCACCAATGCCTCGCCCCCCTCCTACTGTCTTATCCTCAGAGAGGGTGGTGGCCCCCAGGGGCCCGTCCAGCAGCACATTTCGGATAGACACCGAGCTGTCACTCACATTGTAACTGAAGCATCTGTGGCATCTGTGTCTTCCATCATATCCATGACTTTTCTTGCTTTTTTTTTAAATCCTTTGATTTTTTTCTACATTCAATGTGTGTGAGTCTTCTAATTGAATCCAAAATAAATTTAGAGTATGTTATCCCCAAGATATAATCTTACAAGCATGTATTATTATAGAAAGCTAAAATTATCATGAAGAACAAACACTATAGAGACATCCATAGTTTTGAGAAGTTAAATGTAAAAATGTAAGCTTACTAAAACCATGGATGAAACACATTTTCACTACATTGATACTACATTGGTTCTGTATCTTTATGTACATAAATAAATCCTGGAAATTTCAGATCAGATTTACATGAACAAGTGTTGTATGAAGGTCAAACTTCAAACAGTTCTGTATATATTTTCTGTATTTTTTTAAGGAATTTGCGGAGCACTTCATGAGTAAACATAAGAATAGTACGAATAACTCATCTGCAGTAAGTGGTACATTTACTTTGTTACTGTCCACAAAATGACAAGGATTATAATTAATGGATTATCCCACTTTTCATGATCATTTGCTGACTAACAACAAATTGGATTTCATTGTTTTTCATTCATTATTGTTTTAAGATTAATATTATATTACATGTTTAGTTAAGTTTAATAATTAATTAATTAATTAGTGAGTTGAAAGGGTATATATATCCCATGGGATATATAAATCCCATTTATGGTATTTAACATTATTCATGCATTAACCTGCTTTAATACACTCCTATAAAAAAATTATATATAACAATACAATGCATTACATAAAAAAACTAAAATGCAAAAAAAAAGCTCTTTCTAATTTTAATCCATACAACTATGTATTAAGTTTGTCAGTTTGAAAGATTTACACATTAACTGATGTTTGAGTCAGCTTAGGCAGAAATGTTCCTCTGGTCTCTTCCCTACAGACGTGCTGGAAATGTCCGTGATTAATTCCAGTCAGTAAGCATATCATCATTAATCCTAGTTGAATACCACACCTCCCTGGGGAAGTCTATGACTGCAGCTAAGTGATCCCCCACCCCCACAGACCAAATTACATACAATCACACCCACTGCACAAACAGCCCAACCAAAATGCTCGGCAACTTGTTCTTCTTTTTATTATTATTTTTTGAATGCATGTGCGGCATTTTTCAGACCATTATTGCAGTGCAAGACTTTTCATTAATTCTGCAGTTTAGCAGTGCCCAAATTCACTTTTCAATTACTGAGCCAGGTCAGAGGCATGATGATGATGAGATGGATGTGGCTATAGCAGGTCAGGGTAGACCCGACCCAACCCAAACCCCCCACCCCCACCACCCCAAACAGTGCTCAGGGCCTGGGGACCCCCACAGCGTTCCCATCTGCAGTCATTACAGTGACTACTGAGACATGAAGAGAAAGAACCCCCACCCACCTTCCCAAACACGCCTATCAGACAGGATGCAGCAGATATTAAAGGGAATTACAGGGAGAGAGGGAATGTCACATGTCACACAAACAAGTATGAACTAGCTCTGGCCCCCACCCACAAAGAATCTGAAGAACGGTCTGTGCCATATTAGAGAAACATGAAAAGAGTGACATGAAAAACAGAAGTGTGTGGAAGACATAAATCAAGTTGTACTTGTTGATGATGATCTAAGGTTTTTGTCCTTGCATAAGCCACTTTAGTATTAAAATGAATTGAACAGACAGAATTAATGGTGTAAACTATGTTTAGAAATGTGAAATAATCTAAAACAGGAACAGCTGAAAAACAAGAAACAAAGTTTTACGTATTCAGGAGACAAGGAGAACAGAGAAATGGAATGACAGTGTAAAGGGTTTAAGGAGGGTACAAAGAATAGGGCCTTGCTTGTGGCTTTCCCTGTAGGACAGGCAGACCTTCTGGCCGCTCCGGAGGTCAAGGGTACTTTGAATGCACTCTCCCGCTCATCAGACATACAGGCAGGGGAGAGATGCAGGCCTGAGGTGCAAGGCCTCAGACCCAAGCCTTTGATGGATAATCCGCAGAAGCTGGGAGAGATGACATGACTGACCTCAAGAATTAGACCACTGGACGGTCCGGGGGGGGGGCAAGATCCTGCAATGCATCTTTAGAATGACATCACAGCAACCCTCCAAACTCATTGCACTAAGAATATAGGGCCTGAAGGTGTGAAAGTGATTGGGGTCACATTGTGGAGCTGCATGCTGTCCAGCAGGGGGTGTTAGAGGATTAGTGTTGAAGGCTTTGACCCTCAGCTTCGCAGTGAAGAGCAGACATAGAACCCAGCAGCATCTAGAATCCTTTTCCAAAATCACAACACACAGGACTGCTGGAGCATGCTGCTACACAGCCGTCTACACTAAATTATGTATTTAATACCCTGACATCCACAGTGTATGTGTTGTGGAGTTCATGAAGAAGTCTGTAGAACTTGCCCCTTCAGGGCTTGGTTTAAGCGTTGCTTACTGAAAATCAGTGTTGAAAGTTTTTATAATATTACCACGAAATGCTATTATTACTACTACAGGGCCACTTCCAGGAAAACGATTATTACAGTGTGCTGCAAGGTGTATTGATTATTTTTACATTTACATTTACAGCATTTATCAGATGCCCTTATCCAGAGCGACTTACAATCAGTAGTTACAGGGACAGTCCCCCCCTGGAGCAACTTAGGGTTAAGTGTCTTGCTCAGGGACACAATGGTAGTAAGGGGATTTGAACCTGGGTCTTCTGGTTCATAGGCGAGTGTGTTACCCACTAGGCTACTACTGGATTTTGTCGTACAAAGAAATGTCCAGAAAGATGTCCAGCAGTGCCATCAGCTCAGAACTGTCAGGACAGAAGGGGTCTTCATCGTAGAGTTGCAGCCAAAAAAAACATACTTCCAACTTGGAAACAAGTCAAAGCAACTTAACTATGCACAGAAACATAGGAACTGGGGTGCCGATAAAAGGCAGCAGAATTAAAATTCGTGAAATTCAAAAGATTTGGCTATAACAGAAGGCGGTTTCAAAGATGCAGTGCTGTGCCAGTTTTAGACATTTTTTCATCGTTAATGTTAACAGTAGAAGCAATAAGTGCAGCTCAGAGCCATGTCAGCAGTAATTTGGCGGGCAAACAGTTTGGAAAAACAGAGTTAAGAACCAATCCAACACCACAGCCAAGAGAAAAAAGGCCTTTTGAATGGAGCCCATTAAATGAGTGGTTTTGTTATGTCCCCACGATGGTATTTTGTGGTGTGCATGGTACCAGGACAGGGCATCAGCCTTTGTATTGTGGGCTCCTAATTGGTTGGACAAGGTGAAGTTGAAGCTCGTTTTATGGTCTCTGGATCAGGGAAGGAGATCAGATCAAAATCAAACCTGTTGAGATGGGGGGCAGAGGGGACAAATTCCAGATCCGACTGTCTGAGCTGCTGCTCTCTGAATGGCCAAAGCACCTATCACCATTCTCACACTTTCCATCATGCGTTCAAGGTTACAGTGTTTGTCTACAAGTTCAGTTGTATCTACAAGAGACCTTTAGTGTCACTGGTCTGCAATTAAACACTGAACTTATGTCTTCATAAGTTCAGAATAACCAAGATAACGTTAATGTCACATTCATATATGAAAAGATGCTTAAATATGATTCTATGCTGGTCAGTTGAATATAGTAGAACATGGTGAATAAAGGATAACAGTAAATGAATAACCAGTAAATAGATATAAATGAATAATAGGAACATACATGGAAGCCACAATTCACACTCCAGAAGACACAACCCTCAACACCTCTTCACCTTTACACTTTGTGACATGATTAAACAGCCTCTCTGGGTGTAAATTTACAAAAGTGTCTGTGGATTTCCTCCTTTTGCCTCCCACGGTAAATACTGTATGATGAGGTGCTGCAGCTGTTTCAAGCTTTTAACTAGGAAAGGCATCAGCTATAGATTCTCTAGTCTCCCATTTTTTTACTGTCAGTAATGTGAGTGGGCAGGGCAGTGTGGCTTTCAGAGCAGGAGCTCTTGATAAAATCTCCTGGTCTTGCTCTCGTTAACACTGTGTTGTTGTCAGGGATGCTATTGCTGCCTCACATCCTGCTCTTAAGGGAACTGGAAGCTGAAAGTGTTTATGGATGTGTGGCCCATTGTGGAGGTGAGTGTGTATGTTTGTGTCTGTATGTGTGTAAATGGGGGTGCAGCACTGTTGGCTGAGGCTAATCTTCTCTGGCTCACCAACTGATGATGCCATGACCCCCACTATACGCACACAAACACCACTCCCCATAATCCATGCCTCCTATTACTTTGATGAGGGAGTGAGTGACAGTGACAGTTTGATTTGTGACAACAACCTGATCTCACATCGTTGTATTGCGGTATGTCTTAATTGTTCTGACTATTACTTTTGATTCAAAACAGATTATGTTATAAAAAATTTAAAATTTTTGATAAAAGATATATGCAAAAAAACTGTCAAATGTGTAATATTGAATTAATTAAAGATGTTTTAATTTCTCATTTTATACAACATTTATTAACTTTTTATTATTTCATTTTCAATCTATTTAATTTTGGCAATCATAGCACTCCATAAAAAGGGCACTTTTTTACTTTATTGAGGTAAAGTGGCATAAGGAGCGCATGCACGTGCCTGATTATATGCATCTACTTCCATTGCGCCTTTTAAATGAACAGAATGTGAATTGCATGTACGCAGTCATGTTCATTAAAGAAAAATTTTACAAAATAATACCAATTATGCCAATTTTATTATGACATTCTTTAAATAGCCATCTTTTAAAAGTGTATAAAGCATATATTTATTATTTGAAATTGTTAACATTAGTACTGTTTCTTTGTGGTTAAGTGCATTGATCATAGTACTCCATAGTACAAATTTTTGATAGCATAAACCATAGCATTCTTCTCTCTTTCCTCTCTTTCCTGTAAACCACCCTCAACCCCAGCTCTTCATCTCCACCAAATTCATCTCTACTGCTACTAATGTCACTCTGATCAGAGGCATCACAGAAATCTAGGATATGAGCAAACTGTGATAAATGATCTTATCTAACTAAAACATCCATATTTTCTTCCTTACTATCCTTACTATTCTCTCCATGCTCTCTGCCTCCCTTAATAAACTAGGGGTAAATAATTATTTGATCCCGTTCGAATTTTGTAATGGACATTACTTATAAATTAGATATAATCTTATTAGATTGTTAGTTAAAGTCTGTCAACCCAGTAACAGATGTAAGTGGTAACAAATTACATCTACTCCTTTACATTTACTTGAGTATCTTTTTGAAAAAAAAAAAACTACTAAGAGTAGTTTTACAACGTGATACATTTCACTTTTACCTGAGTACGTTTGTGAATAATAAAGTATATTCTTACTTTGCTACATTGGGCAAAACTTGACTCGTTACTTTTTTTCTAAACTTTTTGTATGCTTTATTTTTGCCAGACAGCCCAGCCAGTAGATCTAACACGTTTCACCAATCAGACATAGCCATGCAGTCACAAATGGGGCAGGCAGAGTGGCTCAAACAATAAACAGTACAATTTTACCCCCTGTAAGATGTACAATCAGTAATTCCAAAAATCTCACAATGTACAATAATTTTATCCCTTCATTTAAAGTTATTTAGCATGACAAGGTACAGATCTCTGTTTTCATCTGGCTGCGCAGACATACAACAATATCAACAACATTTATATTTATATAGCCCATAATCACATACAGTACATCTCAATCGGCTTTGACAGGCCCTACAGTTCACACCTCCACATTTGACCCTTCTGCACACAAGGAAAAACTCCACACAAAAAAAACTATAGGAGAGAGAAAAAAAGAAACGTTGCGAAGGAGTGATACAGAGGGGGACCCCCTTCCAGGGTAGAGTGAGCGTGCAGTTGGTGTCAGTTCAGGGTTTGTGATTGTCCAATAAGAGAAAAGGGCCTATAGTTTTGAGGTAGAGAAGTCCAAAGTTTAGTTCAGTGTCATGGTCTACATGGCTGTGGTGAACCTCTGGTTAATTTCATGCTATGTCCTCGTTTATTAGATGCCAGGAACCAGGATTTATCTGCTGGTCTCTTCACTGGAGTCTGCAGGTAGTCTGTGCGCTTGGTTCCGTGTCTCAGAGAAAACAAACCGAAGCAGAGGCAGATGGTGGCATCGTACGACCAATAATGAAATATGTGGTTATGGTGGTGTGTGTGTGTGTGTGTGTGTGTGTATATATATATATATACCACCATAACCACATATTTCGTTATTGGTCGTACGATGCCACCATCTGCCTCTGCTTCTGTTTTTTATATATATATATATATGTCTTAGCATCAGAATTTATTTAGGAGTGACAGCCTGCTAGTCAAGCTCTTTTTAATGGACACATTCAGGACACTCCACACCCACTAACCAAGCCAATATTTTCTTACGATTTATGTAATTATATATGATATTAAATGCATTTCTCAATTGCAAGACACTGTCGATCATTTCTTTATTATTAAATTCTGGTATGAAATAAGTTGGTTGACTGACCAATGACCTTCATTCTAGTGACCTTCTGTTTCAGTTGCTGGACATAGTGAGGTAGTAGGACATAACTCACAAGACAGGGGTTTTATTCCATGAAACACAAGACAGCGTACACATCACCAGCAACGACCTGACAGAGAAAAGACATGGACAGGGCAGCATACGCATACACAATCAAAGAAATTCCCGGACCCGGAGTGTCCCGTTCCGGACCGGAGCCTGACACCTTCATTATATTGAAGTGAACAGGGAGAGTGAGTGAATGAGAGAGTGAGAATGAGTAGATAAGACTTGAACATAATCTCTCTCACACCAATTACTGTCCAGATAGCCCAACCACAACAATCCAAGAGAGGCTCAACAAGAGAGATGCGACACCGGTGTGTGTAAACGGGTGTGAGAAGTGTATGTGTCTGTCTTTGCCCCCAGTGATATGGGGAATGTCTCCAGCAGCAGAAATGATGGTAGTGGACAGCAGGGACAGGAACTTCTAATGAAACAGCATTAACAGGCTTTTCTTTCACCTATACACTCACTTTAGCCTGAGGGTCTCTGCTGTCTCTCTGCTTTTCAGCTGGGATTGGAGTCCAAATAATATTAACAATATTAATAAAATGCTCTGTTATTACTGAATGACAGAGCAGCCAAATAATAATATGACGACAAGATATTATCACGTATCACAAGACTGTAATGTATTAAGGGCACAGGCCAGAGGCACATGGAAACCTTATCATTTAGGCAGAAAGAAAAAAAGAAAATATAAGATGGCAGCCAAACCAAATACAATTTTCAGCTATTTTAGAGGATCATTTCCACAATAGTTACATTATCAAACAGAGCTGAATTTTTAAAACTAGATTAATTATTTTACATATACAGAGCAGCACTGCATCACAGTTGATACAGGTTATTAATCAATAATAGTAAACTCCAATTACAAGGCACTGCATAGTTTTTCTCTACTTAAACACATTTGAGCTCATTGCTTTGATCCATCTATTTATTTCAAGCTGCTGTCTATCCCAAAAATGTATGGCTGACCAAAAAGTACGGCGAGAAGCCATGACGGCACCGGTTAACCGGTTCTAGGTCATTAAGTATTAGAAACACTTTTTTTTTTTTTTTCAAAACCTAACAATCTTGTATTTTCCTGATGTTGGTGCAGCTTTAAACTCGCAGAACTCGCAGTTCTTTTGACATCATTGAACACTTTATGTCAGCAGTCCAGCTTTTTGAAGAGGGAGCAGAGCATGTCTTCTCTGACTGCTCCATTTGGAAGGGCCGCTGTATTGGGGCCATTTGAATGAGTGTATGGAGTTGATGAAGCAGAGAATGGACTGATCAAGAGAAAAGGGGGAGAAAGCAAGGCCACAAGCAAGGCGAATGCGTCCTTCTTCCTTGTCTAGTTCGTCATCATCTCCGTTCACCTGCCTCGTCATGCCACCATGGTTGTGACACTGGGGGAATTTTTTAAAATTCATTGGGCTTGTTTGCTAGCATAAGTTTAGGAATACTTTATTTATTTTCATAGATAAACAAAATAATATTAATATATAGATGCATAATTTGTATATACTTTAGAAAAAGATGAACAAAAAACAACATCATTCAGTCATTAGACAAGAGTTAATTAAACAGAGAACTTTTGAGTTGAGATTGGAAGGTGAAGAAACATTTACATTTACAGCATTTACCGGACACCCTTATCCAGAGCGCCTTACAATCAGTGGTTACAGGGACAGTCCCCCCCTGGAGACACTCAGGGTTAAGTGTCTTGCTCAGGGACACAATGGTAGTAAGTGGGATTTGAACCTGGGACTTCTGGTTCATAGACGAGTGTCTTACCCACTACTACCACCCTGAATGAAGTCCATTTCACTGAAGGACCTGCCTCCAAGGATGGACAGTGAAGAGATTTCTTCAAATTCTAATTTTATTTGTCACATACATAGTCATACACTATGCAGTAAAATGCTTTTTGCGACTGTACAGACCACAAATACTGCAAGTATACAATGAAGACCAATATGCAAATATTGCAAACATAACCAAATATTACACTTTTACGTCTTTAACATAAAATATGTGTAACAGGTAGGGTGAAGGTGTGCAAATGAGTGAAAGCCAACGTATAAGATTAAAAAAGCAAAAAAAAAAAAAAAAGAGTTAAAAGAGCAGAGATTGTGCAAAGAGAAAAAAGCGCAAAGAGTCCAGAATGATGGACAATGAAAGTGAAACTGCTTGAGTGTATTGAAGTTCTGTGTACTGTTGTTGTTGAGAGCTCGGATAGCCTGCAAGAAGAAGCTCCTCCTCATTCTCTCTGTGTAGGACTTCAGGGAGTGGAAGTGCTTCCCTGATCCCTGGAGAGAGAACAGTCCATAGTTGGGGTGGCTGAGGTCCTTCACCCACGGTGGTCCAGCACCGTTTACTGTAGATAGATTGAAGGTCAGGGAGCTTGGTACGGATGATGCGTTCGGCTGATCAAACCACCCTCTGTAGGGCTCGTCTGTCCTTCATGGTGCCGTTCCTGAACCAGGTTGAGATATTTCCCATCAGGATGCTGTCTATGGTGCAGGAGTAGAAGTTCCTGAGCACTTTGGAGGGCAGTTTAAAGTCTCTCAGGCGTCTGAGGTGGTAGAGATGCTGCTGGGCCTTTTTCACCACGGTGTTGATGTGACAGGACCATGACAGGTCCTGCGTGATGTTAACACCGAGGTAACGGAAGCTGTCCACTCTCTCTACTGGGCTCCTGCTGATGACAGGGGTCTGGTAGGTCCTCTCCTGCTTTGTACTGAAGTCCACTACTAACTCCTTTGTCTTGCTGACGTTCAGGTGGAGATTGTTCCTCTGGCACCAGTTCACCAGATTTCCAACCTCCTCCAGGTAGGCCGTCTCGTCGTTGTCAGAGATCAGGCCCACCACGACAGTGTCGTCAGCAAAAATGGTGGTGGAGTTAGTAGTGGCTGTACAGTCGTATGTGTACAGGGAGTACAGCAGGGGGCTAAAAACACAGCCCTGGGGGGCTCCAGTGCTGAGGGTGATGGAGGTTGAGACATGTCCACCCATCCTTACTGCCTGTGGTCTCCCGGTTAGGAAGTTGGAGATCCACTGACAGAGAGATGAGCTGAGTCCCAGGTGCTCCAGCTTGGTGGTGAGTGTGGAAGGGATTATTGTGTTAAATGCTGAACTGTAGTTGATGAAAAGCATTTTAACATAATTTCCCTTCCGAGTGTCCAGGTGGGTGAGTGCAGTATGGAGGAGATGAGAGATGGCATCATCTGTGGACCGGTTGGGACGGTACGCAAACTGTAGTGGGTCAAGTTTTCTTTTGGAAAACAAGGAGTGTATTGAGCTATAGTTAATGTAGGCAGCGCAAAATTCATGTAGGGCTTTAAAAGTAAGAGCCAGAATCTTTAATCCTAGATGGGTCCGGTAACGAATGAAGTTGGGAAAGAATCAGAGTGCTGTGAGTAGAATGCTTTGTATTGAAAAGGAGGTCTGAATGTACTGAAATTGCTGTATCTATGTTGCAGGGAGGTCAATGAAGAGAAAATTACAGAATTATTGTGAGCAATACTGAGGAGATGTCTTTCGCTTTATATGGGATATAGAAAGTACCTCAACTGCTGAGCCACCAAACGTACACATGATAATGCATGCTGTGGTGGCCTAGCGGTTTAGGAAGCAGCCCCGTAATCAGAAGTTGCCGGTTCGAATCCCGATCCGCCAAGGTGCCACTGAGGTGCCACTGAGCAAAGCACCGTCCCCACACACTGCTCCCCAGGCGCCTGTCATGGCCGCCCACTGCTCACTCAGGGTGATGGGTTAAATGCAGAGGACAAATTTCACTGTGTGCACCGTGTGCTGTGCATCATATGTGACAAACACTTCACTTTAATTTAACAAAGCAAACAAAAATCTGATCCCCTAAACAGTCCATTCCTGTTCATCTACACATGCAGGGCACGTACAGGGTGCAGCATTTTGAATCCACGATGATGTGAAGAGATGTACTTCATCCAAATTTCCGCCAACACCCCAGGATGGAGCCTCTAATGTGATCAACCTCTGAACAGCAGATCCGCACCCGAGTTCAGCAAGCCCGGTCCGTGGGTTGGAAGCCTGCGAGCCAGGCGCTTCCTCCAGAGGGTGTAACCCCCCCCAGCGAATCACTAACACCAGTGCCGTGGTGTTGGCCCTGGAGATGGTGTCATCTTTTTCTCATCAGTATGACAGAGATCGTGGGGTCATTTTTGTCTCAGGGTTTAAGTTGGATGAACAGATCAGTGCAGTTGTAAGGTCCAGTTTTTTTCAAGTCATGCTTTCATCACATCATGACTTGACTATTGTAACTCGCTATACAGGTCTCAGCAGTCACAAATACGGCTACAAACTGTTCAAGATGGAGCAGCTCACCTTCTGACAGGGAAGAGAAAATGTGACCATGTAAGACCCATACTGGCATTCCTCCACTGGCTTCCTGTACACGATTCAGTTTAAAAAAACCTGCTTACATGTTGGAGCTTCTTGTTTCTTGCTCTCTTTCCAGAGCCTTGTGATCCTCTGAACATCAAATACTGCATATCCCCAGAACAAAGCTCAGAACCAGCAGTGGCAGAACCTTTCCGGTAGTAGCCCCGAGCCTGTGGAACAGCCAGATCTTATTAGTTTTAAATCCCTGCTTAAATCACATCTGTCATTCTTGATTTCTGAAGCTGGCTTTATCTTATCAATCTTATCTATTATTTTTATTATTATTCTTTTAAATTTATTTTATTGATATATGTCCTGTGGTATATTGTAATAATGTGGGATGTGTCACATTCACTCTGCGATTTAAATGGTGAGACAATCTTCTTGAAAATGAAACAGTGAAGCGATGTGCTGTATGGAGCAGTTTTAGGGGAGTAGCATGATTACCCACACCACTCTTAGGGTCATGATGCTACACCAGCGATGCCTTCACAAGGGACATATGGGCTCATCCATTGTCCTCCATTCTCTCAAAGCCATTCCTTCTCAGAGACAGGGTGTGCACTATATATAGATGGTAAGATCTTCCATGAAGTCATGGAAAACAGCGGGAGACTGCTGGTCAGCCCAGTGTTGTGTTTGCTATTTGCGAATAACCACGCGGACTCTCGACACGCGGTCTGCTTCTTTTCTCTTTTATTTCCGTATACCCAGAATCCCTTACAGCAACACCCACAACCTGGAACACACACAAAACGCACACTGCCCATGTGCATATGTAACATTCCCCCCCCCCAGGAGGAATGGCAACAACACAATATAACTAGGCGACCGGGGTCGACTACACGGAATGCCAGCATAGCCATGTGGGTTATTCTGCCACGTGACAGGGTATGCCCTAACTACGTGGTGTGCTATTCAGTCACATAGTCCTTGAGGTAAGCTGGTCTACAGCGGACATGGACAGGGCGTGGTGAAGCTGTGCTCGCCCGGCCTCCAGCCTCCACTGGACTGTTCTGTGTATCATCGGGTAGGTCCTCCACTAGGTCCAAGTCACTAGCCATGGAGTAAGGGTCTACGGGGGTTAGCGGTGACACCTTCTTGAGCCGGCTTGCATGCCACTTCGTACCATCAGCCAGGCGGAAAGTGGCCAAGCCCAGCCGCCCCGTAATCTGCACTGGTTCAGACCAAAAGGAAAGGAGCTTGTTGTCCCGGTGAGGCCGACGAACCCTGACCCAATCATGGACTGCCAGACAGGAAGGTGTCACCTTCCGTCGGCGATCAAAGGACTGCTTCATCCGGCGCTGAGAAGCCGAAACCCTGTGGTGCAGGGCCGCTGCAGTAAGCGGAGGAGGCTGTGGCCGCAGCCGGTCTAATGGAAGCTGCAGCTCCCTACCCAGCATGAGGAGAGCTGGGGAGACGCCAGTGGTGGAATGGAGAGATGATCTGTAATGAAGCAGTGTGCGCTGCAGGGCTGAGGCAAAGACCAAGCCATCGGGCAGGTGAGCCCGAACACCGTTCTTCAAGGTCTGGTTAAACCTTTCCACGCCACCGTTAGCCTCTGGGTGGTAGAAAGCAGTGTGTGTTGAATCCCCCTGTCCCCGAGGAATGTCTGAAAATCCATGGAGGTGAACTGAGGCCCATTGTCTGTTGTAATAGTGTTGGGAAGGCCCCACCTTGAGAACAGACAGTCGAGGAACTCCATGGCCGCCTGGGACATGACCGAGCCTGTGGAGGAGATCTCGGGCCATTTTGAGTACAGGTCATAGGCAACCACTAGAAAACGCTGATGATATGGGACCCCCTGAAATGGCCCACAGATATCCAGCTGAACGTGCTACCATGGCCTGGCCGGCCACTGCACAGGTTGCAGTGGTGGAGGTGTGGGAGGGCCCGTCTTTCCACTGACGAGACAGGCCGAGCAGTCCTTCACCGCAAATTCAATATCCCTGTCGATCCCAGGCCACCACACCCTGTCACGGCAGCGCTGCTTGACTTTTACGATGCCTAGGTGTCCCTCATGAGCCATGGCCAGGATGCGAGGTTGTAGGCTGCCAGGGATGACGGCCCTGAGTCCCCGCGCCACACAGACCTCATTCCAACAGGACAGCTCATCTTTAACCCGATGAAATGGCACCAGATCCTTGGGCACAGTGCGTGGCCACCCCTCTCGAATGCAAGTGCAAAGCTGCGATAGCACTGAAGCCAGTTGGAGGTCCTGTAGAGACACAACCTCCTGGAGTGGCCCATGAAGCATGTGGATAAGCTCTGGCTCCAGTGTATCCGTGGCTGGGCCTGGGGGAGTGTTCGGAGTGGCCCTGGAAAGGAGGTCTGACACAACATTGTCCCGGCCGGGGGTAAACAGCGGAGTGAAATTATATTGGAGGAGCCTCTCCGACCAGCGGTGGAGCCGGAGCGGTCTGTGCCCCGTGCCTGAAGATGAGAGTAGGGTCGTTAGGGCCTGATGGTCCGTGCGGAGGGTGAAATGTCGGCCATACAAGTATATATGCCACCGCTCACACGCCCAGACACAGGCCAGTGCCTCCCGCTCCCCAACTGAATACTTCTGCTCGGCCAGAGTCAGAGACCGGGAGGCAAATGCAATGGGGCGCTCAGAACCATGTTGGCACTGAGAAAGGACGGCACCTAGCGCTACACCAGACACATCACAGGTCAGAAAAGTGGGGCATGACAGGTCAAAGTGAGCAAGCACCGGTGGTGAGGTAAGCTGGGCCTTTAGCTGACGGATGGCTGAGGAGCAGGCTGAGGACCAGGCCCATGGGGCTCCGGTTTTCAGAAGCGCATGCAAAGGGGCTGTAGTGGCAGAGTATTGAGGGAGAAAACGCAAGTAGTATGCAGTCATTCTTTTCTTTTCTCTTTTATTTCCGTACACCCAGAATCCCTTACAGCAACACCCACAACCTGGAACACACAAAACGCACACTGCCCATGTGCATATGTAACACAGTCCTAGTCAGACCCTACACAGTGAGACTGCTGCAGTATCAGGGCTTCAGTCTTCGCAGACTCCCTGCACGTGTTTAAGAACCTGCATAGCTTGTGCATATCCGAGACAGACTGGGGAAGCCACAGCCGCGGGGCAGGGACTGGAAAGGTCCTTAACTTTCTTGGGGGGCCTTCTATGGTGGCATCAATGGTGAGCATGATTCTGCACAGATCTAAAGGCTAGTAAGCCGTTAATTAGTTTACTCTAAGTTTGAAATAATACTGCACACCCGGCGTGTTCTGTGGACTGTTAAGTCAAGTGGGCACTCATGTGGGCATTGAGCTTGAGGGACCAGGTATGAGGGACCAGATGTGTGCAGGGGGATTTGTTAAGAGGAGGCGGGACCCTTCGCTGCACCATCATGATTGAATTAGGTTTCAGCGAATAGCCATGCAGGGGGGGGGGGGGTGTCCCATGGGCGAGAGAGTTAGAGTGTAAATGATCTTTAATGATGTTTTTATAAACATAGTTTAAAATGGGAGGAGCCCGATGATTGACAGCTCTCACCATGCTACTTCCTGATGGTGAATAACTTAGAACTGCTCCGTCAATATGTTCAAACATCAGTAAAGTTCATGATTGATTTATCTTCTCTTTGGCGTCATTCAGATGTTTCACAACAAAGCTGTGCAGTATTATTTCAGATCAAATGTCATTACTCATTTCTGGTCCAACATCATCTTTATATAAAACATAACTGTCAAAACACAAAAGCTACAGTATGTCAGTTCAAGCAACAGCTTTGATTTTCCCTTTATTGGCCAACCACTCATGGCTTTTGTCCACAGACCAAAATCAATTATCCATTCTGACGCGGGGAGCCGGTGTTGCCTCATGAAAAGAGGGCGATATAAACACAAGTCAATAACTCATTCCTGGCCTGTTGTTCTGTGAGGAGAGCGCAAAGGGTCTGAAAAGCAATAATCAACCTGTCACCAGATCCAAATACGACCCCCTTCATCCAGCCCTCCCACCCATCATCTAGCCACGATGCCAGGATCAAAATAACTCATCAGTTGAGCAACACGTTGCTGTCCTCTAATTCTCCCGAGGAGCCCACAGAACATACAGGCAAAGCAGAACAATTCATGCCGAATCAGACTGATAAATAAATGCAGGTTGGCCCTAACATGCTTTTTGGTCTAAACATGCAGTTGTTCTAAAACGTTGCATAATAAGAACCACCTTTTGGCCATACCACAATTTAGGAACCTAAGGTATAGACCATTACAAGGTATAGGTGGTATGGCCATGTGTAGAGCAAAGCCAAGAAAAGTGAAAAAGCAAACACAAAAATTTATTTTTTTGGTATGCTTGACGGCAAAGTTTGGGTTTATTTGTCCCATTATGGTTGATTTTGGATGTCAGCCCCAAATCTAAATTGCATATTGTACTTGCACATCGGCACAGAACCCACAGAACTTTAAAGCAGCTCCACATCACATGGTATAGTTTCCCTTTGCCAATGCACACCATAGGCTTAGTATAACACTGCTGCAGTTGGCCTTACCTCCCAGCAGATAAGTGCTTCTCAAACCTTTCATAATGAGTTCTTTCTGGCTCCCGAGGTACTGACTATCACTGGATTAAAACACTGCTACACATTGAGAACCAAGGGTGACCACTGTTTAATAAAGAAGACTACTGTTACACCCCTATTGACAGTGACTTAGAGCAACTTTATCTGACAGTTAGAGCTTGTTAGATGATCTTTATCAACCCTACGACTGGGTCCGTCCACTCGTAATCCTCCTGTTGGCAGTTTTGCGGCTAAGCAGTGCCGCAGCTGACCTTGCTGGAGAGTCTCAGCCAGACAGCTGTGATACTGGTAGAGATTTCACACAGTGTAATTACCACACTGACACCAAGGACTGAGTGCTTGCGGGGGGAGACTGCACGCGTGTGTAGGTGGTACTGATGGGGAGAAGAGAGAGAGATGGTGACTCTACAGGTTATTAGCACTAAACACGGAGGAACAACGGGGTCATGTCAATGCATAATTTGAAGGCCCATCAGGGATTATCAGAAGCAGCGGGGAGAAGAGCGCCTCACTTCATCAGCTCACTTGCTGACTTGGGTGGAAAATTACAGTAATTAAAAGAGAGCCTGGGCTAAGTACCCGCTCTCCAGCTAGCCAAAGGGGGGATCCTTTCTTCCCCTGTCACCTTCGGCTCAGAGAGCTTTTTTCTTTTGGCTTGACCTTTTCTCTCCGTCTTTAATTCACCCCTCCCAATACAACTGCACTCTGTGCGTGGATCTAGGCTGCCGGGAGACGAGGCTTCGGTAATTATAGCTCCCTCTCTGGATGATGTGTTATTGATCAGGGGTGAAGGGGTGGAGGGAGAGACAGAGACAGAGAGAAAGAGAGAGAGGTGCCAAGGTAAAATGAAAGTCCCAACAGTTGCAGACCCCAGAGCAAATCGAAAGGTAATTCCAGCCTTCGCTCTCCAACTCCAGCCCTCCTTCTCTTTCGCTCCCTTTCCCAGTTTCTCTCACCCACTTGCTCTCCTTCCTTCTACCCTTTCATTAGAGAGCGGCTGTGATATTGGGCCAATCAATACACAACGCTGGATTGATTGTGCTTGTCAGCGAGAGTGAGGCTTTCTTTCGAGGAGACAAGCTCAATCAGTGCCCTCTGACTCGTGGCCTCTTGGTCCCCGCCCGCTGGATGGGATTGGCCAGCCGATTGGGCCGGTGATGGAGGTGTCGTGCAGTGAATAGCCACGCAGATGGCCGGTTGCGCTGACGTTGTGGCATTTTGGCACCCTGTCAATATTCCTGCTATTTACCGAACAGACAACATGGAGCGATCTAAGCTAATCATATCTATTCATTGCTCTGGAGCAGCACACACTTTTAGTAAATAAATGAAATAAAAACAAGAGATGCATCAGAATATGTCACCAGTGCACAAATCCATAAAAACCAGTGCCAGTGCCAAGCCTGATAAAAGATCAGAAATCAAGACAACAAAGAAGCCAAGGATTTGGAAATGTTGGGTTTAATTAGACTAACAAACAGGGTAATTATGGTAACCTGTCATAGGCATATATCACCCATCCATATCTGGGGCCTCCTCCATCTCACCATGCTGATTTAACAGTGGGGATGAAGTTTACTGAGTGATGGGAGTGATTTCACTTCAGACCCATCTCTGGCCATTATCATATCATCAAATCCTTAGTAAGTAAGGTCCAGGCTCTCATTTAAGCAAGTAAGTCTTTATTGTCATCCCAGCCATGTACATATAGAACACAGTGAGATGAAACATCGTTCTCCTGGACAATAGGCATGAAATAGAACACAACAGAACAGAAACACTGAGGGTAAAAGGAGGGGATTACAGTTAACCAATATATTTATAAAACTATAAAATACATCTGGGACGACCCAAATAGTACATTGTATCTAAATAAATCAGTGACTGATTTATTGTGACTCAAAATTGTCCCATGGCATCTTTTGGCCCATCTCTGGTCACAAGATATTGACCGCTTGTATCTTCGAACATGGTGCAACATGGAGCCACCAATTTGGAGGCATGGCCAAATATCTCCATGTTTCTTCCACACTGGCCATCATTCCTCCAATAGAGTTTAAAGTTATATTGTGTAAGATCAATGTGGATCTGGTACCAAACGAAAAGGAGGCAAGGGAAAGGGTCAGGGGTGCATGTAAAATGTTGACGTCTGAGAAGTTGTGAGTGAAGATCTTGGCTGGCTGCTGTGAAACGGCTGCACTGCTGCCACAATCTGTGCTCAGGCTGAGATTATGTCCAACCTGAAGAAAGAATCCTCAAGTTTTTACAGCCTATTCCTTGATCTTCTTCAATCCTGATCAGTGAGTACCCCAATACAAAGAATTTTTTTATTTTATCCATCTTAATCTCCAAACATGGGATGGATTTTATATTTTTTACAGAGAAGAACTCAGCCACTAGAAATGCACATGAAAAGTGTCTTCATTTGTTCTGGAGCCTGGTTGATCCACTGTGGCGAAGTAAGAAGTTCAACGGAGTACCAAACTGATAAAGTCATGTCCAGAGAATCATTCATTCATCAGTTCATTGTGGGTCGTGGCAGTTATCAGGAAGTCCTTCTTTATGCCATTCGGTGAACATGACCTCTCACTCATCTTTCGAATTACAGATTATTAAAGGTGTATTGTATTTTAATCTATTGACCCCCTGGTGCAACATTTACTGTTTTTTGTATCCTTCATTAAAAACTCTGGTAAGACAGACGTCCTAATTGTTAATTTAATTGTATTTCTCTACTTCAGTCTCACACAAACATAATAAATAAATGAAGTAAATGTCAAAAAATGACAAACAGAAAGTTTGATAATTATGCTGTAATTCGTCTTTATGTGGTTTGGCCCTGACAAACCCCCACCATTAAACCTCTCAATTTCAGCACTGTGTTATCAACAGGCCTCTCCACTAGAACAAAGGGCCCTTGAGCTTGTCATTATCGTCCCCTCTTCCTTCAGCTCCCTGCTCTGTCTTTGCACGTCCCTCCTTTTGATAGCCTCCCCCACTTTCTGATTGAAATAAGGGCTCTAATGATGGGGCCTCCATTCAGCACCAGCAGAGGTTGAAAAGGCTGCATGTATTAGCCTGGACGACAAGGGCCAAAAGACAATCTGGCACTTGTCATGAAAGAAGGGAGGCAATTGAAGTCACTCAGGTGAAAAACGGGAAGCAAGGAAGAGGTTTGAAGGGTGAGCCTCCAAGCAAGGTCAAGAATGTCTTCCAAAAACGTTAGGAAGAGTCATTATATTTCGAGCTGAGAAACAATGGTGCAAAAAGGCCCTGTGGGTTTAAAAAAAAACTATATTGATGTATTGAAAGTGAGGTGATCTGATCCGCTTCATTCACAACAGGTCACCAGGTCAAGAAAAGAAGCCGTAATAGGCACAGATTACCCTGACGTTAGCTAAAAGTGACAGAATTGTAGTAATTACAGACAGATACCCAAACATCTTTTGAAACTGATAAAAGAGCAGGAAAGAATGGCTGCTTTTGCTCCTCATTTCAGCCTTCATTGTAAAATCAGAATATTTGAATGCAAAAAAAAATGACATCCACGTGCTCAATTGGTTCTTGGTCAACAGCTATTTTGCTGGACTGCTCTAATGACAGGTCATTTTCACAGGACTTCCATACAGTTCAATAACTCATTTGACAAAGTTGATGTTTGAGGTAATTCACACACACACACACACACACACACACACACACACACACGCACACACACATTTTCATGCATTTGTGGTGGCCTAGAGTAGTAATTATGTGAATTATAATAACACCTAAATCCAACACTATGGATTATTTGCATGAAGTACTTGGACAATACATATATGAGTGTGTGTGTGTGTGTGTGTGTGTGTATGTTTGCTTGTGTATTTTAGGGGGTGAGGCGGGGGTCTCTTACTCCCTCCCCCACCTCAGCGATGATTACGGTGCTTTGCCGCCACTCTATTGACACCATGGCAGGTGTTCACTGCACGGTCCCCTCTGCTCTCCCTGGGAGACGTGCTAATCCCCTCTCTCCAGCCACGGGGGCTTTGATATCCACCCAACCCAACCAGGGCAGGTGCACACAGGGTGCGGTCAGGAATTCGGCTGCCGCTGACACCCCACTCAGTTGCACATTGGAGAGGAGCCCTTCTGTTTCATCCATTTACTGATCACTGTGAGAAAAAGGAGACTTTCTCTTCTCTTTCTCAACACCTCAGTCTGTTATTACTTCCCTGGCAGGACCAGCATCAACTTCATTTCACCCAGATACCGTCTCAGCGACCCTCAGCACTCCACAGGTGCCCCACTGAGGGAGTTACAGACAGAACACCTCAAGCATTTTAAGGTGGTGATATTTAGGGGTCTTAGCTTGAGATCATTCATTTCTTCCCACACTTTGACACAATGATCCAGATACGTAAATCCCAAGAGTAGACATTATGTGAATCCACTGGTAAACTACATATCTCTTTTAGCAAGAGTAGAGTGATACAATAATCATTAATACATGTACATGGGAACACAGGGATGTAAAATAGTTTTATTGAAATAGTAATCAAATAATGATCAATTAAAAGCTTGACAAAAACGTCCCCATAGCTCTGTTATCCTATTAACAGCAATACAACAATTGCTTGATCTTTCATCTTTCATAGAGTTGGGAAACCCATACAGATCTGAGAATGAACTGAGAGGTGGACACTGAAGTATTGTATTACAGGAAACACATCTGTTGTCATGTGTTTGCCTGGCTGGTCGTAGCCTAGAAGGTGTCACAGTAAGCAAGACACTTAACCCAGTGTCTCCAGGGGGACTGTCCCTGTCACTATTGATTGCAAGTCTCTCTGGATAAGGGCGGCTGATAAATGGCATACATGTAAATGTCTGCCTGAAAGTCTGAGCTGTGCGAAGCGTAGTCTTCACTGTATCATACGACTTCAGCAAAGTCAGCTGCTTTATCTCTGGATATTATCTAACCAGTCATTTTTATTCATCATCTAGAGATTTATACAAATTCAAACAATATTGTCTGAGAATGATCATTTTAAATAGTCTCAAAAAGTGAGAGTTCCAAATCTACTCCAAATCATAACCAAATATCTCATTTGAAACCTTATACGCATCCAGGATAATATGAAAGATTACAGCTGATGAATTGAAATGCTGTACATGGTGACAGATCCTATATATGATAAGACTAAATGGCCAGAATGGCAGGACGATACCAAATTGTGTTCAAATGATACAAAAAGACACGATAAGTAAAGCTTGACATTTCCATAAAATTTCCATACATGCATGTTCAGGTTAAAGGATTAAATAAATAGACTAAATAATGTTCTCGGTGATAGAAATCATTATACAAAAAGCATAAATTGTTACTCTTCTTTAAGATGCAGTAAACAGCCAAATGGTTCTTTCTTATTTGATCTGTTTCCATAATTTCTGAGTACAATTATGATATCTCACTAGCAGTACTACGCTTAGCACCAGACCAAAAATATGCATCTTTTGTTCTTTTTTTTTAATATAACCTGCAATCTATCTAACAATCTTTAATAAAAAAATATTTCGTTTTTTCCTTTATTTATTGAAAAAAAATGCAATAACTGAATTATTATAGCATAAAAATGAAGTTCTTGAAATGGTATTTGTGGTACATTTAACAGCAACCTGCTTAACTCAGTCAGTTTGTTATGAGTTCTATGCTCAATATTCCGAGTCTCTATGCTCAGCACAGCACAGAGCCAATTAGATATTTCACGTTCATCACAGAGCCATTATCATGGCCCGTCAATCACTCATGTCTCATGCCTCATTTCAGATGACAGTAATAGTAGAGTGCCGTCAGCCGGTATGACAGCGCGCCCGCGTCTACTTACGAAGAATAAGAATGGGAGAGAAAAAAAAGTTGCTAATGAGATTCGGAACACTGCTCATTTTAATCCTCTTTTCTGTGGGACCGAAACACACGCAGCAAAGAGCCTATTAAAATACGTGTGTGTGATTGTGCGTTATGATATGAAAATAAAGGCAAGGACTAAATTGCAAAGGAGGGTTGAAAGCAGCATAGGTAAATAGGCTCTCTTCTCACAGAACGTTCCTACCCTGCTGCGAAATATTAATGTTTCTTTTCTTTGCGTCTGAAGGGGCTGTAGCTGTGTACACAATGAAGCTGTGTCAGGCCAACATGGAGGAGGTCAAGTAGGAAACAGGGATGTGTTTGTGTGTGTGTGATTAGATGCAGGGCTGAGAGTGAAAAAATCCTGAGCCTGAACTTTTTTCCATGAGCCTGTATATAAAAACCCTGATCATCCTTATTGTCAAGCAGGGTCCGTGGGAATGGTCCCCATGTGAGAGTTTTTCCCTGTGATGTAGTTTCTTATGTGATCAATTCTGATGAGTTTTGTGGAAATAAATGGACAACATTTGAAAGAAGTGAAAAGTGAAAGTGAAGTGATTGTCATTGTGAAACACTGCAACAGAGCACATGGTGACACAGTCAGATGTGTCCTCTGATTTTAACCCATCACCCTTAGTGAGCAGTGGGCAGCTATTCACAAAAGTCACTGCAGACAAGATCTGTGCGCCTTTAAATTTGAATCAAACCTGTGTCAATCTGTGCTCAAACGTGGCAAAAAGCCAACATTAATCTCTTTTGACTTGCATGGTAAGCAGTATGTGAATTTGTGTTTGTATGATTTTAAGAAAATATCTCATTTTGAATTATTTGACAGATAGTGACTGGATGTAAAAATGAGCAAAAATTTATTTTTTTTAGTTCCGTCACGTGAGACTCTGAAGAACCGGTGGTTTAATTTTATTTTTTTGGGAACTTCCTGTCTTGCGCCTAACATTGTGGTTGGTGAATGATGTTGATGATGTCATTTCCGTGAATGCCCCCTCAACTTCTATAGGACGCTCTCCTCCTCGCCCCGCCTCTCTCGTCCACATTAGCATTTAAAGTGGCTGTAATTCTGCACCATGGCTGAATTTTGGAAAGAGACTTGAGATACAGTATTAGGGGGCCAACAAGACCGATATAAAATCCATTTGTAGATTTCGTTTCTGAGATGTTGGGGACACTGTCTCATGGGTGGAAAATTTTTATAGTCTCTAATAAACTCTAAATCCAAATTTCACTAAGAAAAATGATTAGTACAGAACTGGTTACTGCAAACACTGTAAATATGTTTTTTAATCTTTTCAAAATGTTACCTCATATTAAATTTAATAAAAATTTGCTTATTACTCGACACAAACATGATGAATCCAGCATGAACAAGTATTAATTATTACTCAAAGTCAACAGCTAAACGGCCTTTATCATCCCTGTGTTTGCAGGACAGATTAGCAACAGCAATATCTGTTCCTCTGCTATAACCCGCCTGAAAAACGGCCCTGGTTGGGCTCCAGACTGAGGGTACAGCCCCGTTCTGGGCTGGGTGACAGCTGAGGAACTGCCCCGATCAGCGTGACAGCAGGGCTCTGATCATGGACTGCTGCTGCTGATTCGGAGTCCGTGATTGGAGCCCCTGTAAAAGGGTAGAGACTACAGCATGACAACGCTGCTGCAGTAATGTGGACTGGACGTAACGTGTGTATTTTGTTTATGTTCTGGCAATTGCCACACCACTATGGGTTTCATTGTGCTCTCCCCTTCTCTGTTCTTTTGGCCCTTGTGCTGATTTTTGTGCTATTAATAATGACTTCCCTCTTCTCTGCCTCATTCCCTAACCAGCCCCAAGATGTAACATCTTCGCTTTAGTTTGGATGGTAAAATGGGGTTAGAAAGGTAAAAACAGATAGAGAAGGGATCGTCAGCCACTGCTGGACCATGTGGCAGTGGGCAGCCATGAAAGAACCTGGGGAGCAGTGTGCGGGGACAGTGCTTTGCTCAGTGGCACCTTGGCGGCTCGGGATTTGAACTGGCAACCTTCTGATTGCGGGTCCATTTCCTTATCCACTAGGCCACCACTGCCTGGCGAAGCCGGGATTCGAACCCTGGTCAACTGAGTCAAAGACTGACGACTAAAACAGTAGGCTGTGGTTTGTATACTGATGCTGCACTCAAACTGCATACGGCATACTCAACATTGATGGTAGAAAGCACAACAACAAAAAGAACCGAGCTAGACTTTCATCATCCTCCTCAGAGAGGAGCAGCATGCAGGGCACACAAGAGTGTGCAAAGACACTCATAAACTTGATAAAACATAACAAGAAAATTCCATTTACTTTCTATTAATAACTGTTAATAACTCATCCAACCTCTCAATGGCAATGATGAAATATGAAGCTCTGAAGGGGAGGGCGTACAACCTGAATTCAGAGAAACTGGACATATCTCTGTGTTTTCTACATGAATGGGACTAAATTCCAACAAGAAAACCCCAGAAACTCATAACCTTGATACCCAGACATCTACCGACTGTTTTGAAGAGAGGAAGAAATGCTGCACCACGGTAAACATGCCCCTCTGCCAACACTAGCAGGCATCAAAAATGAAGCTCATTTTGTGCATCAAATCATACATTTCTCATGTAAGTTGCTGTCTGTGTTTCAAGGTGAATAAAATATTGGCTAAAGTAATTTGAAACATTATTTTAAAATAAAATAAAAACAAAAAGCCCCAACATTTCTATAGAGGAAAATAAGAGGAGCAATTTGTGTGAGAATTGTATCTTCTTCTAAAGTACCCTATCACGTCATCTTACTCGTCTCCTGTTTAACTAGCAAAGAAAAGTCATTCAAGTAACACAGAAAATGTAGGATTTCAGTCCTAAGTTGAAGTAATGCTGAGTTTTATTAGGGACTTGTCACGATTGACATCACCAGTGCCCAATCAGGACGGCTTTTATAAAGCACTGTGGTTCCGCCCATCAGTAGCAGCGCCATTTTCGTGAACTCTTTTGGTGAACTTGACCTTCGTTGTGTACCTGGCAAATTCATGTTTTTATTTGAGTTCTGGCAATCGCCACACGCCTGTGGGCTAGTTTAAGTTCTCCCCTTAATTTCCCCTGTTTTCGGCCATCGCGCCGTTTTGATTTCTGTTATAAATAAATTCTTGTATTCAGAATGTCCCGTCTCTGTGCTTACTTAGCTCATCAGCTCGCGACCTGACAGGACTTTACAAAACAAACTTTAACCTGGGGATCGGACCCCAATATACACATTATTCAATGCATCAAAAACCAAGCATGTTTCCATTTTCACTATGAGATTTATAAAATTAATGTTAACAAAATATTGAAAAGACTGAAAATATTTATGTATTTTTAAAGTGATCAATTTTTTGCATATATGATTTACAGTCAACAGCTTTTTAAAATAGAGATTTCTACAGATTTAATCAATTTTATTTTATATGACTCTTGTGTCTCTTTGGACGGAGTATCATTGCATTATAATGCTGATGAAAAGGAAATAAACAACAAAAGGATCATCTTCAAGTGAGATAGTGGTGCATCAGTGGTCTACCACCTACCATGAAGGCTACAGCATGATAAAAGTCTCCTCCTCACACACACACACTCACACACACACACACACACACACACATACACTACAAAACACAATGGCCCCAGCGCTCGCCACATTTAAGAGAATATTATTTTGTTTTCGGCCTGCAGCTGGGGATGAAATGACCAGTGAAATCCAGAAAGTGGCTGCTGTGTTATTTCACACCATGGGATCCGACTGCACGTATTTATTTTCTTCACAATGTCGACAGAATCCAGGAGTTCTGGCCTTTGTTTCCTCCTCCTTCCCCAGCCTTCCATGAGGTGCAGGATCTTCGCGGAGGGCAATTAGAACCCATCACTTCCACCACTGCCAGCCATTCTTTTTTTGACCAGGGGAGAGCTGCTCTCCTCAGGAAGACCATGGCACTTATGACCAAACCCCCCACCTTGCACCACCACAACCAACAGCAAGCCACTCACACAGGCCTTCAATTATAAACCACAGAGTGAGTTAAAGGGAAGAAACTTATTTTAACCTCTGACATTGTGGTGCTTGCTGCATTAAGCAGTGAATATGATCCATTTTAGCTCTTTCAGCCTGTGCTTTTGGTTGTCTCCTGTAGTTGAAGGCCAGATGTGTCTAGAGGAGATGAAGTGTATTAGAAGGTCCGATCAATGAAAAACACAGACTGGAGTACTGTTCTTATCTACTTTTCTTAAATTAGTTTAATATACATTTAACAATAAAATAAGCAACCTCAGCTTTAAATAGAAATAAAAATTAACCCAAAATAAATACATAAACAACATTGAAGAAAAGCAGTAGCGCTTTTAAGAATCGAAGTCTTCAAGTTTTCTGATGGCAGCAGCTGTAATTGTGATAGCGAGTGGTGGACAACAATGATCCATGTACACAGGACATTATAATTAATGTCCAGTTAGAATGAACCGGTTTACCAACCAATATCCAAAAGACTACTGAAGGCTTAAGATGTCTGTGTGTGTGTGTGTGTGTGTACAGAGTACAGGTTTTTTCTTTACAGTAACTGTAGTGGATGTGACATGTGATGGTGGGGTTCAGTGCCCTCTCTGCCCCCTCCTGTGTGGCGCCAAGGAGCCGCTGGCCTGAGTGGAAGTGTGTGGAAATAGAAAACTGAGAGTTTACACCAACACTCCACTACAGAGGACCAGGCTGACAAATGGCGTGCGACACACTCGGAACAGATCAAAACAACGGTCACCGCAACAAAACAAGACATGTCACCAAACGCACATACAAAGGTGCACATGTCCATATCCAAGTCCATACATTTATATCGAAAGGATATGTGTATAATGGGAAAGTATGGAACACGATTACTGAAATGTATTTAATACTGATGGCAGCTTCAAGATTGATTGAAAGATGCATTCTGAATGGAGAAATCAGATGTATGCATTGCTAATGTATGCAAAGCACCGTCCCCGAGCAAAGAACCGTCCCCACACACTGCTCCCCGGGCGCCTGTCATGGCTGCCCACTGCTCACTCAGGGTGATGGGTTAAATGCAGAGGACAAATTTCACTGTGTGCACTGTGTGACAATCACTTCACTTTCACTAAGTTGTGATTTTGGCTCACAACTTCACTAACAGCGTGAAGGTTCTGTGAACCTCTTCTAGGAACCAGATTTGGCTGGGACATTCTGGCAGTTTCATTTTCATTCTTTTTTCCTTCCTTTCCTTTCCACCCTCATCCCATCCTAGTAGATGGCAGCAGATTTTTTTCAAGAATATCTCTGTACATTTTCCCTCCAATTATATGAAGAATCCCAGTTTGGTATGACAAAAAACAGCCCCACACTATGATGTTCCTACCTCCAAACTTCACTGTTGTTATTGGTGTTATGGGGGTGATATGCAGAGCCTTTTGAGCTTCAAACATGGTGTGTATTATGGCATCCAATGGGTTCAAATTTGGTGTCATCTGACCTGTCATCTGACCTGGCGGAACCTGAGAACAGAATTCATCCCATTTCATCTTCATAAAATGGCCCAACTGATCCTGCGCTTTGATCCTGATCACAGAGGACCAGCTCACCCTCCAAATCACTCCACATAGGATTGGGATGAAGGAGCACATGGGTGGAGGAGCCTGCTGTCTCATACCCTCCTCCTGGTTGCTTCACCTGAGGTCTGAGTGGGTATTCCAGGTGGGGACAAAGGGGCCTGCAGTCCCAGCTCCAGCCCAACTGCCCCTGGGTCGATAAACACCCGACCCGTCCCTCCATTTTCCACTGTCTAAAACGCCCTGCTGGTGCCACTTTATGCATGTTCATGGTGGGATTTTTTATGGATCACCAGCGCATATTGAGGTTTATGAAAAGTATGACACGATGAAAAAATCAAGTCAATGAATTAAATCATGGAAGACAGCCACCTGGGACACACGTGACAGCGTATTTCTCGGTGATGGTGGTAACAGGTCTGGGAAAACAGGAAGGGACTTAAACTTTTGCCACATCAATTCCTGTCATTTTCTTGACTATTAGAGCCTGCAATAGTCCCTGTCTAAGCCTTCTTCCCACTCTTGTCTCTGTCTTTTGTCTCTGTCTCTGTCACTCTTGTCTCTTTTGAATGCCTGATCAGACGTAAGTGAAAAACAAATGTCCCTGATGAGCTTCCAGAGGTCTGTTACAACAGAACACATCCTCAGCTTATCTGTCTCCTGCAGAGACACACAGTCATGTACAAATGTTTGTGTGGAAAAAATAGGCAGAATACATATCGCTATCTAAAGCAGGAAATTAAGGACATTAAGCAATGATTAGCACTTTGACTTACAAGTCTGTTAAAAAAAACTATAGAAATACTGATATATACTGATTAAAATGGAACTCTGCAAAAATAAAAATGAATCAGTGAGTGTTGGTGTCCATAGCGAAGTGAAAAATAAGAGAGAATGAGAGCAGCTGGAAGCCTGGGCTGTAGGTGGCAGTGTTGCCATATGTGCACGCTCAGGATCTTTAAATAAAATATCTCCAGGATCTTTTCAGAAACACAATGAAGTACAAGGCAATGAGGTCTTCCATTGATCTCAGGCATCACACTTTTTTTTCTTTTCTCTTTCTCTCTCTCACTCTTGCTATGACGCTCATAAACTTATTCCCCTGTCACAGCTAATATTCACCTTACTCACTGAAGCAAACTGCAGACACCTTTTTAAGACGTGACAACTGTGTATATTTCATGATCGCAAATTCCATTTTCAAATCAGCCCTGACGAGAATGCAATTTTCACTTCATTTAGTGGATTACAGCACTTACAGCCGTCTGAAGTTTAAAGAGCCCTAATGCTGTCAATCTGCTGCTTCAATTCTTAATGAGAGAAAACTTTTCCTTTTTTACTTTTGAGGATGCATGGAGATACGGATGAAGAGATATATTTGCACACCAGCTTATTGGACTCAAGCAACAACAGAGGGGAAGTGATGAAGTGGTGAAGCTGAAGGACTAAAGGAATTCAAAGTTCACTAAATAGCAAAAAGCACCCCAAAAACTGCTCTAAAATGTGTGTATCTGTCTCTCTGTCTTTCGCTGGGATAGGTCTGGAATTGGTCTGTCCCCCTCCTCTTACATTCAGAGCCAGCGTTCGGGTGCTTTCACACCACCCCCACCCACGGCCTGTTTGTCTCCAAACACTGATGACCAACCAACCCCCACAATGACATTCTGTGTGTCTCCCCAGCACCCCGACACTGCACCAGCGTAATGGGAATATTAATGGGAGAGGACAGCCCTGTCACCAAAAGTGTTAACTGATGTAATTCCCCCGTGCTGGACCCACAGACTCAGGATATAGGGCTGGACAGAATACTAGACAGAGAAAGCATCTTCTTTAGCGAGAGGGACGCCACAGAGAGGGAGTATTTCAGAAGAAACATTGAACCTGGTTTTCTATGAGCTTCAGAGGCAACAACAAGCCAGCAAAAACGATATAATGAATTCACAAAGCAAGCCAAGTGAAATGTTCAGAGCTTTTTCATTCCCAGCGACACCAGCGTACTTCATGACCAGCCCTCAAAATAATAACAGCGCTGGCGATCGCTGATGAGGCTAATTTAAAATGCATTTCATTTGCATCTGGAAATGAATTATGTTAGCTCGACCTTTGCATGAACCTAATTCCTGCCAACATCATCTAAAAGCCAACAACAGTCGACAGCATCGGCACTGGAAAGGAAAAGAATCTTCCAGAAACACCAGCAGCATGTTTGGAGTGTGGCAATATGGATGCTCTAGTCCCTTTGAAAAAGGAAGAGGAGGGAGGGAAATAGTCCATTCAATGCACTGAGGAGCCCACTCATTGTAAGAGAAGGAAGGTTTCCCAAGATTCTCTTCAGCTAGTGAGGCTCTTCCTCCACCCTGCATCCCTCCCAGTTTGCTAACTCCTCCGTGGGAAGACTCACCTGCCTCTGCTGCTGGCTGTCTCATCGATCCGGGCCTTGGTTTGGCCTTTAGAGAAGACGAGGAGGTCCACTGTGGTGAGAGGGAGAAAACATTGCAAACAAGTTCCCTTTACTCCATTCGTGGTTGAATCAGCTCTGGCACGGGGGTCCACGTCTGGGCCTGCTGGAGAGGAAGCAAGAACAAACTCCTGGATGACAAGTGGCCACCATCAGGGCTGAGGTGTGTGTGTGTGTGTGTGTGTGTGTGTATGGAGCACACCTGAATGGGTTCGAAGTATGCCTAACTAGCTGCACACAGTGTCATGGTGTGCACTGATTGCCTTATCTTCTCATTTATCACAGATGAATTGGAACCAGCCTTGCTGAAAGCTCTTTTCATTGTTGGTGGTTCAAAACTGTGTGAAGTTCGGTTGGTGGAAAAAAGGAATAGGGTCCTCGTGGCACCAGAGTGAGAGAGACAGGAAAGATGGGTGAGGAGGATTTCCTGAACGTTAGATAGGACACATCTAATATACACACACATGCGTATTCACAGCGCATCATTTTCCACTCAGTAAAACGTAACGCATAGTTACAGTGTACATTTCTTCAACAGGGAAATCCAGACAGTCGGCTGTTAGCTGGCATGACACCAGGGGTCTCCGAGTACCCAGCTGTGCCCCCTGGAGAACTTGACTTAAGTGCTTGGCTTCTTAAACATCAATGCCTCTTCAAATCATTGCATTTGTCTACAAGCCATCTACACGCATGCAGGAAATGTTTCACAGCTGTTCGGTGATGCCGCTGAACTGACAAAATCGGCCCAAAGCTGGAGAGCAGTGTAACCTAATGGTGCAGCTACACCCACCACGGAGGCTCTCCGCATCCATACCCCTCATAGATGGATATTCTAGGCACAGTTATAGGTGGAACTGCGTCAATTGTAAGAATTCCTTATGGGACTGAGAAACTGGCCAATAACACCATCCTCTGTGTCTCTCTCATATACCAAACGATAAATGAGACATGTCTTCTTTTAAAACAGGAAATAACTGAGAATTAAACATGCCTGGTGGCTCTTCCACTGAGGCGAATGCACCGAAAATGGCAGCGATTGTTAATGCCTTACTGCCTCGGCTGCTGATTGATCACTCACAACTACCTGCCCTTTCTTCCATGAAATCCTGCGTTAGTGTTAGTGTATGCATGTGCCTGGAAGTGTGTCCGATTCAGTGTGTGACTGTGTGTGGAGTGGGGGGGTGTCATCAGTGTTCAGGTTAAATTGAGAGTGAATGGTTTCTTTTCGACATTGGGGGCCTGATGTTGCAGCAGCATGGACACTAAATGAGACGTTCAGAGTCAATCCACAGATCACATGGTCCCTGAACCCGAATTGGGACCCAAATTGCCCAGGATGTGCGGGTCTGTCCCCCAACGTATTTATAACTTGTAATTCTTACAAATCCACTCAGCCCCTGCAGCAAGGCTGGAGGGGGGAAGGGTTAAGGTGCATTTCGCAGACAGCATGTATTATAAGACAGAAAGGCAGAGTAAAAGAGGTGTAGCACCATGTAGTTAGACCCAGGGGGGCGGTTCTGGGCAGACTGACTCAAGATTGACTTGAGTCAATCTTGATAAAATCATAATGTATGGATGCTAAGACAAGAACTTTGATCATCAATCCCCAACTTCTCAGTCAATTTTAGTAATATTGTGTCAATATAAAGTATTGTTGATTATAATGGATGTAATTAATCCAATCCACATTGATTCAATACCTGCCCGTCTGATTTGGTAATTTATTTGGAATTCCCCTAGAATCCCCAATAGCATCTAAATATATGTGTTTTTAGAGAACTGCTACTAGACAGAGTGTCCCTTTCAATTCTCTTTTTAGTCAGGTGATGTCACAGAAACGTTCCCGTTGTCTTTTTTCTGTTGTATTACACCAGTGTAGGGAACCCTGTGTTGGGGTTGTACCTTTTTACTACTTTATTCACATTTTCTGGTACACCCCAATCAGCACTCTTCCTACCCAGGTGGTGTATGATGGGAAATCCCAGGTCCATGACATTTTGTGCTTTTGTCTTTTGTGAAGGTCCCCCGCCAGTGTCTTTGTCAAGCTGCGACATCCCCCAATTAAGAGGTGTCAAAAGCCAGCAAATGGCTTGAAGTGTCACAACGAGAAAGACACGGCAGATATATCAAAGAACAAATCCTGATTGGTCTGTGGGAACTTTTTGGGAGTTAAATGTACAAAATAGTTTTCTTTTGTGGGCTGAGGCTCTTCACTTCACTTCATCAGGATTTGGGGGGGTTCTCCCCCCAGTTTCTGAGTCCTGCTATCCTTCTCTGTTCTCGATGACCAGCTGCCTCTCTGGTTCATGGCTTTTATCTCTCTCTTCCTCTATCCCTTTCTCCTTTCTTTTATTTTGGGGTTTTCGGTAACATTGGTACATATTTTACATAAAAATAATGACATGTAACTGCAATAGTAATTTACTGGTGTTAATAAATTTGAAACGGTTCATTCTTGTAAACTCCACTGTGTCATGCCTCTTTAATACAGTGCTTGTGAGCCTTTTTTACAGTGGGGATGTAGGAAATGAGATCCCTCGACACACCCTAGTCTTTATTAGTTTGGTTCAGTCCAATAAGTATAGAAAGGTCTTAGAGTGTCCTAGTCCTCAATTCCAGATTCATAATTCCATAGAAAATCTTTTGAGTTGCCAAACATCACCCACAAAACATTAATGACCTGAGGGGATCTGCAAAGAGGATTTGCAAAAATCACCCCTGAGAACTTACATGAAACGTCTGACCTCTGTGATGCCAACACGTACTAAAGCATGTTTTGCAAAGGGATCAGATACTTCTGCCTTTTTCTGGATTTTTTTTATTGTTCTGTCACTGTTTTAATAAGCCTAACATTGAAATTATAGACTCATCATTTATGGGCAAACTTACAATATCAACTGTGGTCCAAATAAATTTTGCCCTGACTGGATGAGAACAATTCTGTGTGTGGGTATAGACATCCACTTTCTTTCTCTCACCAGATTTTGTACTTCATTTGAAATTTTAATGTGTTCTTTGCTTAAAATGGGTGTGAACAAACGTGAGGACCACAGCAGGTGACAACCCCACGAACAGAGGCAGGCATGTGAGTGTGCTGGCAGCCCGAGGGCGGAGGCTGCAGTCCATAATCACGTTCACACCCCGCTCAGGAGTGGCTCTCTGTGGGCTGGCTGTGAGAGACGGACCCTCACCTCCCAACACTGGTGGCTGGGGGGAAGGTGTTAGAAGCGCCCCTGCTGGGCCTCACACACGGCCAAACAAGTGAATTGCGTTACATCGCCCACAAGTCCGGAAACAATTATTACCTTTCAGAGAACTGAAGAAATTATGCATTATACTTCTATATTTAACAGAGTTGGCCAAATTATCATACTAATTGCTGTGATTAATTTATAAACATTTATAATGTAAAAAATAAATTAACAATTAATGCAGCTGAGTTTTGTGCACTTCCTGTGTTGAAGTTGAAGTTATTTCAGCTATATACATGTTAGACTGTACATAGTGAACCGAAATAAGGTTTCTCCGGAACCTGGTGCTACATGTAACATTTTAACAATTAGACAAAGTTACACAGTGACATAAAGTGCATGTGTGCAACTCAGACAAACTTGGCTTTGTGCAAACAGGGGACACGGGCAGAGCAAGAATAACATTTAACAAAAAAAGACAACAATGAGACAGACAGCGCTAAACAGGTCAAATGAAGTGTGCAAAGTAAAATAGTGCAATAAAGATTGCTGTGCAAAATGGAACAATGTATTAATAGATGATACTACAAATAGATAATATTACAATATAACAGAGGTAGTGTGTGTGTCAGTCCAGAGTGGAAAGTCCCTGAGTGTTCAGGTGTCTGATGGTCTGTGGGATGAAGCTGTCTGGCAGTGAGGGCCCGGATGCTTCAGCACCTTTTTCCGGATGTAGGAGGGTGAATAGTGCATGAGAGGGGTGTGTAGAGTCCTTCACAATGCTGGTGGCTTTCCTGATGCAGCGAGTGTGGTAAATGTCTGTGGGATCCCGTGTGGGATCTGACCACAACAATTCATCCTATCTAGAGGCCGTCCCTACATAAAGATGGAGAGGAACAGTCAGTTCAGATGGTGCATCGTTTGTGTGAGTGTAACAGAGTGTAAGACAATTTCTCTAAATGGGAAAATTTCTATCCAATCTGACCAAATGTGTGACTGGGGACGCAAGTGACAGTGTGTTTCTTGGTGTCAGTCCCAAGCTCGGGTAAATGGGGTGAGTTGCGTCAGGAGGGCTTGCGGAATCAATGTAGACAGCAATCACTGATATGAATAAAAAGTTGAAAAACTATTTGAAGTTTATTAGCATTTTAACTTCTCGTCACTCCCTATCTGAGGCTCTTTGCAACACTTGTCTCTGTCATAATTTGAATATGCATTAGAGCCAGCTTTAGTCTTAGGAATTGATCATATTTACTATGTTTATCATGATTATCTCATGATTATCATGTTTAGCATTTTTTAAATGAATGACAACCCTAATGTTTCATTATTAGAATGGTGTTATGATAGAATATGATAGAATATGATTGATTCCACAACTGATGGATATGTCTGCATGTGAGTTGGTGTTTTTGGGACGGTGACAGCTTGTCCGTCAGGCAGGGTTACAGCCCGCCATGTCACATTACCCCAGCACACTGAAAGGTTTGGTGAGGGAGGCACCGTAGGCCAGTGCACGTCACACCATCTTTCGCCGGACGTTCTGCCTCCTCTCCACTTCCCCATCTCACACCGACAGTGCCAGCAGGGCCCTGAGAGGAAGCAGGGACACAGCATGTGGAAACTGTCCACTCCAGGTCCCCATTTCCTTTAGTGACTGTCAGTTCAGTATCACACAACCCCATCCTCACTGACATTGTCCAGCCATACATAGGAACCATGAGAATTTAGAACAGAACAGAAAAGAGTACATCAATGTGGATGTGTGTCTTTGTGCATTTATTTTTCATTGTAACTGGCAAAGTAAATAACCTTTAAACTATTTAAACATATTAACTTGTATTGTCATTATTTTGTAATACCACTGTGTACCTGAGGAATCATATTGAAAGGAACACGCCTTGTTTTAACAGAGCAAATAAAAAAAAATTCACATATGCTACTTAATTTTATCAGTTAATATCAATGAATTTGAAGATGGCAGCTATGGCTAATGTGATAATGAATTCTATGCCCTCGCCTATACTGCAGTGGTTTAACAACCTACAAACCCAAAGTACATCATTCATCAAAGCCAGTTAGTTAAACAGAGTCTGGAGAATTGTGTGCAAACTGTCTCCAGTGCTACTCACACAGCAAGACAGAAGATGGAAGTAAAATGGAAGTAAAGTGCTTTGCATTTTGAGCTGGTTGAAAAAAACACGCATGTGTGTGGAAAAGAATATGAACAACATGTACAAGAGCAGCATAAGAGATGCTGAGGGGATTTTTTCAGCTCACTCGTGATGCATGTGTAGTAAGGTGCAGTGTTTCGGAGTCCCTCTGAGGACTTCGCAGGGAGTGGACTTGAAAATGAACTAGTTAAGGTTGGAGAGGGGTGGCATGACTTGCCAGACTCTGAGAGGTGCTTTGTTGGGCCTTTCTGTTCATGCGTCTTCATTGGATATATTTAAAACAGTATAAATTTCGATCAACGTCACATCCTGTGCTCAAGTATGATGGATTTTTTTAAAAGTCAACCTGTCTTTTTATTGTGTCTGCAGGGTCACTGGAGGCTCCACACAAAAATAAAACTTTGTTGCAAAAATCGCTGCAACTGTGGAACGTACCTCCAGAGAGGTCACAGCTCATAGTTTAAAGCCTTCAGCTGCACATGAGCAACTGCTTATTTTTATTGTTTTACTGTCTTATTAATCTGGGTGGTTCGACTGGCCAACATATGATATGATGATATTATCATATAGAGGAAGAGAAATGTGATAGACATTTGAGACATCTGATTCACGTTTATAAGGAAAACAATTACATTTAGCAGACACCCTTATCCAGAGCGACTTACAATCAGTAGTTACAGGGACAGTCCCCCCCCTGGAGACACTCAGGGTTAAGTGTCCTGCTCAGGGACACAATGGTAGTAAGTGGGATTTGAACCTGAGTCTTCTGGTTCATAGACGAGCGTGTTAACTAGGCTACTACCAGCCCTAACAATATTCTACTCAGATTTTCATGGATTTTAAAAATAAACTTAACGAGTTACCAGTACTAGTTGCACATATTTAATGTCATACTGTGAACATTAATATCATTTAATTATATTACAGACCCACTAGAATTACAATGATAATTTCTCTCTCCTGACTCACAAGACTGAAACCTGAAATGTCTGAAGGCATAACCAGGGTAAAAGGTGGGAAGGTGGAACACAGTTCCTGTCATGACACCAAGAAAGGGGGGACCCAGGGGGGACCCAGGTGCAGGTGCAAGACGGGAAAGGGAAGGATGTCCGTCACATGGGGACACTTCACATTCGTACACCACCTGAAACACCGAGTTCCCCACACCCCCACGGCAGCCCACTGACCCACACCCACATGACGAATGCTGAGGACGATCATCGTTACAGTACAGTACTTTAGAAATGACAACTGTTTATGTTTTCCATTGAACTATTTTCAGACCTGTGCTAAGCAGGGTTAGACTTGCTCTCTGGTGTAAGGTCAATGTAAATCCTTAGGATTTACATAGATGAGGACAAAATATGCGTATATGTGACGAAAATATCCTTAATGGTGTGTGCAGGTTTGGTGCGGATTCAAATGACTCAGAATGAGAAAGTAGTGTGGGAATCAGTAAGTTACTACCACTTTAAACCAGTGTGCTTAGTTTAAAGTAGTGGCCTTCAATTGACAGTATACTGTGTGGAATTCTCAGCGTACCTGCTCCAGGTGGAGATCTCACGGCTATCCTCCCTTTCTGAAGACTGGGACCCCGAAAGAGGCAGGCACAGCCTGGCAGATGTGCGTGAGAGTCCGGGGCTCTGGTGACCAATCCTGGGAGCCTTCATGCAGATGGATAGGCAGTGGAAGGACATGTCAGAGAACAAGGGGACAGACATTTAAAACATCTCAATTCTAAATTCAGTCCTTGTCAGCTTGATGAATTCTGGCCTCTGCAGTTATACATTCAAACGCATATGTGCTCTGTTGGGTAAATTGAGCCCAAAGATGTGATTATGACACAATTCATAAGAACGTGGTTTTTAGTAAATTATTAATAGTCCCATTTGTTTGACAACAACAAGTCTGGTGGTAATTTTAATCATAATAAATAATAATTATTATTATTTATTAAGAATAATGAAAGGGCATCCCCAGAGGTTGTCCACAATTATTATAAGTTAAATTAAATTAGAGCAGGTCTGTGCTGCTGGTCTCTCTCTTGTGGGGACTCGCGAGGACAGGGTGTCGTTCTTTTCTTTAGATCAGCAGACAGAGCTCTGTAGTCATCTTGGTCATCTTGCCCTGGTCTGTGGGGGTTATCTATGGAGCGATGTTATTGGACTGTGGAATGCAGTTCCATCTCTGTTCCCCTACAGCTGCCACACCTGAAGTAAAAAGAAAGTTACTAATAAAAAGTATTCAGATTCACACACATCCACCCTCCAGTCCAGCTATGCTCCAAATTGTGTGTTTTGGGAAGGCCTGGCTGTCAGAACAGAAGCTGAGGCAGGCTGGCCGCTCTGATAGGCCCCATAAATCATGGCTCCTGAAGGCAGCAGGTGCCAGGCAGGGGGGGTGAGCATAATACCCCAATTTAGTCATAATTAGAATTCATCTTAGCAAGCCTCCGCCACGGAACACGTGATGATTTCACTCTGATTCAATATTGTGTTTTCAGGGGGTTCCTCTTCACCCAGCCTGTCTACAGCCCAGTTTGTAAAGACCTCTTACATCATTAGTTAAACAGACCAACTCTGCCGGGGGGCTTTTTGTAGCATCACAGGTGTTTTAGGAACATGAAATGTGTTCAGAAATGTTCATCAAAGTACGTAATATGATTCTACAGTTAACAGCACAATCATATAAGTATTAATAATGATAAGTAAATAATTAATTAATACATTTACATGAATAGTCTTCAAGATATTTAGTTTGATTAGATAATTAACAGATCTTTGATTATGGGGTGGGTTTAAATGTGGGGTGGGTCATACAAATGTGGGGTGGGTCATACAAAAAGCATTTCACTGCATGCTGTGTCCTTTTATGACTGTATGCGACAAATAAAATCTGAATATGAAAGTTTCTTTAACATTCTTAGACACAGTGAATAGATGACAGGAGACAGGAGAGCCTAGGATTAGAGAACATTGGATTTAATAACCTGCGTTCAGGCTATAGGATATAAACGGCCCATTTGCTCTGTCAGTCAGGGTGTCAGTGTGGAGATTGATGAATTCTTTTGGAGAATTCACAGTCAGTCCAGCTACACACACACACACACACACACACACATTGCAGGCATACACTGTCCCATGCAGACCCTGATGCCTAATACTAATGAATGCACACAAGCATTCAGTAAATGCGCAGACACACGTTTGCGGATTAATTATTGTGTAAATCCACTAATTATACATTTCATTGTTCATCCAGGCTGAACATTCCACACTTTACAAATCTTCTGGCACATCACCTGTGTCAGGATTGCCTGCAGCTGGGCTCCACACCGGAATCCAATTCTGACGCCCCATAAATGCCGGAAGTTTCCGCCCGTTCGGGGTCGCTGGCATTTTTGTGAACTCTCTGCACGAACTTGACCTGATTTAGTTTTATGTGTTTTGAGTTCTGGCAATCGCCACACGCCTACGGGTTTGTTTCAGTTCATTATTTACGTTAAACTGTTTTCGGCCACCGCGCCGCTGTTTATTTGTATTTCGTTATTGTTTGTTATAATAAAACCCTTCCCAACATGTCAGACCTCTGCGCTTCCTTCCCTCGTAAGTCCGTAGTCGTGACAGAATGCCAGCGACCCCCCCAAAAGCGCAGAGGTAAAAAACAGAGGAGAAGAAACGCCGCGAAGGACGCAGCCCGGCGCGGCGAACGCGGACGCCAGGGGAGAGACGCGCCGCCCGTTCTGGTGGAGCGTTTTCTCCCCGAGAAGCCGTGGTACGCGGCGCCGCGTGATGACGTCACCCCCGGGAAACTCCGCGAAACCCGGAAGCGACAACGTCGGCGGGTGAGTGGGCGGAGCGAGGACGTTGGCGTCGGCAGCAGCGAGGAAGTGACGTGGGCAGCGAGCGCAGAAGATGCGACCCCCACGATCTTCGGCATGTCGAGCCAAGAACTCTGCGCTCTGCTGGCAAGGCTCCCCACGGACGACGACGATAGCACGGGAGACGAGAGTTGGGCTCCGCCCATCGCGCCAGTCTGCGATCGTCGCAAGGTCCGTGGGGACCCACGTCACTTCCAGGGGGGTGAGAAGCGGCAACAACGGCGGCGTTCCTCCAGCGAGGAGGTGGGCAGCCTCCAGCCCGAATGGCCAGAGTACTGCCCATGGGAGCTGATCGCGCCATGGGTCCAGGATGTCCGCAGGGTGGACGACCCTCGGAGTCACCGGTGGGAGGACACGGATGACGAAAGCGATGATGACGTGGATTTTCGGTGGGCGGTCGGTGCCGGGATGGCTCCGCCCAGCGTGCGTGTCCGAGATCATCGCGGCGTCCGTGATGACCCATGTGACTTCCGGGGGTACGAGGTTGACGCGGACGACGACCAGGATGACGCCGTTTGGGCAGTCGGTGCCGGGATGGCTCCGCCCATCGCGCCCATCCAGTATAGTCACGAGGTCCGTGGAAACCCACGTCCCTCCCAGCAGTGTGAGGAAAGCTGGTGGAAGAGGGCGACGGGAGGTCGCCAGCCAGCAACTGCGCTGCCGGGACTGCCTCGCAGGGAATCCTCCATTCCTGCTCCAGTCGCCGACCCGCCTTCCCTCTGCCCGGACGTTCCCCAGCGAAATGGCAGCGCAGCACCAGCGTCCACACCTGCTGGAGAAGACCTCCACCCCCCTCCACACCACACACCTACCACCATCTCCAGCGACATGCCCAGCCCCGTGTGGGACAGCCCAATTGTCCCGGGACCCTTCAGTGGGGCAGCAGACACAGACGAGATCACTACCATCCTCACGTGTCTGACTGGATCAGCATGGGGCTGGAGCACAACCCTCTGGCAGCAGGGAGAGACAGACAGGAGTTTTCGGGACTTCCAACAGAGACTGAGGGCGGAGTTTGATCGGCCTGAGCCAGGGATCGAACTCTGCCCCTCCACCACATCCAGTGCCAGTCAGGATCCGGGGCAAGAAGACCCAGCACTGGTGGGCGACAAGAAGGTCGCTCCTCCCGAGATCCTGGCTGTGCCCCCTGAGGAGGTCCCGGAGAGCCCAGAGAGGGAGCCAGACGACCCTCTCTTCTGTCTGTCTCTGTCTGTGTGTCTGTGTGGCATATGTGTCCGTATGTCGCCCCCACTTCCCCTCTTTGTGTCCACCAGATGGCGACCCAGCCGCGGAGCCGAACCCCAGGGAGGAGGTTCCTGACCCGAATGTGCTGGTCCAAGGCGAGGTGGACAAGCCCCAAGGTACCCCTAAGTCCAGCCGGGGGGGGTGCTCCCCCAAAGAATTTTTTGGGGGGGTGCAGTTCGGGTTGGGGACTCCTCCTGAGGGGAGGGGAGGTGGGGAAGCGATGGAGCTGGGTCCTCCGGTAGCCAGTGAGGAGGGCGGGCCAGGCATGGGCCTGCGTCTGCCTCCAGAGGGGTGGAGCGCCATAGAGCCCCCGGGTAGGCATGAGGACCCAGCTGGGACAGGCAGGAAGAGGGCCTGCTTGTCCCAACGGACGCAGAAGGGGCTAGCCGGATGGTCTGGCAATGCCCCCCCCTTGGCACCAGGGCCGTGCAGCGAGAGGGGCTGCATAGTCCCAGAAGGCACCAACCTGGGGTGCCTGGAACAGTCGCCGGAGACTCTGGGACAATCTCCCTGCGCGGTGCAGGGGGTGACACAAGACGTGTCAGAGGGGACATGTGGAGACAGGGCCCACACGTACCCAGATGGATCGGCCCTGATTATTGTGTGCAGGTACGGGAGTCCGGGGCCGCCATGCGGGACCACGCCGGGGAGCCAGGCCGAGGGTCCGGGGCCGCCATGCGGGACCACGCCGGGGAGCCAGGCCGAGGGTCCGGGGCCACCAAACGGGGACCACGCCGGGGAGCCAGGGCCGAGGGTCCGGGGCCGCCCAAGCGGGACCACGCCGGGGGAGCCAGGCGAGGGTCCGGGGCCGCCAAGCGGGACCACGCCGGGGAGCCCAGGCCGAGGGTCCGGGGCCGCCAAGCGGGGACCACGCCGGGGAGCCAGGCCGAGGGTCCGGGGCCGCCACGCCTGACCACGCCGGGGAGCCAGGCCGAGGGTCCGGGGCCGCCAAGCGGGACCACGCCGGGGAGCCAGGCCGAGGGTCCGGGGCCGCCAAGCGGGACCACGCCGGGGAGCCAGGCCGAGGGTCCGGGGCCGCCAGCGGGACCACCCGGGAGCCAGGCCGAGGGTCCGGGCCGCCAAGCGGGACCACGCCGGGAAGCCAGGCCGAGGGTCCGGGGCCGCCAAGCCCTGACCCACCCGCCAGGCCGAGGTCCGGGGCCGCCAAGCGGGACCACGCCGGGGAGCCAGGCCGAGGGTCCGGGCCGCCAAGCGGGACCACGCCGGGAGCCAGCCGAGGGTCCGGGGCCGCCAAGCGGGACCACGCCGGGGAGCCAGGCCGAGGGTCCGGGGCCGCCAAGCGGGACCACGCCGGGGAGCCAGGCCGAGGTCCGGGGCCGCCAAGCGGACCACGCCGGGGAGCCAGGCCGAGTGTCCGGGGCCGCCACGCCTGACCACGCCGGGGAGACAGGAAGAGGGTAAGGGAGGCAGACAAAGGACGGGAAAAAGAAGGGGAGCCAGCAAGAGGGACCGGGCAGCCAAGCCAGACAAAAACAAGCCGGGGAGAAAGGCCGAGGGACCGGGGCCGCCACGCCTGACCACGCCGGGGAGCCAGGCCGAGGGTCCAGGGCCGCCAAGCGGGACCACGCCGGGGAGCCAGGCCGAGGGTCCGGGGCCGCCAAGCGGGACCACGCCGGGGAGCCAGGCCGAGGGTCCGGGGCCGCCAAGCGGGACCACGCCGGGGAGCCAGGCCGAGGGTCCGGGGCCGCCAAGCGGGACCACGCCGGGGAGCCAGGCCGAGGGTCCGGGGCCGCCACGCCTGACCACGCCGGGGAGCCAGCCCGAGGGACCGGGGCCGCCACGCCTGACCACGCCGGGGAGCCAGCCCGAGGGACCGGGGCCGCCACGCCTGACCACGCCGGGGAGCCAGCCCGAGGGACCGGGGCCGCCACGCCTGACCACGCCGGGGAGCCAGCCCGAGGGACCGGGGCCACCACGCCTGACCACGCCGGGGAGCCAGCCCGAGGGACCGGGTCCTCCAAGGGGAGGATACAGCAGGGCAGGAGCCCTGTGGTTGCCGCCGTCCGCCCCGCCGCCTCCACTGATGGTACTGTTGGGGCTCCGAGGACGTAGCCCTTGGAGGGGGGGCTCTGTCAGGATTGCCTGCAGCTGGGCTCCACACCGGAATTCAATCCTGACGCCCCATAAATGCCGGACGTTTCCGCCCGTTCGGGGTCGCTGGCATTTTCGTGAACTCTCTGCACGAACTTGACCTGATTTAGTTTTATGTGTTTTGAGTTCTGGCAATCGCCACACGCCTACGGGGTGTTTCAGTTCATTATTTACGTTAAACTGTTTTCGGCCACCGCGCCGCTGTTTATTTGTATTTCGTTATTGTTTGTTATAATAAAACCCCTTCCCAGCATGTCAGACCTTTGCGCTTCCTTCCCCCGTAAGTCCGTAGTCGTGACAACCTGTACCATTCAACTGGACCTTTTTTAAATCACAGAACAGAGAGGATTTTATTATTATTATTATTAATAATAAATACTATTGTCAGTAGTATTCATCTGTTTTTACTATGCTGCTTTTATATGTCAGTATGTTTAAGTCAGTAAGGATGCAATTAGAATAAGCATAATAGCACCAGTAAGTCACAGGTCATGACCCGACCATATTGCATCACGGCTGCATGTGAGTGCTTGATTCGTCTTCGTTTAAAAGCGGGGAACGTTCTGGCCAAACATCAGCCTCCGCACGCTTCATTTAGCAGCAGCGAAGCACAAGAAGCGACAGCGCAATTAAGACGTGGCTGCGTGTGACTCGGAAAGGTGTTACTGCGATACCTGCCTCCCCACTGGCCTCCGAATCAGAGGAAACACGCCCACGAAACAGCTGACTGGCTGCACGACTCTCGCACCTCTCCCGTGTCAATCACGAGCCGTCACAAGGCATCAGGCCACGGAGGAACGTTCACATTTCAGAATTCTGCATCACAGAATCCGCCACCAGCGCTCGCAGCGATTACGGTCACTCACCAGGACAAAAAGCTCCCTGCACTGAAGATCAGGACGGCAGGCCCAAAGGGTCCCTCTGTGGGTAACACACTCGCCTATCAACCAGAAAAGTCACTTACTACTGTGCAGTAGTTGCTAGACTGATCGTCTGATAAATGCCAATTGTGTGAAGAAAAAAGCCTAAAACGTCCACTGGTACTGGAATATGAATCACAATACTGACAGAACACATGACCAGTTTAATCTTGTTTTTCCAGCTTGTGGCCATTTGTGTTTCTGCTCATGTTGGTCATACCAGTGAGCCCAGCTAAAACTTACTAAGACCAGAACCCGCGTTATTCACGTAGGTGTTTATATTTAGGGCAACATTTGACACCAGACATCTGTCCGTTCTGCCAGGTAATCCAGACCCCGTCCCAGGAGTGACATTGAAGTCCCAGATCACTGCAGTAGTGTTTTTTAAAGTCATATACGTTTTAATGTCAGGCCAGTGGTAGAAATAGAATGAAATGATATACCACAAAAAGTCTTGGTTTTAATCTAATGAAAGCCTGTTGATGGGCACAGCACCATGTTTATTGATAGAGAATTCACTCAGTGGGTTTAAATTGTATAAATTGTTAAATGTGTCTCAGCCAATAGGACTGTGTGTGAGACTTTGTGTGTGTGTGAGTGTTTATGGTTCTTCAGTACTTCCCATAGAGGAGTGTGCTAATTTTACTCCATGCCATTCACCTCCATTTTGCTCTGCACGCCCTTGATTGCACCTAACAGCTCAGGCTTCAGCAAGAACAGTTCCATCTGCCACCTGCTCCGCTCCCCCATTCCAGTGACAACTGTCGGGCCCATGCCAAAAAGATTGATTATCAGTCAAAGCCCATCGTGCCACACCAGATTTTTGCTGGGTTAAGCTTGCTGATCCAGCAAAGAGGCGGCACCGAGTTTTGGCAGGGCCTGTGCCAAAAGAACGGCGCATGGGCCTCGCCATGCTCTGAGGAACAGCCGTGCGTGTCACCATGAAACCCAGCCAAAGAAACACAGCTGCAGCACAGAAGTTCCAGGGTTGCTTCTTGGCGCTTAGCGAAGGTCTCATAAATAAACTTAGCTTTTGGGTGGCACATTTCACCCCCACCAAACCCTCTCCAGGGCCAGGAGAAACAGCACGGGAAGTTGTGTGATGAAGGAGAAGTCTTTTGTCATTGTACAGAAGATACCATGTCCATTTTTATTGATATTTGTCATGCCTTTTGGTCTTATTGATGCCAGAATGGGCAGTTTTGTATTAACTGAAGAATAGATGCTGATATCGTTTAAATATAAAGCAGTTCCATCATTTTAGGAATTGGCAGTCTTGTGTGTATTTTGGTAAAAGTACAAGTTTGCACAAGTGTGGGTATAAATAATTCTGAATAAGGAAGGTGTGAGAATGAGCGCTTTGAAACATTTCAAAGACATTTTTAAAGATTGTGTTCTGCAAACCAACAGAAATGTTAGTTCGCTTCTTTTCATCAGGCGACGTGTCCATACTCCCAGCCTCCTCCATGAGACCTGATGTCCCGTTCCCAGGTCAGTGCAGCAAATCAGATCAAAAGTGGATTCATGATTACCCGTGGGAGCTCTGCCACCATAAATGTAAATGCAATGATTTTTGGGTGGTGCTGTCTTGTCTAGGGGTCCCAGCCCCAGGGCATGACTCCTGTCTGTCTTTCTGAGTTAATTATGTGCTCCTGTTCCCAGTTATCTTGTCCTCAAGTGTATATAAACTCTTTTCATGTCTCCAGTCCTGGTCTGTTCTGTTTTCTTTTTTCTTTTTTTTATGTCCATAAATAATTAGAATTTGCATCATGCCTCATTCATAATGTGACAACATGTATTTATTAATGAATTTATATAATTATATAATTAATTTATATAATGAATTTATATAAGTGCCTCTGGCACTTACATTCTGCTATTGCTATTTCTGTAAGTTCTATTAGACTATTGGTATAAAAAGGAAACTTATGTTGCATATGGTAACGCTCATCTCTGCCAGTGGGTCCATGATGGCCTCTCCCATAGAGACACACATTGCAGAGTCTGGAGGGATGTCTTCAGGTGCACTGGCCTCCTCGCCATCTGCCAGAAAGTGCCCACTGGCCACAGAGTTGAGCTTCATCCTGGTTGTGCATTCCTCTAGCAGCTGCATCCACGACTGCGAGGAGCAGTCGTGGATGGACATAAATGTGCATTCTGCTCAGGAAATGATCTGACATACAGTAGTCCGTGTCTGATATTTACAGGGCAGTGGTGACCTAGCGGTTAAGGAACCTAATAAAGGTTTATCCTAATGCTGTAAATGTCTTGTTAAGTTCAAGGTGATCTGCAATTTCCCTACATCTTCACAGCATGATTCAGCATCGGTGGGACAAGGTTGAAAAACCAAGTTCTCACACAGCAACTTTAAAGCAGAAATAAAGAATTGTCCACCCACTAAACCATGAATGTATTTTACATTGTGTGTGATCACTAAACAACTGCCCATACACTGTTTGTGTAGAAGCTGGGGGAGTGTTAAAGGGTACTGATGCTATTAGTACATCAAACCCCATTAACAACTGCTGCATGTCACATTACTGCACACATTTCAGAAAACAGCACAAGGCATGTTTGGCACTTGGTTAATAAGTGTTTTGGAAAGATATTATTTTAATACATCTAGAACTACTGATGTTAATTTCTCACCAAAACACCAGAAGACTGATCATTAGTTGAGTACAGAGCATTTTTCCATGTTGATGTTGGAAGCTGCAATTTTGGTGATCAGCTGTTGCTGTTGCTGAAAGACTGGATGATCTTCCAGGGGCTTGGCTGGTCACCATGGTAGAGATAATTCCAAAATGAATTAAATAATTTTTCAGAATTCTACACACACCCCCCTAAAAAAGTAATAAGTTTTTGCAAATGTATTCAAAATAAAAAAACCTGATAAAGCACATATAGTATATAAGTATATAAGTATTCACAGCCTTTGCACAGAAACTCCCATTCCTCCTGTTTCCCCTGATCATCCTTGAGATGTTTCTGCAGCTTAATTGGAGTCCAACTGTTGATTGGATCTGATTTGGAAAGACACACACCTTCTATATAAGGTCCCACAGTTGACAGTTCATGTCAGAGCACAAACCAAGCATGAAGTCAAATGAACTGTCTGTAGACCTCAATGACTTTATGGTACCTCTGAAAATCAATAAAACGCCACTTATTACAGTGCTACACTGACAAAAGTGAACACTGTCTAAACTTAGAAAAACGGAAGTAATCTGTCACACCTAATATTTCAGCATTGACGTAACATAAATAAACAGGTTACAGCAGGTTACAATGATAAAATATTAGGTGTGACAGCTTAGTCAGTGCTTTTTATAGTGTATGGATGCACAGAAAAAAGTTTGTTTAATGTGTTTTTTTTTCATTACAGTAGTAGTAAGTAAGTAGTAGTAGCTCTAACTTATGATAAAATATTTTTTAAGTTGAATTTTATATCACCTGAATATATACATGGATAGATGACTAAAAATGAAGTGAGCTTGGTGTGCTTGTATAAGGCTTTCAGAGCAGGCTCTGGGTGAGAGTGCGCCAGCCTCTGCCATCCTCCTCCTCTTCAGCAGTCAAACTTCCATTCTGGATATTCACACTAGCGTAAAGGGAGGGAACACACCATGAGGCATTTCTCTTGCATTGTAGTGTCTATTTTTCCCATGCTCCTTTTTTTAAGACGAGATCAAAAAGAAGATTGACACAAGTGTCATTGCACAACGTGTTACTTTCTTCTTTTGCCTGACGCTTATTGCTTAGTGCTGCGTTAAGTGCCAGCTTTTTCATCTGTGGTAACTGACTAATACTAATACAATATCCCTTTATGCTTGTTGAAGGTACCGTCTGTTTCCTTTCCTCTCAGCCACCCCACTGACAAACAAACACAACTCACGTGCGTCTCTGTCCCCACAGTTCCTCTCGCAGCATGAGAGCTGCTGGAGGAACCTGGGGCCTGAGAAAGAGCCCACTGGTGGTGAATTCAGACCGCAAATAATGACAGCTAGCAGGGTGCTGCCATCGCCCCTGGCTAGTGGCCAAACTTCTGTCAGTCAAGGCCTCGTCTCCTGTCCTCCCCTGCCTGTAAGTGGAGGGGGGCATTGTGGGAGATTTGCAGAGCCTGTTAAAGCGGTGTGTGGCCCTGCTGGGCTCAGGTGCTCATGTCTGCCATCACTCACGTGCGTCCCATTATCAGGTGCTTCTCGGCAGCCCGGAGAATGTACGGCCCTATTCACCTTCTCCAGGACTGACTCTAAATCCACTCCTCCTATAGCCAGACAGGGACGACCACACCCCCACCCCACATTCCTCCTGCCCGACCAACCTCTACTGGATCCTCGCACTATATCTTCCTTTATATCTCTTTCTTTGAGTCAGGGGGGGCTCTCTGTGCTGTCTAGGGTTGCGGGGCAAGCATTTCAGCCAGAAAACAGTGGGGCACAATGCCGTGTGACCCGGCCTGCAATAAACACCTCCAGCATGTCAGCAGACAAAGTCGAGTGACCGTTTCATACTAATTAGGCAGTAAAACGCTTCCTCGCAGTGGACCCTGACCCTGGTCTGTTTTGCCCATTCACCGCATTCACCGCATTTACCTCGTTCCGATGCACTCGGGATGAAAGGCATTCAAACATATGGGGGTTCTTTCAGCAGCCTAAAACAGAAGTCCTACAACGGCATTTACATATCTGAGGAGCGACTACAGCTGAAGCCAGCAAGCTTGGTGCAAACGAAGGGTGGAGGTTCTTTGCTAAACTTGTCTATTGGAGCCCTCCATTCGGATCAATGATTTAAACAAGCATGTATTTATTTCTATTGAACATATTTTTAACACATGACTCCATAGCGCTGCAACTGAGTAACTGAGTAGTTTTCACAATCACATTTCACCAATCTATAGCTGCCATAAATGACCAGACATTGGATAGGGAGAGGAAATTATTAATATTACAAATTCCACCTTTAAATATGAAGACCACAGTAACATATGTAAATAATGAGAATATTGTATATTCCTGATTATCTGCTGTTTCACATGACATGTAATGAACATCGCATCGTCATCTTTTTGAATAAAATGATTTTTGTGAGGCTGGTAGAGATGGTTGTGGGTGTTTTACCTGGGCAGGCACATGGAAGAAAAGGTTTTAGTGGGCGCTGGTGTTTGAGCATCCTGAAACCCTCTCAGATGCCACAGAGGGCGGTCAAACTCGCTGTCTTTGGGCCGGCCGCTCTACTTGCCACGCCTCTGGCACGCCTGCTCCTCCATCATTGCCAATGGGGCAACAGAGCATCATCAGCTGACTAACACTCGTGCTTTATTTAATAGACAGCATATTGAAATTAGCACTTGGAATCTTGGATATAGCCTCGCTTGGCAGCCTCCAACCGGCTCGTAGGAATCCGGTGCCAGCAACACCAAGCATTCACAGCCCCGGCCCAGCTTTAGAGGTGACTGAAACAGGTGCTTCACATTTTCACCTTATATTAAATCAAGCTGCTACTCCGGGGGTGAAGCCAAGTTTGCTCACAAGGACTTGGGCCTCCGTCACTTCCTACGGCTCCCGGTGAACAGAGAGTACAGAAAGCCGTCAGCTGTCATGCAGCTTCATCCCACCCAGAGGGTTCATTCAAAGGTTGTAAGAAGAATGTTGATGTAGAATATTGTAGCTCCTTTCAATCCATATTTTTCCATATCTTTCAGACAAAAGGCTGGCTAGCATCTTACTTAATTATAGCCTTGGCATCCACAGGTGCCAACCTCCCACGCATCTGCTCCCAAAGATGAATAAGTTTGGGTCGGTGGGGAGAGGGTCACATTGAGCAGCGCCTGACAGTGCCTGCGCTTGCCCTGCGCTGCACCCCTTCTCAAACACCTTGCCTGTGGCCACCGCGCCCTCTCACCGCCTCAACAATTTCTGCTAATTAAGATGGGCTGGATGTGTGATGTACTGTAAAAATGACACCCTTTTCACACTTGCTTTCATTACAGACTTAAAAAAAAAAAAAAAAACATCTGCAACCTAAATTTCCTAATCTGCCCTGTTTCACAGAACTTCATTAATGGTTACCTATTACACCTTCAATTTCAGGTTAAAAAATATCATTAAATATTATTTTGCATTACATGTTTCATCAATTATTCAATTGGTTACATGTTTTCTTTAATAAAAGATGTTTGTATTTATAAACTATTTAATGATTAAAAATAAAGAAAGAAAATAATTGCGAGACAAACATCAATAGATCAATTTCAGTGACGTGAAATTGATGTCAGGCATGGACAGACCTATAGGTGGTAGATGACCTGGATCCAGTGGTTTAAAAAATGAACCAGTGAGCTGTCATGGCTGCTACCAGTAATGAAAATCATCCCGTGTTCCAGCGGCCAGAATCCAGCAGTGAACTTCATCAGTGAAGATGTGCTGGATGCAGGGCCTGGTTCTTCATTTAACTGCAGGATGAGCTTCCCTCAATTAAACTATGTGTTTTAATTTACTCAAATTTCCACCTTCCAAACAACATCAAAATTAAAAAAATCTCCCTGACATGAATAACTATTCTAATTCCATCATAACTGGAAATAAGTTTTAAACAGCATATGTCTGCCCTCACTCTGTAACCTGAAAATGACAGAAAAAGCAGACGTCTCGTGTACATTTGAACACTTCACAGATCAGTAGAGGCATGATTTAATGAGATAAAACATCTAAACCACGAGGAGGGAGACTTCGCCGCCATGCTAACTAGAAAAGCTCACTATTGTGAGATTTGCTTTTTTAACACATGACTAATTACCTGCTACCTTTGGCTCAGTCATGCACAGTGTCTGCATTTGGTTATAATTAGCCAAGGCCTCAGTGTTTTTCAGAACTGTTGCTGTCCAAGCGTCTCTGAGTTTGAAATATGGGACATGACAGGTGGCATAAGATGCCAGGTTGTTTTTCAAGCAATTCTACCAACTCAAACCTGAAAAATTCGCTCAAATCAATCAACACCACGAGTACAGGGCATTGATATAGGAATTGTATGTAATGTGTGCAAGTGTCTGCAAGATAAAAGACCTCAGCCTTGTGTAATTTCTAGGAACAAGTGGACAACAATGAAACACCACGAGCACCACAAATCTTAGCTGAGAGCGGCCTTTTTAAATGTGCATCTTAGTAATGATGTCACAAACTAACATTTTGTACAGCTCATTTGCTCTTGTGTTTGGTAAGGTATCATTAACAATCATTACCAAACTACTTTTTTTATTAAACAAATGCTTTTATATGTCTAAAAATGAACAAGCTGTCACCAGTCTTGAAAATGTTAAAGTGGATGCAGTAATATTATGACACCCGTGTGCCATGCACATACTTTTTACTTCCTTTATGCCCGAGGAACACATTTTTTATTAACATTCATTTGTCACATGTATTTATTAAAATCCTAATGAAATGTTTTGATAATTAGCTATCAGAATTTGTCATTGAAGCGTCATGACAATGCATTTTTTTTTTTTTAAATTGCTGTTATTCCACACAATTAACAAATATCACACAAACTGTCCATTTTACTGCCAAACAGCTCTTTGCTTTAATTGTTTTGTTTTTTGACTGTTGGCATGTTTGTAGTAATCATTTTTAAATACGTCATATTATATTATGATATTGTCATACTATATTTTGATATACATTTCCATGCCAAATATTTACATTCTCACTTACATGAACAGATGAAATCATTAGTTCAGTATCACTGTATTATTAGAGTTCATAGACATGAAATCACTGTTTTGTTAATGTATGAATTCAGTTTTATCATGTTCACACTAATCAACTGCCACAAGATCTATAAACCATGGCTAGGCTCAGCTGCCTCTAATAACACATATAAATATGGTGAACGTGCTTTATTTCTGATCGTTTGGTTAATTTCTTATACCTTAGTGTAGTGCTGTATCACCTTTAATGGGTAAAACTGTAATTAAATGACTGACATTATATGGTGGGATTTCTTCTATGCAAACTGAGTTGATTAATAATCATATTTCCTGGATAATATGAGGTTATTGCCAGAATTGTTGTCACACTGTTTTTTATCCTGACTAATAAAACATGAGCACATCTGAAAACAGTATTCAGTTCGACAGCTTGTATTGTATTTTGTAAGAACAAAAGCAGATCTTTAATATTCCGGAACATTTTCTCACTCGCACAAACGCTCGCCGGTTTCCGTGGATACGGCGTTGTTTCACCATTTCCGGTTTCTGTGCGCAGATTATATTCTGCCGGCCGGAAACATGACCATCATATCTTATTTTCCCTAGCGTCCTTACCACAGTTATAAAGATTTGAAAAATAAATTAAATACATCTTATGATTATTATTATAATAACGTGTATTTTGCTAAATGGTATGTGAAACAATATTGTTTGATATTTTAATAAAGTGACTTTCGGTTTGTAACATGATTCCACAGGGAATTTTAAAAACGAGACCAACTCGAGATCAGGGGGAAGCGTGGAACGACACAGAGGCATGACATTTCAGCACAATGACCATTAAAGCTGCGACAAACATCGATTACCAACAAGCTGGCTTCTTATTTTTTTTATTTTATTGTTTTCTATATGGATTCTCGGGTTGATGCGCTTTAACCTTCGTCCGAGAAAACTGGCTCAGGTTACAGTAATATTTGATCATATTGAGAGAAGGACGACGTACTTTTTGTCTGACTGTCTATTTATCTATTCATCTGTGTCCACAGGGAAATGGCGATGCGGGGGAACTCTCAGGTGGACTGGTATTCAGTGCTTGGTGCCAGTCCCTCCGATGATTTGCTGGAGCTGAAGCAGAAATACCAAAGACTTGTTCTCATGGTAGGCTTCACAATCTCTTCTTTTGTCTTTTAAGTGAGTCTATTTAATGTCTGCAATTGAGAGTTGTCCCTGTATCGATACAATATCACCACATAAAATATCATGATAAATTGCTGTCTAACATCCCATGTCATATGGAATGAGAAGTAGATCCTGGACAGTGAGAATATAATGTTGTGCAGTGTTTTCAGTACCATTTATATGAAATAATGCACAATTGAATTGTGGAAGGAATTCCGGGTGTTGTGTGGTTAGTCTATGTACAGAACGTTCAGGCCTTTTGGGAGAAAACTATTCTTCAGTCTATTTGGCTCATTCCTGAGGGCAATGGGTCCAACAAACCCGGGTGCGAGCAGGTTCTTTCTGATCGTTCTTGCTCTGCTGTGGCACTATTACCAAAATGACACTGCCAGTCAAACCTACTGTATGGATGCTATGACAGAGACTGTTGTGAAGAATGTGCATTGCACACATTACTGTCATTGTCATAAGCAGTTTTAACATGAATGATGGAAAAGCAGCATCATAGGAACTCTTTCAGGAAAACCTTCCACTGAAAGGCTATCATCTCATCTCATTGCTTTGAATATCTTAAAATATGAAACAGATTTTCTGTATGCTATTTCATACTTTACTGTACAATTATACAATTTTAGAGCTTTTCTACAACATAAATCAGTCAGAAAAACCTACAAAATACTATGAAACAGCCTGCAACAATAGATAAAAAATACACAGCAGCACTTATACTTTTTCCACATTTTGTTATGTTACAGCCTTATTCCATAAATTCACTTTTATATTATAATCAGAATTATACACACAACACCCCATAATGAAACTTGAAAAACTTTACTTAAATTTATTTTCACCTGTATATAAGTATTCCCATATTTTGGCAGGTTTTACAGACTCAAGTCTTTTTGAATATGATGCCACAAGCTTGGCACACCTGTCCTTGGCCAGTTTGGCCCATTCCTCTTTGCAGCACCTCTCAAGCTTCAGCATGGGAAGGATGGGAAGCGTCATTTTAAGATCTCTCCAGAGATGTTCATTCAGATTAGGACCTTCAGAGCAGGAGAAATGTTTCTGAAACCTTCCCCAGATACAAAATGTACCTGAGCTCAATGTTGAGCATCATGGCATTTTATTTCTCAGTTTTTTATTTTAATTGTTTTATTTTTCACATTGTTATTATTGTTGTGTGTAGAATTATGAGTCTGTAACATAACAAAATATGGAAAAAAATATATTTTTGTTCTCTAAAGATTGACTTCTCTTGCAGTGCTTTTTTTCCCTCAATCATCAGTTTTATGCTGGTTTAGGGTTAGATTCCATTTCTACTCCATTTAATTGTATAAATGTGAAATGATTTGCACCTTCCCTAAATGACAGCTTGTCACTCAGCGTATCCCAAAAATGTTAATCCTTGAAGGGTTTTATTAATCTCAATCTGATTTGCTTAATCCCAAACCCATTTTAATTACTGACATCAACAATCAATCAAGGAGAATCAATTAATAGGGATGTTTTTTTAATTTACAAAGGGCTTTTTCATCTTAATCACTCTCTCAACATTTGTTCAGAGAAGATTTTTACAATGCCACATTCCCCATATCCCCATGCCAATTGCATGGCTGAATTTCATATATTAAAACTGTATTAATTTAATTATATTTGTCATGTAATGGCTTATCTCTTTTTTTAACAACTTTCTCTTTCAGTGATTAAATCGGCCATTTTAGTGGGAGTTTTAATGTGATTAAAAGCAGACGGTTGCTCCGGCTATAATATAAATCAGTTCTCATTGCAGACCCGCTCTATATAATCATTTTTCTACTTGGCTGGCCAACCTCAGTGGCGCTCTCCCCTCCCCCACGCGTTCGTATGTCAGCGGGCAGACGTTAGGTGGCGGTAGTGCAATGTTGGTGGCCTTTGCTCGGCCTCTTGGCTCCTGTGTGTATGGCTGCGCATGACCGCGCTGCGCTCCGAGTGATGATGCGGTGGCTGAGAAAAGGAGAGAGATGATGTATGGTCACAACGACCAAGTGCTCCAAATTGCCAGCCCTTTATATTGTGTTCTTGCTCTCCAAGCTCCATTAGGCCTGGTAAATGAATATTTTACAATGCATGCAGAGAGACAGCAATTAAAGTGCGTAATTCCGCAGGGCATTGGGGTGGACTGTTTAAAAAAGCAAAAGCCTGCATTTCATTCTCCTATTTATTTTTGGACAAATACTTGTACAGTGAGGACAGAGAAAGAAGCCAGACTGCCACCTCTGAAGCACTGTGCTGTGCTCTAGACCTTTTTTTTTAAAACCATGTTAATACCTGTTTTTACCGTACTGCATGATTACTTGAACTATTATTTCATGTGGAATTTGAATAATTCCAGACCTGTGCTGTGCTGTGTATGTAGACTTAAATATATGTGTGTGTTATATATAAATATATAATATACACATATTCTGTGTGTGATGGTACTCTCATTACCACACTTTACATTGGCCATTAGTCTAATTACCAGCTGAATGAAGATCACATCAGAAATTCACTACAGCATGACATCCTTTAAATCCGCTGTCCATCTAATTAAGACTTCAACAGTGTGTTTGCATAACTGACAACTTGCTTAATGAGCAATTAGCAAATACTTACTAAATCATGACATGCTAAATGGAGTTATAAGTTTCAGACTTCGGTGCCTTATTTATATTGAAACCTTTCACAGGTTATTTAGTGAATGAGGAATATCAATGTTTTACATTAATAAAATATATTTTGTCATGCAGTACATCAGCAGGTGGAATATTTACTTGTGTAAAATCCGATATGTGTTCAGGTTTTTTGGAATGAAAACACACCTGGGAAGCTACTTATAGAATCATATTTCTTTGTCTGTGCTGAATTAAATGCGGTCACTTACGTCAATGTAGTGTGTTACTTGTTCATTTTAAGAAGTTCACTGGAGGCAATGTAATAGTGTAAACTCTGAAGTACTTTATAAATGATGTAGGGGTTGTCGGATGCTTGTGCCTTTGTGGTCCCTTTTTGAAAGACAGCAGTATTGTTAAATGGGACTGCCTAGCCTTTTTTTTTTTTACACCATCTGGCTGTAAAATTTGCATCATGATGCCCCTTAAAATTTCAATAAAGCATAAAATAAAAAAAAAACTTTCACTGAATTGTAACCTGGAGGAACATGCTGATGTACAGCAATGTTCTGAAAGAATCTGTGAAATTATGACTCAGTCTTGGTTTGTGGATACTGATTTAGTACAGCCTTATGTAACGTCTGGTCTTCAGATGCATCCTCTGAAGGGTCTGGCTGCTAAATTATTATTTTTTATTAATTTAAGTTATCTGTAGTTTTAGCTGGGAAAGAAGGAACTAGCTAATACATTATTAATTACCTGCTTTGATTTACAGTAATGTGTATGATTATTCTAATTATTAATAAATAATACAAATATTTTTAACAGCATAATCTGTTTAAATGCAAATCTTACAATGAAAAGTAGAACAATGGATATTTAAATCTGAAATCCATACAAATACAAATAAAATTTGCTGACTGCATTGTTTACTATGTATAGTTCACCTCATATAATGATGATAAATTAGACACATAACTTGATGGAAAAACTGCATATTGACTTAATGAAGATCCACAATTACAATGCAATATTTTATCAAACAATAAAAGTGATTCAACTGGATGGAATCATGCTATTTTTGGTTTAGTTATGTTTTGAGACTAGCCTCTAAACAGATGTAATGCTAGAATGAGGTAAGAAGAGCATGACCTTTTGAGGTCATTTTTAAAAATATATTTGGTCTTGTAATAATGACAAAAATGGGATTTAATTTTTTTTTTTTTATTATTATATGATTATTGAAAGAAAATAAAAAATATTCTCAAGTACTCTTGGCAGGCTTGTCAGACTCTAATCTTTTAAGGCTTCATAAAATCCTGTAGGATAACCAAATGTTATGATAGATACACAATGCATTTTTTTATATTATTTAAATAATGCATTATATTTTCATCTGTATAATTTCTATTTTTATATATGTATTTTTATGAAAATGTACATTAGAAATCATGAGAAAATCTTTAAAAAAAAACATGAACAGATTATAAAATCCCTATATCCTTGTACCTGCGGTGGGATGGGTAGAACATGATACCTCAGCTCTGTCTATATTAGTGTTGTGTGAAGTGTGATGGGATGATACTTGTCATTTGTAAAACTAAGTCATGCACCGTTTCAGCTGTGCTCAGAGTAATAATTAGCTGTAACAGCCTGGGCAAAGCTGCTTTCCAGGATAATCCTTTTTTCCATTCCAGAAAATCAATAAGCATGTCCACATGTAATGAAGCATGATGACTGACAAGTGTATGTAAACAGACTGGGTGAGGCTGACTGAAACAAATCTTGCTGCTTTCCCTAATGCCCAGGACAAATTAACCTCAACCATGAGACCAACAACAGTCTGGCACAATGACGGCTGTGATGGTATGTGAGCAGGCAGCTGAATGGACTGAGATTTCACATTCTTTTTGTAGACCTGCAGATGCGTGCCACATAGTCACTTGTAATGCAAACCACAGGCTCATCAATATTCAGTATACCCCCCCCCCCCGAAAACTGCTTTATAATGAATAATCATGGACATACAAATAAAAATCTAAGTTTCTGAGCAATAAACAACATGTCCAGTTTAAAAGGTGTCGCTGTCACATTTTCCTTTTTTCTGCTTGTAACCAGCATTGTCTCAGACCATCAGTGGACATCACAAATGTGATCTCTGTTATGTGACATCATTTTCACACGTGGTAATTGTAAGTCCTTTGTTATTCTCTACTCATTCTGTACTTTAAGGTGGCCACAATTCAACTCCTTATCCACCACTCCCCCAGACATTCTCTGTTACATAAGTCCACTGCACGGACCAGCCTGGCCACCATGTGAAATGTCTACCTATGCAGATGCAGGAGAGGCGAATGGGGTCAGATGCAGTGGAATGCCCTGACCCAACCCTCATCCATCAGAAGACCTCCTTCACCAGAAGAGCTGGGCCGGCCTCCATAGAAGGCTCAAATTTAGTAAATGAATTCAACCTCTTTTCTCCCAGCCTTTTGTAACTTTTTTCGCCATTGCTGAGAAACCACCTTCAATAGATGAGAAAACGCTAGTCACTGGTGGGGAGGGCAGAGTTGACAACCCCCACCATCCTTCAAACAAAGCAAAATGCTGCTTCAGATCTAGGAGCAACAAGACTGTTAATGATCAGGAAGTTAATTTTTGGCTTGTTCTCTCCATCATCAGGGCACACCATTCAGTTTGGCCAAAGTGAAAACAACAACAAAAACACAAGGGCATGAAGAAAAAGGGATGAAAAGATATAGAGCACGGGGGGGCAGAATTGTCTGATCACAACCGGCTTTAAGTTTTAATTAGTTTTAAAAGTAATTGCTTGAAATGATTAGTTGGAATCAGTCGGCCTTCCTGTGGCTTAAAATGAAAAATATAATTGCAGCGGACAGTAATTGCCTTGCCCGGGACTGTTGGTTATTGTAGTTCGATATCACCTCATGCATCATTAGCCAACTTTGGGCATCGGTTCAGCTCCTGAACTAAAGCGAATGCACAAAAACGTAAACACACACACGCAACTCCCTGCCTGCCGGTGCCAGATTGCAATCAGCGTCCTTTTTGTCAATGTTGGCTTGGACAGACCCAAGTTGTTTCCACCGATTGCCCCATGGCAACCTCCCACGTCCCCCTTGGTAAATGGGAGGGTCCCATTGTCTGCCTGCAGCCTCCAGGCCTACAGGAACAAATTAGAGAACTTTTTGCTGTAATAGAGAGAGAGAGAGAGAGTGTTTATGGACATTTGAACACTAAATCTAGAGCTCAAATATATAATTCTATGGTACTGGTTTTTCTTTGGTCTGAAAATGTTTAGCCGATTATGACCAGCATAAAAAAATCTGCAGTATAGTCCTATTTAACTCGTGTACGCTAAAGGAATTTAAATTTTGCACTGATCCGGGTACCGGCCCATATTTGTATTGATAAATTAATTGCTATTTTGTTGTCAAAGAACTGAAGAAAACAGAGATAAAACTGGGGCCGCCCCACACACTGCTCCCCGGGCGCCTGTCATGGTGCCCACTGCTCACCAAGGGTGATGGTTAAATACAGAGGACACATTTCACCGTGTCACCATGTGCTGTGCTGTATATCACCATGACAATCACTTCACTTTCACTTTCCATATAAAACCATGACTATCGCTGCTTTCCTGGGCTTCGTTTTCAGCCATTTCATCATTTTGCTAGCTTTACACCATGAACCATGTTTTCCAGCGCCCGCAAAACCTGTAGTCTGAGGTGAAATTTCTTTTCTTTCTATTACATATCTATTACAACATACTGGATAAATACTTACAATTTATTAATTCTGTCACTCAGAATTACTTGCTGGCCAATGACATTTTATTTTTGCTAAATATTAGAAATGTTCTGTTAAATAATTCTGGCAGAAATCTGATTCCATATTTGTCTAGCACAGGCTACATGATTAGTGAATAAATAGCTTCATACAAAGACAAGTTGAAATGTCTCAAGTTCGTGATGCACATGCTATTTCCCAACTCCCATAACCTCCAGGAGACTTAAAAAGAATGTAAATACACACATAAAATATGCTAATTTCTGCTTGTGAAAATGCTCAAAGCTGATCATTGATATCGAGCTGAATTTTATCACAATTGTAGATCAAGATCATACAATCATTTCATTTTCATGGGTGTTTTCCTGCAACACTTTACAATTAAGGCAACCCAGGAAAAAATAAAATTCCAACTGTCTGTATGGAATTTGGCATCAACTAGAACACAAATAAAACACTCATTCTCGTATCGATTTGTAAAAAAGTTCCATCATGTATTATGATAAAAATTAATATTAAATTATTAAATTAAAATTAATTATTAACTGCATTCCACTCTCGATACTACAAACACACAGCACTACATGGAGGATAAGAATAATAACTACACAGCAGCTGTGGCTATTAGCAGTAATATCGGAGACTCCTGGTGTGCCACTACAGGTAAGTGGTACATGTCCCACAGTTTCTGTACTGATATAAATGGAGGGATGTCCCCAGTATAACTGTAGTACTGTTTTAGGATTGGGAGACAGTATGTTTTACTAGGGCTACCTCCCTGAATGATAGAGTCTGATGGATTTGTCCTTTGTGAGTTTTGCGCCTCAAACTATTATAGTTTGCTGTACTCAACCTCTCTTGGTAAATTGTTCAGAAGAAGAGAATCGGTACATCAGCAAATTATCCAGAAAATGCTGACAGTGCATGTTGTAAGTTTGTTCGGGTTTACCCTCCCTCTCTCATTCTCTTTCCGTCTCTCTTGCCTTCTTTACTCTCATCACTGGCACAATGTCTCTGACTACTATAGTGTATGTATAGTGTATACTAATGTGTAATTAGCCTAACCTTCTGTCTGTCCGCCTCTCTCTCCCTCTCGATTGGTAGTACCACCCGGACAAACAGGACCTGGACACCGTAGAAGAGGAGGCTGGTCGACACCTGCAGCAGTTCATTATAGTTGACCAGGCCTGGAAGATCTTAAGCAATGAAGAGACAAGGAGAGAATATGACCTCCAGCTGCGTGGTATGTTTTTGCTTCTTGGTGCAGGCCACGATGTATGTTTCATTACACACACTGCTCACTCAGGGTGATGGGTTAAATGCAGAGGACAAATTTCACTGAGTGCACCGTGTGCTGTGCTGCTGTGTATCACATGTGACAATCACTTCACTTCACATTGTATGATGAAATGGACTTGATTCAAGACAAATTCATTTTAAGTCTCTTTAAAAATGTCAAATAATAATGTAATTGGTGACTATTTCGACTGTGCAAACGCTAATGCCAGTGCATCATCTAAGGCAGGAAAATATAAGTGCTAAGTGCTATCACCTTTTTTGGAGGTGTTTGTGTATATCACGCAAAAATGCAGGGCTGAGTGTTGCATTATGCAGGCATGGCTCACTTATGTTTTACTTTTCCATAATTGGAATACAAATAAACCAAAATTCATAGACTGTCATTTATTTATTAGCTCAATGATTTCATATTTGTGTGTGTGATATGGTTACTGTAGTGAGTAATACTCTTTATTGGTGTCGCAGCATCCTCTGGGAAACTTTTGTGATGGACTGTGTTATGTTGCGCAATTGGACCAAAATGACCTAATTGTGCCTTGCAATTAATTCATTTACATGTCCACTCCCCATTGTAAGCTCATTTACATATACTCTCTTCCCACATCCCACTTTTTGCATGCTTTGCAAAGACAATAATAAATATCTGCCAAGTATGTTGTGCATAGTGAAATATGTTTGTGCCTCGCACATGGATCAATATAAAGAAACTAGAACAGGGACGTTTGTGACCTTAACGAGACCTTAACTCTTCTATTTGAAAACATGTGAAGTAATGTAGAAAAATGTATGGGAAGCATAAATAATTGAGGTATTGATAATCATAATCGAAACGAATCGTGAGACCAGGTTCACACCTCTACACTGAAGGCGATGATTTTTGATGACACTCCGTCATGTTGGTGCCTGAGAAGCAACACATTTTTGGCACTGTTTAAGTTCTGCTAGATATTAAACTAAAGGTCTCGTTTTCTATGGCCAGGCTTGTGGATCAGTGTTTTCTTGTGAAAAGGTCAAGAGCAAATCATTCGCACCAGCCTGGCTGACAGCCCGAGTAAATAAAGCAAGCAGGACTTGAGTTGCACACACGTTATCCTGTGACAACATTCATCAAAAGTATGGTCTAGATACCACTGCCAGGGGATCCTCGGTTGGTGTTCTAGAGAAGAGCACTTTTACATTTACAGAACATGGGGAAATTGAGCCCAAATGGAGTGAAAGGTAAAAAACATTGACTGTCAGGGACAAAAACCTTTCCAGACAGCAAGACTGTTTTCTACTGTCTGTGGAACTCACAAAATGCCTCCTTATAGCAAAGACAGCGCAGGGGTTCTGGGAGAGAATGAGAGAGAGAGAAATGTAGGTCAGCCTTGTCACACATGGCCTACCGTTACATGAAGTGATAGGCCGTTCCTCCTCCCCCACCACGCTCCTCTTGCCTGAGGAAAGAGGTCCCCACAGCCCTCCATTAAGACCTTCAATAAAATGTACATCCAGGCCCTGTGCCCCATTAGCAGTGTGTGGAAGGGTGGGAGGGGGCGGCACAGCCATCGCCTTTAGGTGAGAAACACTCTAGAGTTTGTTAGGTTGGGGAGTCACGGCCATAGTCCAGTCCCAGAATCCAGTCGGGCCAGACCTTTCTCTTCGACATTATTCTCATTTGTATGTGTGGAGGTGGGGGTGATTGCATGTGTGTGTACTTTTGGATAAATCCCTTTTTAATTTTTTATGTCAACTTTATTGCCTAAGTGTTTGGATAGTTCAGGATCCAGACTATCCAAAAAGGAAAAATAATTAATGACAACGTTACATAGTTATCCACCAATAATTTGTATAAGACTCTGGCATTTTTAAAATCTAAAACTAGCCAAAGCAAAACAACATACAGCACAATACTATTTTCTACACACTATGTGTTGTGTATGAGTACTGACAAAATTTTAACAGAGCCTCACTTGCCAGTACAGTAACACTGACAAACTTGATCTTATCCTCAAATGCAAAAGCCTAACTTAATTAAATTGGTTTGCTCATGGGAATTAAAAGAACTCATGCTTACCAGAATAAAAAAAATCTAGCATCAATGTTTTCCACATACACTGCTGAACCTGCATAAACCTACTGCAAAAGAAAAATAGCATGTTTAAATGGCAGTGAGGTTGGAGGTGAGGTGGTGCAGGTTAGACATCCGTTATAAGTAGTGAGTAGTTGTGAGTACTGTATTTTTCATGAAAACAACTACATTGTAATGTACAAACTACATTAATAAGTGTACTAGTCTCAAAATTATAGTTGTACAGACCATTTATAGGTTTTTCAAATTTTAGATTTTGATTTTGTACATGGTTGAATGCCTGATATTGCTAATAAGATATGGTGATGAGATGGAGTGCCTGGAAAATTAAATTAATTTGTGGAATTCTTCCCAGACACTGCATGTATCTGCTTGATAGCATTCTTCCCCCTTCAAACACGAGTTCTATGTTAGTCTCATCTGACCACATGACATTCTCCATATACTGCTCTGGATCATCCAGGTCTCTTTAGATGGGCCTGGACATGTGCTGTCTTAAGCAGGGTGACATTTCAAGCGCCGCAGGATTTTAATCCACGACGATGTAGTTTGTTACTAATAGTAACCTTTGTTACTGTGATTCCAGTGCTCTTGAGATCATTGACCAGTTCCCCCCATGAAGTTCAACATTCTCAAGGTCATTTGTACCCCACGAGGTGAGATCTTCCATGGAGCTCCACGTTGAGGGAGAATTTCTATGATTCCATTTTCTAATAATTGCTCCATGGTGAAGGATGCCGTCTTGCTGTTTGAAGGTGTGGACAGGTGTCTTTTATACAAATAACAAGTTCAAACAGGTGCCATTAATACAGGTAACAAGTGAAGGATACACAAGCTTCTCAAAGAAATAACAGGTCAATGAGGTCCAGGACTCTGGTTTGTCTGTAGGGGCTAAATTCTGCTCCATATACAAATAAATTATTTAATCATACATGATGAAACATTCTGTCTCTCACAGTTGAAGTGTAACGGCGATGAAAATTACAGACCTCTCTCATCCTTTTAAGTGGGACAATTTTCACATTCGGTGGCTGTCAAATATTTTTTGGCCCACTGTATTAAAATAATAATAACTGAGCAGCATCAAGACAGGATCTACAACATTATACAATACTGTAAATCTCTGTAAAATTTCAGAAAAAAATTGAATATTTACTCACGTCTCCAGTCAGTTAGTAATCTGTAATCAGCAGCCCTCTATGAGTTATAGCATTAAACTACATAAAAAATGTAGACATTAACCGCTAACATGCTGAAATTCATGCATGTCTTCAATATGAAGATGAAAAAGTCAACTTCAGGTGAGCTGGCAGTAGGTCACTCTGGGTATTGTCTAAGTGAAAAAGACTAACAGTAATCAGCAGAATCCATTAATGGATTAACCATAGTCCTTGCCTAAAAGTCTTTTTGAATGATGAATTCATTGAAGTTCATTTTAAATATTCTAAAACATTCCTGGATTAAGCCTAGTCCTAACAAAATGTAATTCTGTTTTTTTATCTAGGAATCAACAGAATTGCAAGACAGTGAGGTTTCTATTTGCATTGCATAGAGAAATGTGCATTTAGGAGAGGCATTTAATTACTCTGTGAGGTAACAGAGTTGTGTGGAGCTGTGTGAGTGTAGAATGGGTACCTGACCTTTCTGAGGGTTTCTGCTACATCGCTTGCCCATTCAGGCCTGAATAATTGCAAATCATTTTAGCCTTAATGCGCAGTGCCTAATCAACAAAACATTATGTGGTTGACTCATTTACATTCATAGCATTTAGCAGACACTCTTGTCCACAGTGATGTACTTCAGTGCTTTGTAGTCCATATTTTATCCTCTCACCTATGTAGCTAGTCTTAAATCAACAAATGCTGTTCAGCAAAGATTATCAACTAAGTTACATATCATCACAAGCTCTATTAAAATGCAAAATTTCTTGTAAATGTTAAAAAAAAAAAAAAAAACGGTCAGGAGAATACACATTATTAAGTAAAGTGTTGTTTTTTTTTTATGTAATGGAGAAGTTATGAGCTTGATCTGCTAGAAAATGAAAGTGAAAAGGTGAAAATAAAGTGATTATCATTGTGAAACACAGCACAGCACACAGTGACACAATGAAATGTGTCCTCTGCCTTTAACCCATCACCCTTAGTGACAGGTGCCCAGGGAGCAGTGTGTGGGGACTGTTTCGATTATGGGTCTGTTTCCTTACCTGCTAGGCCACCACTGCCCAAATGTAAAAATCTTGTAGCCAATTGGGCCGATTCATTTGAATGTGTCAGGATTGACTGCAGCTGGGCTCAACACCGGTGGCCAATCCTGACAGCGCTTAAATGCCAGAGACTTCCGCCCCTTCGAAGTCTCCGGCATTTTCGTGAACTTGACATTGTAACCGTGTAGGTGTTAGAATTTTCAGTTCTGTCAATCGCCACACGCCTGCGGGTTTGTTTGTGTTGTTCCCCTTTATTCCCCGTTTTTGGCCACCGCGCCATTCTTTCTTTGTGTTTCTTGTTTATTATAAAATAAAAACCCCTTCCCAGCATGTCAGACCTCTGTGCTTCCTTCCCCCGTAAGTCCGTAGTCGTGACAGAATGTACCCGCCTACTGGGGATATTCGGGGACAGGTTATGCATTCTGTGACACTGTTGGTGATGCTGTGGGGACAGTAGCATTCGTTTATTCATTGATAGCATTTGATAAGGGGACGGGTGGATCAGAACGGTGAGTTATCGAGGGCATGCACTGTTTGGGTGAGAGCTAGCTTACAGGCTTACTGTAACATTACAGGCTTACTGAATTCTCATAAATGCTTGCCATGTGATGGTTTGAAATGGTCTGACCTTCATCTCATTGGATTGTAAGTCTAACCTCACACGGAATCATTCATCAATGCAAAGTGTTTTTGACTGTACAATGGTACCAGTGCCTAATGTGAAAGAATCCAAGACTCAAAAGGGGATCCATCCTCCTATGATCAGAACTGGTTATTGGGCTCTTAAGTTCAAGTCAAGGTTAAGCTTATATGAAACCAGATTCATGTGGAGTAAAATGCAGAAGCGAGCTAGTGTTCGCAGAGATCTACAACACGACATTATCATCTTACTGGGAGTTTAAAAAACCTAGACATTTTTTTGTGCCGAGGTGTTCAGGCCCTGCAGGCTCAGCTTCTTGACCAGGTGCTGGGGAATGATGCGTTGAATGCTGAACTGAAGTCTATGAACAGAATTCATGTGTACGCATCCTTATTGTCCAGGTGGGTGAGGGTCAGAGGCAGGATCTTCATATGTTTCATGACCAGCCTCTCAAAGCACTTCATCATGATGGGTGCAACGGGATGTTAGTCATTGAGATAAGACACTGAAGACTTCTTCAGCATGGGCACAATGGTGGTGTCCTTGAGAAAAATTGGTAGTGTCCTTCAGACTCTGTCCTGGAAGTGGCTGTGGGTTTTCTGCACGTGTGCACACTTTGCTGCTCTAATGGCTCTAGACTGTTTGGCCCTTGCTGTTCTTGTCACCCTTCCTGAATGCGGGGCAGTTCACGTACCTCTGCAGTCATCCACAGCTTCTGGTTTGGTTTAGTGGTGATGGACTTGAAGACTGTAATGTCATTTACATTTACAGCATTTATCAGATGCCCTTATCTAGAGCGACTTACAATCAGTAGTTACAGGGACAGTCCCCCCCTGGAGACACTCAGGGTTAAGTGTCCTGCTCAGGGACACAATGGTAGTATGTGGGGTTTGAACCTGGGTCTTCTGGTTCATAGGTGAGTGTGTTACCCATCATCAATTCATCAATTCATTTGCTAATGTAGCTGTTCACTGATGTTGTGTACTCCTCCAAGTTGATGGGGTTGTCGTGGTTGTTGTTCCAGTCAGTGCACTCAAAACAGTGATGAAGAGCTTGTGTAATCCAGATCCTGGGCTTTTCAGTATCGTACCGAGGCCTGAGGACCTGCTCTCCGCAGCAGTCTGAGGACATGTAGTTGATTTTGCTGCCGGTTAGTAGGATGGCAAAGCTGGAGGAGTTTTTTCAATGCCCATTTGTCTTTTTTGGTGCCCTTAAGGCTAAAAATGTACAGAGTAGTACCATTTTGGCTTCAGAGAGAACGTTGCAAGCTCGCCGCCATTTTGGCCAGTCCAAGGATGACCTTTTCCAGGAGGGACATGGTGGCTTGATGGAACATGAGCAGGTCAAATTGAACTGTTTTACCAGGGGCCTGGAGATGAAGTTGCCCATATCACTTGAATGAATTAGGACTGAAAAATGATTTCATTTTGCTTAAATGTTTCACTGGATTGTTTCACTGCAAAATCAACTTCAAGAGGTTCAATGTGGTAGGGTGCTAGGGTGGTAGTAACCAAGTGGGTAACACACTCGCCTATGAACCAGAAGACCCAGGATCAAATCCAACTTACTACCATCGTGTCCCTGAGCAAGACACTTAACCCTAAGTGTCTCCAGGGGGAGACTGTCCCTGTAACTACTGATTGAAAGTCTGATAAATGCTCCAAATGTAAATGTAAGGTGAAACTTGTGTTCATCTTTAAATTTGTAATAATCTTGCTCACTTAAATCAGAATTTGGAGTTTACCATGCATTTTCTGTAGCATTGAAGCATTACAATGACGTGATGAGACTTGGATTAAACACATGAACAGGTAGAAAAGTTTCCAGAAATTAATTCCTTTACTCATTAAATCATCCATCAAGCAAACTAATCACAAACCACAGCACAGCACCTAGTGCACACAGTGAAATGTGTCCTCTGCCTTAAACCCATCCCCTGAGGGAGCAGTGGGCAGCCATGAACGATGCCCGGGGACCTATTTGTCGGGACGGTACCTTGCTCATGGGGACCTCACTAACACCTTGGCAATTAAAGGTCTGCCTTTCGATTACAAGGCCGCCTCCTTAGCCACTAGGCCACTGCTGCTCCGTGGAATAAAAACAGGCATATTCCCACATGACAAGATTTTCTCCCATTTGCACAGTTTAGTTAAATATCAGTTTCAGTGTGTGTGAATTACACATTGGCAATACAAAAGTGCACTAGAAAACACTACACAATATGTTCAATTAGCAGCCTGAACATTGTATGCCTTGTGTGCACAGTATACCTGTATAAACATAAAATTATACTTACACATTAAACTACTATATGTGTATATTAAACAGTTTACCAGTGATGCCTGAATATACAACTATTACAGTGGATCTTTATTATAAAAGCAACACTGTTAATTTCTAATATAACCCCAAGTTATACATTTTCAGAAGCATTTTATCCAGATTAAAACATAGATTTGTTTAGTGGGGTAATTTTTTTGTGAGCATGTAGGATTAAGAAAACTATTCATTTACAATTACATATCAGTTCCGTAGTAGGTAGTATTTTTCAGAAATTTTAAATCCATTAAGCCACTGTATTGTCTTGGCACCTCTGGCAGACAAGGTGGTGCCATATTCTTGTGTGTCAACCCAAGTTAACATCCCCAAGCATTCTTAATTCCCAATGATTTATATGTTTTCCCATTCCTTTGTCCCTCATCTGTGCTGCATGTCGTCACATGTGATATCTGAGTCACCTTCCTTAGTTCTGTTTTTGGCCACCCTGCCTGTTTTCAGTAAGCTTTTTTGATGATTTGGTTCCATAATAAATCACAATGTTTTGCAATTGTGCGTTGTTTCGTAAGTCAGAAAATATAGTTTCAATTACAATTGAGATGAGTTTTACATGAACCTGTTGTTTGATTAATAAATTATATGTACATTTTACGGCATTTATCAGACGCCCTTATCCAGAGTGACTTACAATCAGAAGTTACAGGGACAGTCTCCCTGGAGCAATTTAGGGTTAAGTGTCTTGCTCAGGGACACGATGGTAGTAAGTTGGATTTGAACCCGGGTCTTCTGGTTCATAGGCGAGTGTGTTACCCACTAGGCTACCACCACCCCCAGTATATATATAAAGATATCAAATTTTATATAGTATTACAATTGAAAAACCAAATTTGGTTAACTTGGCAACACATGCATACACACGTCCTTTTATTAGCCCTGTGTGTTATAGATAATTGTTTATTTCATTGACTAAATGATGTATGGAGATGGGTTATCACGCCAACATGAGGTGTGTTCTAGCAGCTTTTGTTCTCTGTCTGCCCTTGTCTTGTGTTCTTCTTCAGAACCGGGCTGTTCGTCATCATGCCAGTCTGTCCACCGATGCATGTGCACTCACACCCTCGACAGAAGCAGTTAACGTGCAGTGTTCAGTATATATTATTGACACATTTTTCCTTTATTCCGACCTTTGCCAATTTGACTCGTGAGACTCGCCAGACTTATCCATGATATAGCCACTTAGGGCAAGTCTCTTAGCTAATTAAAGGCAAATATGTTAAAAAGTGGGATGAGAAGGTGTTAATTACCATTTCCTCGCAAAGACAAGTACAGGAGCATTTTGTGCATAACGCGACAATCCTTTTTTACTTTGTGCTTTTTTTTGTGATTTATTTTCTGAAAATACAGCAACTGCATGATTACTGTTTTTCAAAGAATTTGTCAAATTTCAAATTTTTGTCAGGTATTGTTCCCTATTACCAGTCAAGTGAATATTTTATGATTGGTGTGTTCTGTAAATTCAGGAGATATCAGTGACATTTTCTAATGACCACAATATGTAAATTGTATGTAAATTGCATAAAATTTTGTTTTAATTGTTGATTTGGTGATTTATTATTTAACAAATCATTAGTTTTGTAGCTGCTATTCATGTAATTAATTGCATGAATTACACATTACACAACTTAACTTTCATTTTACCTTCTCATTAATTACAAAGACAAAACTAAAACATAATAGCTCATGAATGCAAAAACATTTTTGATAGCTTTGTCTGACCCCATTTGGATATGAATTGCTTAAATATTTTGTCTACTAAACTAAATCCACTTTATTCTAATCATTTTTGCTTGGGCATGTTAAGACCTTGGGCTTGCAAGGGCACTTAGGGTGTTACCTGAATTAGCTTTACAGCTTTCTCCTCACTATCTTAATCTCTTTCTAAGTGCTGCTGCAGTTTGTGGCCCTTCAGTGATTATCACTTCAATTTTTAAATAAGTGTGTGGTGCCTGGGAACTTTCCAGAGTGTTTTGGAAAGGCTCTACAGTTAAGAAGCTGCAAAGGACTAGACATTCAGCTAGAGAAAATCTATGTTTCTGGGGAAGAGTACTGAATTAAATCTGGAATTCCATAGAGGTTTAACACAAAATAAAAACAAAATATATTTTAAGGGGTCAGTGTATACGGTGTCTTCTCTCTCAATTCTAGTTTGAATAAAACTTGATTAGTGGTGCCACAGCATTTTTTGATGGTATACCATACCTGGCAGGGGCCATGTAGGCGGGATCTCAATGTGGTCATTGTCTGCAATCATTTTACTGAGGTTCTGTGATTTACAAAACTTCAGAATGACCCTCTTAATCGTAATATGATCCCTCGTGGTGTTTCCTTATGAGATTCCAGCATGTATCCATTACTTTTTATAATGTTGCTACTAAAGACAACTCATGCAAAAACATTATTCATACCCTAAGCAGAATAATGGAAACCTGTTCTATGAAACATTTGATTCAGGATCTTGGTGTGTATTTAAGAATCTTTCTGGTTTAAGTGAATGTATTCAGTTTTAAGACTTTTCCTTCCACTGCTCCTGTTGGTGATCACCACGGTGGATCAGCCGGTCTGGAAATATGGTCATCAGCAGACGCATGTCCAATGCTGAAGCAGATCCTCTACGCTTTCCTTCTTCATAAGATTCTTTGTTGGAGAAAAGCTCACTTTGCATGGCACAGGTTAATTTCCACCCCATTATCTTTCAATAACTGACCTTTAGAGCGCGAGTACAAAATTCAGTAACAAATCAGTCAGAGTGAATTTTTCAGTGTTGTGGCTGCTCATAATTCTCTTTATTGGATTTCATAAATCTATGACAACAGATGGGATTTTTGTGTGAACCGATCAGCTCTGCAAAAGTTTTACCTTCACTCCTCACTCATATTTCAAGTACTATTCGGTTTGTTTTTGGTTGTTTGAGTTCATTGAGGTTTGGAAGAATGACCATGATCAGGAGATGGCGAAGCACATGCCCACTGGATGTTCATTCAGCCAAAGTTTCAAGGCACTATTTTGATGCTAATCATAATGTAAGGCGGTAGTGTAAGGTAAATTGTCCTCAGAATAACAGATAAAGAATAGTACAGTATATGTACAGTATGGTGTATAATTAATTCTCTCAATGGAAAGAGCTTGACTCTCGCACTCTCCACTTCCTCATTTTGGATCCTAGTGAGGATCCCCCCTCTCTGCTCTCCAGCACAGCTATATTTCAATATATTCATGTTATTCGGAAATTCGGGTTGGGTTTGCTCCTATGAAGTAAATCTATGGTTTTTGTTTTTTCACTGTCATGTTTGTCATGTTATATTTGCCTATAAGCACCCAATGCTTGTTTTTTTCTCCCTAAACTTTCTGTGAGTTTTTGGCCAAACCCACTTTCATTTGGTGGCTTTTGTTGGGCCACATTTTAGAGTCAATATGTCACATAACTTTATTAAAGATTATTTCTGGTGAGGTATTTGTCATTGCACTTCTGAACACTCCCAAATCTTAATCCTACCTGTTCTGTCTTCTGAAATGTATGTATGTGTGTCTTCTTTTATTTCTGTGTTTCTCTAGCAGAAGAGCTGAAACAGAGCTGGCCGGTGGATGCTCAGGTCTCCCTGGAGGATATGAACTGGAACAGTGGTAAGGACTCATGCCCAAACTGTCATCATTTAGGACCACCTTTAGGGTTCTGGGTTCATTTCTCTGCAGAACTCCCCAAACCAGAGATCAGAAATAAACAAAATGCTTTAGTGAAATCTAAATATTATATCTATACAAATACATGGCACAGTTGTATTTTATTTATTTCCTGTCTGGCATCTGAGTTATGACACAGTGCCAAATTTGTCCTAGCCAGAGACAACCCCTACATAAAGACGGTGGTGGACAGTGAAGGAGTTTTATGATGTGCCTTTTGTCTACTTTCAAATTGAGACCCATATAGTTTTTAAAAAGCAATAGCATCCATCATTTTATGAAATGTTATTTACATTTTATTTACTGTTTTTTTTTTTTTTTTTTAATGATCTTCATCTCCCTGTCAACTCCTGTCTGAACCCACACTTGTCTCTGTCACAGTTTTAAAAATGCATTTTACCATTTAAAAAGATCTGTTGACAGGCTCAGTCCTCTCTTCACAATTCATGGCCCAGCGTGTAATAGTTCTGGAATGGATGTCATGGTTTTTATTGCTGTTGCCAAATCTCTTGCAGATAGTCGGCTGTATACCTACAACTGTCGCTGCGGTGGGGACTTCATTATAGGAGAAGAAGAGGCTGAGGATGAGGATGCTGTCGTGTGCTGTGATACCTGTTCACTCAGTATTGAAGTTAAAAGGACTGTCCGAGGAACTTAAAATATTGAAGACTGTTACAGTTGATATTTTCTTCCACTTTGAAGACATTATTCCACTGTGGTCTGCAGGACTAACGGTTGAATTGATGTATTATTCATGCTGTTTCAATCGATCATTTAAAGTGGGGCTATTTATGCACACATGTGTTTAGTGCTGACTTCAAATAAAGTGGGACTAAATGGAGTCATTTTATTAGTTTATTTTTGAGGAGGCATTGATGGTCCTCCTGCACATGAATTCATAACTCAGAATTAAAAACAAATATGTCAATTTATACACTCTTTCACTCACAGATTATAACTGCTTATTCCACTAGGGCTTCAGGGGTCTCACACACACACACACACACACACCTACAGACAGTCGCCTACAGGGTTGTAGTAGCCTAGTGGGCAACACACTCGCCTATAAACCAGCAAGCAATACACTTAACCCTGAGTGTCTCCAGGGGGACTGTCCCAACACCAGTCACAGTCAATGTGACAATCTGACACTTCCTCAGAAGAACACTCTTTAATGACACCTTATTTGGGAGGGTAGTTGTTTCATTGTTCCCCACTCCTCCTCCCCCATATTTGGAGATATCCGGGGTCACGGCATTGGGTCATGGGTTTCTTAGACTTCCTACAGTCATTTGTCTGTTTGCTAAAACTCTGTCCATGTGTTAATAACCGAGCAGAGCTCACTACTTCATAGTATTCTGGAAATGTCTTGCAATTTCACTTAAAATCCAATCTCACTTAGCTAGGGCCATTGTTTTCACTTTTTTGGAAGTGTGGGACACCCATAGAGGCTTGGTGTACTTGTGAAGGGTGGCTGCAACCTGAGACTTCCCGTCAGACAAAAAAATCAAGTGAGGGTGAGTTTCACTGATCTCCTTCACAGGTATCTTTGAAAAGGCAGCCCTGAAATCCGGGCTCATGTTCAAAAAAACTCTTTTTTTTTTTTTTTCCTAATGAATTTCAAGGCTCTTTACCCCGTTGAACTCTGACTTAATCTCAAAATAACAAAAGAGGCACTTCCCTCCCTCACAGCCCAGCTATGTCGATTCACATGCCAACTCCAACCTTTAACATGGCTTCCCAGTCTAGGCTCCCATTTGCTCATTTCACAATAATCCTGCATCTTGTCTTTATTGGGAAACTCTTCAGATAAACGGCATCATTTTATTGGTGGTAGTCTATGAACATACATGATCACAAAGTACCAGGCTGAAACCCCACTTACTACCATCGTGTCCCTGAGTAAGACACTTAACCCTGAGTGTCTATAGGGGACTGTCCCCATCACTACTGATTGTAAGTCACTCTGGATAAAGGCATCTGGTAAATACTGTAACTGTAAATTATGCAGAATAAGGTAATATGCCCTAAAATGGTGTATTGTAATGAGATTAAATTAGATTTTTATAATGTTATTCATTGCTGTGTTCATAAGGTTAATGTGTTAATAACCGTTAACACTATGCATTTTAACAATTTTTGCTAATATCATTATTAGTGTTAACTCTGTCAGCCGTACTTAATTTCTCACTATGTGTGATATACAGAGTGAGAAAAGATGAATAATGATCAAGTGCTTATAAATCTTGATAACACCAGACAAATGACTTCTTTCTTTAAACCTTTTTGTTCTTCAGCCATTGCCATTTACCTTTACATTAGGACAGTAAATCAAAAAATATATAAAATAAAAATAAAAAAATTGTTGGATGCACGCACAATGCCTTTAAAAAATGTGCTAAGAATGGGGCTTTTTCGCCAAATACAGGTGCCCCCAAGATGTTTTTTTTCTTGATAAGTAAAATGGAACACAAAAATAAATCATGTGTAAATTTAAGCAAATTGTAAAGCAGTGGTTCAGTAGAATGGCAGTTATTAGTGAACTGAATTATTATTGGACTTTAGTTCTGGCCATTGGTATAAAGAGAAATAGGTTACAGGCAGCAATATATATATATATATATATATATATACTTGCACTCCGTGCTGTGCAACATTGTTAGGTGGGTGTGAATCAATAAATCAATTAATAATGCAAAGATATTTTACGTGAAAAGTGTTCACAAGTCTTCCCCTTCGGTTGAGTCCATCCAAGTATTTTCTGGCTGGGTTTGGGTTTGAATATTTGTCAGTATTGGTGCGCCTGGAGACGCACTTTTTAGTTTAGTTTATGTTCTCCCCTTTTGTTTCCCCTGTTTTCGGCCCTCGTGCCAGTTTGATTTGTGTGGTTAAAAAATCATTATTCCCAGAATGTCCCGCCTCTGTGCTTCAGTCCCCTGCTCGCGGACGTGACAATATTACTGTGATCTCTAAAACCTGTACAGGACCATCAATGCTGTTTTAATGGGAAATGAACATTATATCTAGCTGTCTTGCATGTGGCTTAAAGTACCAGTACGCAGTACTAGAAAACATCGTGTCACCTGGAATAATGCTCTGAATGGGCCCTTTCCTCACTGCTGTCCACCAGCGTGTTGCAGAGGTTTGTTAGTGTCCTGCACAAATCTCATTGTTGGTGGCATGGAGGCTGCGCAGTGCAGCGTGAACACTGAGCGCCGTGCTCCAAGAGGAACGGCCTGGTGTGTCACACTCCTCACTGTTTACCAGCGAGATCAGGGTGGGGCAGAGGCCTCATTAGGCACACTTCCATTTAAACCCAAAAGCAAATAAGAGACCCCCTCCTCCAACCTCCCAGGGAGCCGTGTGCTAGCACGGTGGTTAACAGCCACCACATGCCGCCGATAGTTCATCTAATAACGTGCCACCACCTTCTGCACCGTTTACATCCATGCTTTACTTTATAAATACTCTGCTGTGATTCAGTTGTCAAAGATGAATATCAATGGGCAGTGTGCGGTGAGGCTGAAATAAGCGTGTGTGTTGGTGTACTGCTGTCTCACTGTCTCTTTGTTTATGGCTGAAACTGTTTCAGAGGTGCACTGCCCATCCCATCAGCCCATCCACTCAGCTGGCACTAATACTAACAGCCGTCAATGCTATTGTGGACCTGAACTGTGTGTGTGTGTGTGTGTAAAGAAGAGAGAAGGAGGCTGCAGTGAGGGTATTGAAGCTAAACATAACCTAACACCTTTAAAAATACACTCACATAATAGCTGTCAGAAGAAAGTATGGCAGTTAGATGTTGATGTGCTTTAAAGTGCTCTGTGATGCAATACAATATTTTAAATCTCATATGACGTTTAACAATAAATACATGGCAGTGAAATATAAGTAATATACAAATGTATTTTTATGCAGTGGCCTCTTTTGATTTGTTAGCTCATTAATAGCGAGCTGTCATCAGTATTCAGTCAAAAGTGTATTTGTACAGTTATTGTGAACCCGGTGAGGGTGGGAAGCCTTGTTGCCGCGGGCTTCCGGGCCCTCTGGAGCCCTGCGGCCCCCTGGCACAGGCAGGGAAGTCCCTGGGGTCGCTTCCTGCTGCATGCTGCAACATGTCAGAATCGGCACTTAAAAATAACTCACTGGCCTGCTCTCTCTTTCAATTGCGCTGCACCCTGCCCGCCATTATTCATCATTAAGTGGGACTCCATACTGTCGCTTGGAGTCATTAGAGTGCAAAGAGTGATATTACAGCTAATAAAGACAATATGTACCGCTTCAGCTGACATTTCTGACACATCCTGGGAATGTTTTGGTGGAGCTATATAAAACTTCATGGGGAGTGTCTATAAATGTCTGATTTTTTTAATTAAAGCCTTGATGATTTATCTGATGATATGAGATATGAGATAACAGAAACCGTCTTTGTGATGTACACTAATTGTGCTTTGAGCAAGTAGTACTGCAAACAAATAGACAGGTTGTGGGTTTTTCCGTATGTCTATCTAGACAGGAGGGGCTTTAAACCATCCAGAATTAGCTGCCTGTTAATCATCGATATGCTCCCATTTTAAACTATGTTCATAAAAACATTATCTCTTGGTGTCAGAAATAATAGACACCAAAAAATATGTGTGGCTATGGGTATTATATGATCTGGTGTTTGTTCTTGACATGTAGGGCTTGGTTTGTTAAATGCATAGCTGCAAAATCAGTGCTGACATTTTTTTTAAATAAAAGCAATAAAACTGTTAATGCCACTGCAGGGTATTTATTTCTGCCACATCCAGGTACAGCTATATAGCCAACTATCCTATTCTTAAAATGCAAAAACCATACTCAACATGACTTTACACAGCTCCCCAGCATTCAACACACCTCATTTCATTTTGTACTACGAATATAACAATGCAACAACAAAAAAAAAAAACTCAAGTCCATGGTGCAATGTTATGCATAGTATTATGTTCTTTGATAAAACTAAAGTCCTGAATGTGGATGGATTTTGTGTGAAGTTGTGCATCTGGATTGTTTAAGTTGATGGTTGTAAGTGTGCATTTGTGTGGATTTGTTACTGAAATTTGGATAAGCATTCCGGAAAGTATTCACAGCGGGTCACTGTTTCCACATTTGTTTTACTTTACAGCCTTATTCCAAAATGGATTCATTTTTTTCTGAATTCTACACACAGCACCCCATAATGACAACGTAAAAAAGTTTACTTTATGTTTTGGCAAATTTATAAAAAAAAAAAATGATGCCATAAGCTGGGCACACCTATCCTTGGCCAGTTTGGGATGGTATTGGCCTGGTGATGAGCGGTGCCTTATTGGGACCTTCAAAGCAGCAATCTTCCCAGGTTTACAGAAAATTCCTTTGACTTCATGCTTGGTTTGTTCTATTTCATGTTTAATCATTAACAATGTATTCTTTACTATAGAAAAATTGAGTTTGGGCTACTAATTCTTTGGCTTCAGCAAAGCCCTATAAAAGCCCAACCAGATACATTAAGATGAAGAAAAACCCGGGAAGCTTCTAACCCTATTGCCATGGCGTAGTAAGCCCTTCATGAAACATCTGATGTCATGCTTACTCCTGCTGGTGGTAGGACACAGCTTTTGTCTCCAGGCCAGGGTAATGAGTTCTGCCCTTTTCCGTTTTTTTCTGCTCTCGTTCCCCTTTCTGTCTCTCCGAGTCGCTCCTTGTTGATGGAATTAACCACAGCAAGCAGAGCGGAAATCACTGAGAGCTTCATGAATGACATCCCAGAGATGGGAACGGATTAAGATTGCAGTTCTCTGCCGGTTACAGCTCCAGGTGGCTTTTTTTGTCCCCCCGTTGCGAAGGTGTTACACCTAATCCCATTACACCCTGCTAAAACCTCCAACATCAAACTTATCACCCTCACCCTCCAGCCTCCTGGTCCCCCTCTCCCTCTGTCCCTCGCTCTTTCCAAGTGGCTGGATGGCACTGCAGTGGGGAGTAAAAAAATCTGCAAGCAGCTGCTGTTTCAGCAACTGCACCAGGCTCACAGCAAACGCCAATCCTGATCCAATTTCACCTCGCCGGTGGTCCCTTATTCCCATGTCCAATAATGTGCCTGCTGGAACAAAATCCCACAGTGACAAATCAGCCCTAATCCTGGCTGGGGACCTAATGTCAATCATGTGTTTTCCCATCTTCAAAAAAGACAGAGCAAGAAAAATCACCCTTGAAGGTTATTTTATCACTTCCCTCTTGCTTCCCTGGTCTCCTGGGATACGCCTGGATTCCCAGAGCTCCTGCCAGAGAATAGACATGGGATCACAAAACATGACCTCTCGTGACCTTGATATCACAATATTGAGACCCTCTGGGCATTAGATGTAGGTGAGGATTATGCTTGTGCATAATAAGATTACACGCTGTCTGAGTGATATCAAGGGACGATGCAAATGTGACTTATTGGTCTGCTGTCAGCTGCTTCCGTGCTGCATTGACGCATGCGCAGTGACAGGGATCTCCCGTCCCACAACAGCTGCGGGGACGTCAAATGGGTATTGGTTTGTGAATCAGCTGGACAGTTGCAGACACCTCTCTCTCTTTGAATCTCCATTTCCCCACAGATCACATTTGTGTTGCCTCTTTGCATGCCAGTGTCCACCCGGCTCAGCCACGCCTCTCGTTTCAGACATTTAAACCCCCTGAGGTGGTCATTGGGTCATGCAGACATGATCAGTAAGCCACATGGGTGAGTCCGTTATTCATTTTCAATGAAACATGATGAACAGAAGTGCTGGGACTTAATGAAGTTCATACTAAAGAGCCTGAAAGCCTGATTAAAAACTAGTACTGGAGTCAATAGTTCAATAGATCTACCCATCAAATCCTTCATGGGTCTTTCTGTCTTTTCACCTTTTTACATTGTACAACTAAAATTATGAAACAACATATTTGAGGTTATGTGATAAACCAAACCAAAAAAGCAAACAGAATAAAATGTGTCATGTCTCCTGTACTTCTCCTGTGATAACAGTATTTGACGCTTTCCTCAACCCCCACGTAGGACAATGAGAATGGACACATTTCCTTGTGTGCACTTGTGCTATGCTGCAGTGTTTCACAATGACAATCACTTCATGATTTAAACATCTCACAGAATGCTTACTGTTTGTCCACAAATACAATCCTCTCCAGGACTGGGAGGTGCAGAGATCTTTACCAGCTTCGCTGTGGAGCACGAGGGGGAACTGACATGTCGGACCACTCTCTCTGAACAGATCAATAAGCACTGGGGGCACTGCATCGACCAAATTTTAGAGTGAGCCAGGCACCACCATCAGATGCTCTGCCCACCATTTCATACGGCAGAAGCACCTCATGGAAAACACATCTCAATTTTTTAAAAACACTGGCACACAAGTAAAGTTTTTTACTTTTTAGTAAATGTTCTGTATAATTAGAATAATACATGTGTAATAAACTAAAGTATTGTGGAAACAGTGCCAGGATTATCTTTTCTTTTAAATGACATCTTGGCCACCATGGCATGACAAGTGGCACCATATATCTGCTTCTGTTCCCTTTTAGTTGAACCTCACTGGAGTGTTATTTCTGCTCGGAATCTGATCAGCTCACTCAGATCTAACTTCCCAACCTTTTTTTGGGGGGTGGTACATGGGCTAGGGGTCTCAGCCCCAAGGCCTGGTGGATGAGGGGTGAAGGGGTGGACCATACAGGAGATTTACTACCCAAGACCAGAGGAGATATGGTCAAAGGGGCTGGGCTACCTGTCCACTCCCAGGCACCAGAGGAGGACCCCAATATGACTACTACTATATGATCACTACTAACATCACTAATGCAACATTAGTATTCATTTCAAAGGCAGGTGTTATTCCTCAATCAAAGGCCTTCGATCTTATCAGGAGTCCCATGGCCTGCGATTGGAGGATGCATGTCATCTGGCTATCATGAATCGGACTCCCCAGGCATCGTATGCAAATCAAAGACAACAGACCGGATTAGTCCTGCTCCTCTTTTCCATCCACATCTTTCTGGCGGCTCCCCTGACATTTCAGCCAGTCTTTGTTTCACAAGCCTATTACATTCCCAAATTAGTAAAACATGGCAAGAGAGGTCCGGAGAGCTGGGAGGTAAAAAAGATTAGATGAAAAGCCTGGCCCTAGTCACATGACAAAATAATCAAACCGCACTCTCACAGATGGAAGGACTGGACCATGCTCTGACTGAAAGAACACACAAAAAAGGGATGTAAGGAAGAAGATACAAAGTCCCTAAATTGAAGGAGCCTTGACTCCCACAACGCTTTGTGTTGATTACATTTTTTGTGGCAAATGAAAAGCATAAAAATCTGTTGTGGCCACAAGAACGACTGTGAGTGTGAAAGTGAAGTGATTGTCATTGTGATACACTGCAAAACAGCACAGGATGCACACAAAAAATGTGTCCTGGGCCACCACTGCCCCATAACATGTCAGTCGGATGTGTTTTGTATTTTATAACAGTGGTTCCCAACCTTTCTTCCCCAAAGATAAGTAAGGACCCCCGCCCCAACACTGATTACTTCCTGCATACACACATTAAAAGAATGAAATGATTAATTACAATTTTTCTGTATTTGCAAAAAAATTAACAGCAGTTGTATTCCTTTTACACTGCAGGCTATATAGAGTCCATATTAGAGCTGTAATCAGCCCCGAAAAGTTAGACCTGTCTTTTGACTTTTTGTTTCAAGTCTCTTATGCATGCTCTTTGCTGACAAGTTAAGCCTTATCATGGCTCTTAGTTTTGTAAACTCAAAATTCTATAGAAATCGAACAAGAATTGCTGGTGTCTTACTTTGGATAAAAGCATCTGCAAAATAAAGTAAAGTATGCTGTGTGGTGCAATTAAATAAATGACACAGTCAGCGTGGTTTTCTCGACTCCAACTTTACTGTGGCATTTCCATACAGCCATGACCCTTGCAATGTTAGACTAAGAGGGAAAGGATATGTGTGGGGAAATAAATTGGTTTAAAACATAATCTCCAGAGTCTAGTCTCCGTTTCTCGTCTTCAGCATCCATTTTTGCATCTATCTTGCAATAATTAAAACGCATCACACAAATCAAATGAACATTTAATGAAAAAAATAATGTTTAATAAAACAATTTTCCAACATGCAAAACACTTTTAACAATCACCAAAAGACTTTTACAAGCAGAAAAGCAGAATCATACGGAAAAGACCTGAAGTTTGCGTTTGGACAGAGCCAATCCGACTCGACTTAACCCAACTAAAATGAAAGAAATTGAGTACAAACCCGACCCGCCCTGACTTGACCCGAGCCAACCCGACCCAGGCCAATTTTTCTAGCTCTTGTCTAAATAGCATCCAGGATTATACAGAGTTATGGTTATCTTGTGTTATTGGGATTTTATACATTAAATTGTTTACTACCAATTTTACTCCCCCCCTGCGATCTCTGGCGCCCCCCCTGGGGAGAGGGTCTGTCTTAGAGGGTCATTCAATGTCAAATCATCATGGCAGATTTTTAATGAAACTTAGCATGCTGACTGGGTCACATGAGTAACTCATGAAACTGAAATGAATCATATCTTGGATCAGTACTGAGGGAGATTTAAGTGAACAAACATCTTTGCGGTGGGGACTAAGACTTTTACTAGTTAAAAAAAGAGTTAAATATTTAAAAAATTGTGGAGGGCATGGCTTCACCTCCTCTTTCGTTAGTGGAGCTCACATTAACTGAACCTGGGTTTGTGCTGCTATCAACTGAAGCGTGAGAAAATGAGAGAAGCTACATCAATTTTGACATTACATTTACATGTATTTCACTTTTTTACGAATGAACCTCAGTGGTTTTAGGAGCACCTTTCATACAGGAAAGGCTGTCCAGTGGGCTTTACATAAAAAGGAAACAAAAAGTCAAAAGACAGCTAAAAATATAAAAAAGTCTTGGTAAAAAAAGAAAAGAAAAAGCCAAACGTCAGGTGTTTCCTCCTGTTTCACATTTGAGCTCTTCGTTCTCCTGAAGGACCAGCTGGCACTGAACCAGAATTCCCTACCCAATTTCTTTTGTGCCAACTTTTTCTAGTACTCCCACCTGTCAACAGTTGAGAGGCAGGGTTGGAATTAAATGCTCCCTTTAGCCCTGCTAGTACTAAAGAAGCTAATTTAATAAGGTGATGTCAGTGCCGTGCGGCGCTCGCTCTCATTGCCGGCTGGCTGATGGGGGTTGGAAATCTGACACCTTTCTTTCCGCTCCCTTAAGGAAACAGCAAACAGGTCACCTGTGGGTTTTCCCATTAGTCACGTAGCAAAACATGCACTTGATAGAGAGCTGAGGCCTTGTTATGGAACATCTTAGGGGCAGTGTGTGGCGTAGCAGGAAAGGTTTCCGGTTCAAGTCCCGAACCGCCACGGTGCCAGTGAGCGAAGCACCGTCCCCACACACTGCTCCCCGGACGGCCGTCATGGCTGCCCACTGCTCCACTGCTTACTAAGGTGATGGTTAAATGCAGAGCCCACATTTTGTTGTGCAGCACCGTGTCCTTCACATTCACTTTTCAAATGGGATGATATAAAGAGAGGATGGTACTTTTAGGCGTCTTTCAACTGAAATACCTGAAAGACTTGGACTCTGATCCCGCCCCACTGATTGTTAAGGTGATTGATCTGCAGTGGACAGCCCTCTAAAACCATCCAGCCCTGGCTCATACCTCCTGCTCATTTTATTTAGCAAGATGCCATAGAAAGTTAAGCACAATGGGCAACATCTGGTGACTTTTAGATCCCATCAATAAAGAACAGGGCTTCAGAGGACTAATCTCTGGATGAGAATTAATCTCTGGTGTGGGTCACATCGGCTTGATTATGTAGATGTCACACAGAAGATAGATGATACATTTCTTCAAAATCATGATCTTTATGAAGCATTGTTGGATTCTCCGAATTGAACAACTTTCAAAAAGATTATTATTAATTAAAAAAGAAATTCATGTTAAAAACAAACAAATAAATAAATGCAAATGTCTCATTTTGCTGTAGTTAGATCTTTAAATTCATTAGACAGAATAAATAAATGAATCAACAGAAATGTTTGTAATGACAAAGTGGCATTGAGCCTCCAGAACACCCACTGACCAATAAATAACAGGTTTGAAAGACAGTCCTAATCTTCAAAATGAATTCAATGAAATCCAGCATTAACTGCATATTTAGAAAAATTGAATGCCATTCACTCAATATGTAATAATATGTTGTAATCTGTAGTTTTAACAGAGGTTTAATTATTCCTTTTTTGGTCAATAATGAGAAAAGGTCAGTGGTTGAGGGGTGTCATGCTTTTGACAATGCGGATCTGGCAGCCAATGTTAATTTGGACCATTACTGTCCTATGGCTTCAGCATATGAGACCATGAGGAACACCACGGTGTCTTCCAAGTGTCTGCCAGAGCGTAATTACCTCACCATGATGAGCCTGAGAGAGACAAGCTTCATCACCTACCTTCGATATAATGTTTTACTACCCAGCAATTTATCCATCATCGTTAAAAGCATTTCAGCACCCTATTGTTGTCAGGGCAGGAGATGAAGGCACCTTCAGGCTGCCAATCTCTGAAATTGCACAGTTCAGACAGATTTCTGTTGGGAGACAGGGCAGATATGCCACTAGTTTGGAGACAGTGATGTCAGGAAAATTGCTGCAATCCATATATAATAATTACCACAATAACTCACCCAAATCACAATCAGCCAAATAATCATATAATGTTTTACGTTTTATCTGTTCTGTATATTCCGTCTTGAAGATTCCCTTTAGCATGGGCTTTGTGGGACACCATGCAGAGAGGAAGCAGATCTTCTGCTCATTACAGAGCCTGTGTGAAGTTTCTGTTTATATCGACACCCCTGATCACTGGTCAGAGCAAGGGGGGGTCACATTGTCCCCCCCACATACTTTCCTTTTCATGCAGGGCAGAACAGCGAGCAATACTCAGGGGGCAGATGGAGGGCCATTGTAAATATTGTGATTGATGGAGCGAGGTCAGGGCTCAACGCTGGCTTTCCATATGAAAAGTAGGATGGGGCCAGGCCTGCCACTAGGTGCAAGTTGGTTTGGGGTGAGATGCCATTCCTTTACTTTTTATTTGCCTAAAATAAAAAAAAAGTATATTCAATATTGTTTTTTTGGAATCAGATTTTCAAGACTCTCATGGGTTTGTGTGGCTAACTACCAAAATTAACAATATTAAAGAGAAATAGGGGGACCCAGATGCTGTATATATGTCGAGCTGTGATTTAATAAGCACTATAACTGCACAGGAAAATCTATTGGTATGCCTACACAGCAAAAAATAAAAAGTAGGGAAAATGTAAAATTACAGTCAGGTGGCTGCAAAGCCACTTTAAACAAATGAAATCTTCACAACTACATGGAGGTGTCATGAACCGGTCCAGAAGGGGTTACTCCAGGATCCGGACCGGAGTTTCATGTTCGCCCTGTCTAATGTTTCCTGATCGTGTTCACCTGTGTCTGACCGTATAAAGCTGCCCTGTTTGTGTCCGTTCACCGTCGGGTCATTGTTTCATGTTCACCTGTTACCGGATGTCGCCCCTGTCCTCTTCATCACGGATTAAACACGTTTAATCGAATGCGATCTTCCTCGTCATCTTTTGTCAGATCACCTGCCTCACCATGCCAAACAGCCGTGACAGGAGGTGAAGTTGAGAGAACTTTGCTTTGCAGCCCTTTGACTTAAATATTTAAGTTAATCTTTTTATTTTTTACAGCGTAAAGTAATGTCTACAATATTATAATACTGTGGTCTGTAGCAGTCGCAAAAAGCATTTCACTGCATATCATACCCTTTTATGGCTATGTATGTGACAAAATAAATGTAGAATTTTAGAATTTGAATTAATATTGCTTGAGGAGCAGATGCAGTTGTACTTCTCGTTTCCCTGTTTTTCCCTAGCACACTCCCTTTAAGTTGACATTAAAGAGGTCTTGAAAGGCTGCAAGTTAGACAGTTCTTATTCTGTGCCTGCTGTGCTGTCTCCACTCAAGAGAAACTTAGGATCCAACGACTCTGACTTTGGGTTTCATCGGAAAAAACAGGCCCCAAAACATACACCCCAAAGCACACCAGAAGCGAAGCACAATTGCTTGACATTGGTAGTTAACCAAATCACAAGAACTAAAAAACCAAAAAACTGGCAACCTCATTGTGTGAAGATCACGATACGCCAAGGTGATTCATGAAGCAGGCATTCCAGTGCCAACCTGTGTGTAGCACTCTTCCGTCTTCCGTCTTCCACACTCTGAAGTGTACATTGACATCAATACAACCAAGGTAGAGAACATTTTTTCTACTATTAAAATTGCACTGAAAGCTCAAAAATGTTCATTTATTTAGGTGGAAGGGAATAAAATGGTGCTGCTTAAAAAGTGGGGGAAAAGTGTGTGATAAATTGTATGTATTGAGGCAGATCAACGCGGCTGTGAATGTAACACGCGGAACTCTGGCTGAGTTATGAATGCACAGTTTCAAAATGATATATAGTTAGGTAAAAAAATGGGTGAGACTACCCATGGAAATTCTACTTATATAAATTAAATATATTTGATTGAAATATAGATGATTCAGCACCAAGTTGCACAATTTGCCTCCAGGCAAAGTTTGGATCCACACGGCCCAGTGTCACGGCTGATCGGCCTGACAGCAGGTCTCTGGTCACGGACTGCTGCCGCTGATTAGGCGTCCATGATTAGAGCCCCGTTAAAGGAAAGAGACTGCAGTAGGACAATGCTGCTGCAGTAATGTGGACACTGAGCCTTACCTTTCTGTTTGCTGTTGATGTACTTGTCATTGACCATATAATATGCAACCTATAATATCACTAGTTAAGTCATAAGTCTTAAAGAAAGTTCATTAATCATATACAACCCATAACAAACTTCACATGAAATCCTGCCTAAACTTGCTATAATGTAATTTATTCGATCTTGATTTCTTCTGCTGCAGCACAGGTCGGCATGCGAAGTGTGCACGCGATCTGAGAGCTGCCGTGGACTTCTGCGTATTGTGTGCAGAAATGATATATAGCCATTTTTCTGCCATACGCACATTTCATAAATAAGACCCTATTTATTGAATAATAATAATAGTAATAGTAATAATAATAATAGCAGCTGCTAATAATAGTGGTAATAATAATAATAACGACATTTGGGGCAGAAATCATAACTTAATGTTCAATAATTTATTTAAATGTTATTATTTTTTGAGAAAAAATATAAAACTACATCATTAATGTAGTATGCCAATACTCTTGCCATGCAGACATGGCCCTGACATGCGGTATACTAGACTTTTTCTAGAGTTTTTTTCCAATTAGTGCAGCCATGTTTGGTGAATATGTCCTCCCGGTCTAAATTAGAAACACCAAATTTACAGCAGACAAAGCAAAAGCTGTCATATCGGACAACGGAATCTTCAAGCCATGGCCAAGACTGACACCAGTAGTAAAACATCGGAGTGTATGATGGAATGGGAGGTTGAAGATAGGCAGCCGATGCATAGCTTTTGGTGTTACCAACCATAAATTAAAAGAAGAACGGAACGTATACGCTGTTTAAATTAAAGAATGCGATGAACAGGTTGATCATGCTGCTAAATACGTGCCAAAGCGAACTGTGAGCAGCACGGTGCTGTCTAGTGGAGGAGGCAATGACAGTTCAAAAAGGCCAATTGGAAAGTAATCCATTTTTTACTCCAGATTTTTCATTTGTCTCCGGGTAGGCAGTGCCCATGCCCCCATCGCCCCTGGCATGATGCAGGAAATAGAGCAATCTTATGTAAACTGAACAATTTAATGTTAGCAATTTTACAAACGTAGAAAAGTTGGACAGACCCACTGTCACTAGAAAAAATTGTCAAAAGATGTGCTTCAGGGAAAGCTATAAAGGATTAAATGTATTTGAAAGTGATTGGTAATGTACATCCATTCTTAATGCCGTATCTTAACAGGAGTGCCTGTCACAAGACCAACACGACACAAGTCTAAAATTTGAATTATTGGACAGTGGTTTATTGTTTACATCCTAACAAGGAAAGTGTTTGGTGATGTAAATGGTGTGTAGAGACACTTTGAAATGGTATTGGTATAGGAATTGAAATGGTGAATTTTAATTCATTGTTTTTTTTCTTAATTTTCTTAAGTTTACACCCAGCCTAGAGGGAAGGTAAGTGTGAACCCTGCACATCGTGACCTCCGTGATGTGAGCACAGGTGTGATTGTGTCTGTTGGCAGAGTGGGAGCAAGTGGTAAAGGTCATTGCTATCTGTGTGTTGGCTGGTGCTGGGCTGTAACCTGCAGGCAGCTCTACAGGCTTCTCTCTCACCTGAGGGAAGCCCATTCTTTCTCTCTCGCTCGTGCCGTTCGTGTTTTGTCACATTTAACCTGACCAGTGTGAAGAGTGTGATATCCCCCAGGAGGCGCTAGTTCAAAGCTGCTGGCCAGAGTGGTGGGTGGCAACAGGTGAAGCAGTTCCATGGCGCTCTCTCTCTTTCTCCTTCAGCACGCTGCAACAGTGACCCGCCCAGGGAGAGTTGCATGAGCATTTACGCGGGAATTACCTTAATGATGCGGGACAGGGACGCCAGAGGCCCAGGCTGCTCACAGTTCTAATGAGGGGAGGCTGGTGTGGGGAAATGGAGCTGTATTCATTTAAGGTGTTACTTGTGAGGCAATAGCTTGTTTTCTTATTTCATTAGAAAGGTGACAATACATGGGGGAGGGTGGATGACACACCCCACTCACCCCCTCATTCTCTATACACACCATGTGAAAACATCAGGAAAGAATCCAATGGATTTTGTAACTTTTTTCCCCAAATGTAATTCATAAATCGTAAAAAAATAATGTTTTTTTTTATTCTTTCCCCTTCATCTAATGTCATGGGATTTTTTCATCTAAATTTCATGGCCTTCAGTGTAATTGCTGCAAACAGAACCTAAACATTATCCCGCTCATTCTATGTAAGGAACTTGGCTTGCCTGTGGTATCCTAAGCCTTATTGATGAAGTTCTGCTCATTGCTGGGAACAGCTGAGCTCCTGCCCTCAAACATCAGCATGGCTGGAGCCCGATGATTAATATGAAATGATGCCGCTGACTAAGGACTAAATGGAGTGTCAACGGAGAAGCCACTTCCAGTCAAACACCAAGGCCTTCATAAAGATGATTGAAAGCAGCTTACACACGTCCCCGGCACATGGCGGCTCTGAGCATGGTGGCTCTGAAGGGACTTCCCCTTTCTCACTGTTGTTCCAACTCCTCCGAAATATCTACTTTGTCTGTAAAATGAATAATGACTGGAAGTGACTTGGAAGTGCTGTTCTGTCTTTGCAGTCGTCTATAAGGCCACCCAAAGCTTGAAGCCAAGCTTACTGTCACGCCACTGTGGCAATGGCTTGCCAGGTGGCGCCATTTCCCTGTCATTTGTTGTCCGCGTTAATTAAGTTAATCAAGCAATATATGTGCACATACTCATGTTCTATATCTGCTCATCTGTTCTTCACTGTTGTGGCCATCAAGCCGTGTTATTTTGTTTTTATCCGACCTAACTGAGATGTGCAGTGAGCATCGTTTAAGTCAGGATAGACAGACCAAGGTGCTCTCCAAGGCCTGTTCGGAATCCCATCGTGTACTTTTTCATGGCCGGCGGACAATGAGGGTGAAGGTACATGACTAGACGCTTCCCTCGCCATACCAGAGGATCCTGGCCAGAGTCTCACGTTGACGAGGGCTGGATATATGATTCCCTGTGGGAGGACCGGTGGGAGAAAGATGAGTGTGACCAGCAGGAAGAGATCCTTGGAGTACTGGTCCCACCCTTCCTCTGTGTGTCTCTGTGTTCTCTCTGCAGATGAAGAGGGTTCCAGAAATCCAGTGCACTGTATGTGCACTTCAGCGTCTGAAAATACATGCAAAGATGGGAGAAAGGGCAAATGGGTGGATCACAGATGACAGTGTGGGAGATCCAATGTACTGGGTGCTGGGGACAATAGCAGGTCCATGTCACAAGATCACAAGCGAGAGACGAGGATGTCCTACTGGATGAGTTGAGAAAACCCTGCTGATTCTCCTGCCCTGCCTCCCTGCTGGATGCGTGGGGAGAGGACCTCTGGCTTTCTTGGCTGGCTTCCATGCTCGACGTGTGGGCAGAGGGCTTCTGAGTTTCCTGGTGTCTTTGCAACTGCTGGAGGAGGACCCTAACAACCTACCTGAGAGACACAGAAAGCATTGGTTATGTCCAGCTGGGGAGTGACCTTTCCACTGTTGTAGCCAGACAAGAAGGAGATCACTGAAAATGAAAGTGTATGACTAGGTTCTCTCCAGGCCACATCGGAAAATCCTTCTACCGTTTTCCAGGCCAGCGCAGTGAATTGGAGTTTCTGGGCTGGATCTATGACTATCCATGGGATGACAGTGAGAGATGGAGGAGGACAACGATTGGGACTTCTGAGAGTCCCGCTGCAATGTCCCACACCTGAGAATCCACAATTGGCACCCGTGAAGGCCTATATGAAGTGGCCTATAGCAGATTTATTAGAAACATCAATGTCAACTGTCACGAGTCCATGCAACCCTCCCCACTGCCAAAAGGCACCCGGTCGAGCATTGAGACAAATACGGATGTGGACGGGGTCAACAAGGGTTTGTGGGGGGGGCTTTTCCAAGTTTGCTTAACACCAAAGAGAAAAAAGACATTTCTCCAAAAGTGCGTACTACGTACTACTCTGCTGCTGCCGCCACCGCCGCCCTCTCCTCTCGGCACTCACACAGCCTCTCCACTCGCGCTTCAGCCCACCGACTCTAATTCCCACCTTCTCCAGCCAGACTAACAGTCATGTCCAGTTCCAGGTCTGACATGTACAAAAAAATATGTTTCATTTCTTATGTATGTGTATAGAATTTATATGCCTCTTGTGTTCATTTGTGTGTATTGCATGATCGGCATAAGCTAATATATTCAGGGTGTCCTATAGCTTCAGTGGAAAACATCCAGTACCATGAGCTGTTAAAGTGCCATTACTTTCACTCTCATGGCCACAGTCTTCATCTGAACGGTTGTATGAGTAAACACTACAATGTAATGCTGAGTGGTGTGTCTGTCACTTCCTGTCTACGCTCATTTAGGGCTTTGACGCCACTCTCGGGAGCAGGACAGAGGCTGAAAAGAGCTAATAAAATTGTTTATCTGTGTGCTGAAGGGTGTGTGCAGACCACTTGTGATTTGTACCAAACCACTGAACCTTTTGTGGGCCTTTAGTGGCCTTGTGCAATGCTTGGTGAACAAAGCTTGTTTGACTTCTTGAGTTCTATATAAACTGTCAGATGCATGCTGCCTGAACAAGTGTTCACATCAAAAAACAAGTAGCCTGTTCACTTTAGCTTCCTCAATATTGCTTCAATATAGCTTGCTAAAATAATAGAACTACATTATTATTACATAAATCATTTGACTGCCAATTTAATGTGACAATTAAGAATTTCTGCAAACAAAATTAGAAGGTGCAGTTACCCCCTTTTGAATGAGCCATTTGTCTTCTCGACGTAACATATAAACTGCCACAGCATGAAATCAATTTTCTGCCTAGGTTCATTTCAAATCTGAGATTTGAAGCACATTAGTACTGCAATTAGAGGCCTCTGCAGTGTGATGGTAGCGAGAGAGAGGGGCCGCAGCGGAGCAAGCAGCACGACTTTCTTTCCCTTCTTTATTCTCCTGTGGCCCTGTCACTTCTAAGAAGGTGACAGGGCCGGCCGCCTAATCAGCACTGATAATAAATTTATCAACTCTTAAACTTCTGAAGCGCCTCAATAGGCTTCACCCCGGCCATTGACGCAGAGCAGATTACTCACGCTTAGTTGGCTCTAGGTAGGGTTTTGCAAGCTTCCCCACCAGGCCTGGGAATGGGACTGCATTGAAGCCCATTCAGAGGCCCCTGACACAGAGCATGCTTTTATTGCCCACTGTTGTATTGGGAGCCGGGGGTCTCGGCAGCCAGCCCCATCTTGTCCACGCTATACTCTTTCTTCTGTGTTAAAGAAAGAGGTTATCCCCTACTTTAATCCATATTGCAATGTGAGCTGAGGGAGATAGGGGTGAGGGGTGGGGGTGGTAGTGAGGTTGGAGGCAAGTGATCCCACCACCCCACCACTGCTTAGGATTCCCTTAGAGCCCCTCTGGGACTTTTTCCTTGCCCCGCCCCCTTGCCCCTTCTCTCCCTCGCTCCCTTTTTTACCCACTCTTTTACAAAGTGTCAATAGGTCTCACTGGGGATTTGCATTCTAAATGGGCAACCTGGAGCTCCACTCAATGAAGACATCAGATGAAAGTTCAGCCAGTCAAGGCTCTGCTAAAACGTTAAGGAGGCCGGCACATGCACAAAGGAAGAAGACGATCGGCGACCGCTACCAACATAGAAAAAAGGCACACTGGGATCCCTTATCCAGATTAAGACTGGATTATAGTGTTCACAATGGTGCAGATTTCTTTAAAATGTGAAATGGAACATTTTCCACACAAAATTCTAACCAATTAACAAAAACAAATGGGTATTTCTAAAATATTCTTAGCATTAATATTTTAATATTTTTAATAGTTTTCCATATTTAGCCAGTCATCTTGAAATATTCCCTTATTCTTCATTATATATCATAATTTTAAAACAAAAACCATGTCAACAACATATTTACATCAGACACCACACGCGCTACTCGGGAAAATAGCCATTTGCCTTCAGTTAGAATAAAAAGGCTAACTTGTTTATGTGATCACACCCTTCCAAGTAACACCCATTAACCAGGGGTTGTCTAGTTTGCTTTTAAAATTGCAAATAAAAAGAAAAAATACATACTTTACAAAATAAAAAAGCCTGCTTCATGGGGACCTCGGTTTAGGTTTTCCAATCATCTCATTGGGGGAGTCAAAATGTGCTGCTTTGTTTTCTCCATGCAAACTATAAAAAAAGTGAGCATGTCTGTTCTCAACCACATGATATTTAACCTTTTTGCATGTTTGTCACACCTAAAAGCGATTGGTTTATTAATTAAGGAAATATCCACACCTGCCCTGCCTTATGTGAAAAACTAATTGCCCCTTTATTAAATCATGTATAATCACATTTTTTGGAAAGCTGAGCTAAATTTCAATTTCAGACCTGTTGAATCAAGAGACCACTTAAATAAACCTGTCAAAGCGAAGAAACCAGGCCACAATCCAAAGAATTTCAGGAACAGCTGAGAAAGAAAGTGTTTGATATCTTTCAGCCTGGAAATGGTTACAAAGACATTTCTAATGCTTCGGGATCCAGTGAACCACAGTGAGTGCCATTATCCACAAATAATGAAAACATTACAAGATTGCAAAGAACCCAGAACATGATCTAAATAACTGCAGGCCTCACTCAGCAAAGGTCAATGTTCATGACTCAAACATAAAGAAGATACCAGGAAAAAAATGGATTTCCCAGGTGAAAAACAACTGCTGACCCTCCACATTAGGTTTAAAGTGAAACTGAAAGTGAAGTGACTGTCATTGTGAAAGGGCCATATAGGTTTCTTTTTTTTTTATAAATGAAAGCATCATACTGCATGTTGAGCTTACTTTAAAAAGTCGCTGTCTATTTTATTTATTTTTTTGATTATTTAAAATGTTAATGTTTAGCAAACATGCAAAAAATAAGCAAACAGGAAGAGGGCATTTTTTACAGCACCATATTTACACTACCAGTCAAAGTGTTGTGGAGGTTATGAAGACTATGATTGATTCTATTTTAAATAGAATCTAATACAAGAAACAGAAGAAAATGAATGAATGAGAGTCCCGAATCAGATGTGTAAATGGTTTCTCTTTAGCTTCATGCTTGCTCTGTGTATTATAGTCATCAATAGAATAACCAGTCATAAGCACAAGATGAATAAAAAGGATGTTCTCAACAGTTCTCATCTCTTTGAGATCTGTTTAAATGAAATGTAAGGTTTGTTAATGCTTGAAAGAAGCCAAGAGCATGAAATGCTGTCATTTTCATAAATGTTTATACTTGATGGCAGTTCCAAGTCCATCAAGACTTTTTTTCAAGAAGCTTTAAAGATCAATTGTGCATATGTATTAGCTTTCAACTTTCAGGGTTGTTCTGCAGCTGCCAGGACAGAATTTGCCCATTCATCTGGGTAAAATGACAGTCGGATCCCACAGCACAAGAGGGGTCTCATCAGCCAGACAAAATGACATCTTATGAACAAAAAACTCAACTTTTGTCATGCATACATAGCCCCATGTTGATCTCTTGACTGTTAAATTGGGTTATTTTATGATATGGTATAATTGGTATAAATTGCTCTTCAGGTGACTTGGACCCTGTAGTTTAAATGAATCCCTTTTTTCCCATTTGCCCTCTTTTTTTAACAATGGAGGCAGCGTCTTGCTGGGGGGTACAGTACCCTGATGGCTCTCTGGGTACAATCTTAATTAGCTCACACGTTCCCTCGCATAGATTTCCACCTTGCCCTCGTCATTACCAAAGAGAAATACGCACAGTGGGTAGGCCCATGATACAATATTCTGGCCCGTGAAAAGCAATGGTTTGAGCTGTGTACTTTAAGCTGAAGAAAGGTTCCTCCTCACCGCATGCCTTGTTTAATTCAGGCCTGCTGAGTGGTGTTTAGCACAGCGGGCTCACAGGGCACTATTGTTTTGTTTGTCAAAAGTTAAAAATGCTCCTCCATCAATGGGGTCTTTTGATTGCATGTTATAAAGTGGTGGGTTCAAATTAAATTCTAAAGGTGAATTGAGTCGCAAGGTGGAGAGTTACATTTTTCCATAATTGAGGGCTATTGCAGGCAAAAAATAGAGATGTGACCCTAAAAATATAGCTTTTGTGTGCAGGAGCTGGTTAAGATGATGAGAGGCTATTTTAAGGTGGTAAAGAAAGAACCATTAAATCCAAAATGTTAACTTTGCGCTGGGCAACATAAGGGGAGCAAATGAGCAATTTTAAAAACAGTAGGAAAATGGGTCAATTTTTGGAGGGAAACAAATCTAAATAGATAGATTGATAAATAGATAGATAGATAGTTTAATGTGTGTTAATAGAACCTTGCCAACATTTACAAATGTGAACAGAGGGGCTAAGTGAGGCTAAGTAGTAGAACGACAGTTGTAAGCAGAGAGAAGTCATGAATGAGAAAGAGAGTAAAAGGGAAGCATGTGTGTGCTTGGCTGTGTGTGTCATGTTGTGTGTAATCTGTTTGCCTTCACCTGACAGACTGTCTTCTCTACTCTAGGTGTGTGTGAGAAAGAGAGAGAAAACATAAACGAGAGCTCTGTGTGTGTGTGTGTGTGTGTGTGTGTGTGTGTGTGTGTGTGTGTGTGTGTGTGTGTGTGTGTGTGCGTGTGTGTAAGGAGAGGCCGACAGATCAGGTGTTGTTCAGGATGAGCTCCTCATTACAGGAGGCTTCATTATCTGTGTGTCATGGCAACACACTACTGTGTGGCTGCACCATTCTCTAACTTATTTCATTAAATTAGCCATCTTTTCCGGAAGGGAAGCTGATGCTGGCATAATGAAGTCATCTCTGTCTCTGCTGACTTCAAGCTGCCTGCTAAATGACTGACAGATTTGTCTGATGAGACCTGATAACTACACTTACTGACAAATTATTATTATTATAAGTTACATTGGAAATCGATATTTTGTAATATCTTATGCTACTGTTGCAGGTAGTGCAAGGGATTAAACTATTTATATAATGGTGGTGGGGCATGGGTGATAAAACTATACAAAACTTTATAAAATATGAATTCAAGAGATTCTAAAACTATTTGAAACATTAGGTAACATATGTCATGGCAACACACTACTGTGCGGCTGCACCGTTCTCTCTAACTTATTTCATTAAATTAGCCAGGAAAATGCAACATTATATTCATCACTAAAGCAATGGTATTTGGAGTAGTGCTAATTGTGCAAATGAGAAAAATCTAACATAATTATATACAGTATGTGATTGTAACATTCTATGTGTAGATAGGGACACAACTGGCAACCTCTTTCCTGCTATATCACAACAAACGTTCCTGCTCCAACCGACCCCCCAGCCCAGGGGAGCATCTGGGGCCACCCGAGATCTGCCATCACCAGAGGTGATCAAGCTGTTTCCAAGCAGCGGCCAGGTAAACAACGGAAGCTGAGACATAGTAATGCAGTATGTCCACATCCACAGTAAGCTCTCACTCGTCTCTGTGGACAGGATGTGTCTTATCGACTTCATCATACAACCTGAACACTTTTTTTATAGTTGTAATGCAGTTAAGGTTAATGGCATTGAAAAGATTAGTTATGTGAATATAGTAGAATAGTGGTATTGAAAGCCCTGTTTTTTTTATCATTTTCTGTAATTTCATGTCACTTTCTGTTTATTATTTATATAAAAAGATATTATTGTTATTGTGACATTGTGGAAATGATGAAACAACAATAACACATTCCTGAGTGCGTGGGAAAGAGCGGCTGTTCACGGCCAGTGAAGCTGACAGGCATCCATGTTTTCCTGCGCAGCTCCTGAGGGCCCCAGGGTGCATTTGATGTCACTTATCATTGTGTGAAGCAGTCGGATTAGCAGGTTCACTGGCGCTTTCATTGTTCTGCTGTTATTTAATGTGCCAGTCTTCCTGTTCGGGAGTGTAAATGAAAATGTCAGCAATGTCCACAAACTGCGCTGACCTGCCCTGGGTCGGCCACACCTGGAACTGCAGCAAGGATCGGTGTCAGGTCCTGTTTACTGTGATGCGGTAATTCACAATGGGACAAACTTGCTGGTCTTCATCATCGTGCTCCTTATCAGTTTGGAAATTTCTGGAAATTTCCATTACAACTTCTCTTTAGCTGGCGCTAAAGTTTGCCTTAAAAACACATTGGAGCTTTTCCTGAGATTAAAGACACAAAACGCCTTAAGTGCCACTAAGCAAACTGAAATTTTAATTCATCCTTGGGTTTTCCCTTAAGTAATGCCTTATGGGTTATCTTGAGGTATGAGGACCAACTGGTACAAATGTACAAATAAATAAAGAAATTCAAATGTAAGGACATCATAACAATTTAGATGTCATTACAGCATCTCTTTTTGAGTCTGAACGTACTCTTTTGTGGCCTGCATGTCACAGAGCACTCCAGAGTTTGGAAAGGGTTCATGGAAGAGCTGTGCCCTCCACAGGGAGCGAACCCCACCAGAGGAGTAAATTGGCCCTTGACAGACTTGCACTCCACCCCTGTCCCTCCACCCCCTGCCAAAACTCTTCTTCGGTCTATTTTTTTCCTCCCCAAGGGGTTGCTATGGCAACTGGCATGTCACAACAGTTCCGAGAATTTTACAAGGCCCAGAAAAGCCCTTGCTTGAAACATTGTTGGCTTGGAAACTCACACACACACACACACACACACACACACACAAGAATAAACAAGAAGACAAGAGCACCCACACACAAACAAAATAGAGCAGCAGTGCCATTGTAACTGTTCTGCAACTAAAACGGCATTTTTTAATGACAACTTCATGTCACTCTTGACTTACCATTCTCTTTATTACACATGTGAGGTCATGTAATAAACCAAAAAAGCAAACAAGATTTGAGTCTCTCCAAATCAGGGAGCTTTTTCTGTGATGGCAGCATTTCACACTCTTGTCTTCTCTCCACCACCTTCAGTTGGACAGTGGGGACAGTTTCCAACAGTCCTGAAGGTTAATACTGATCCGTTTCTTATCATTCACTCATGTTAATGAGCATCTCATCAAGCAGCGTTTGATAATGACAATAGTGAACGAAGAAAAAACAGATTCATCAAACTTTCTCCTGATACAACAAATACTAAATACGTTTCTTGAATAGGATTCTGCGGAATGGTTCTGTCTTAGTCTCCACAACCACAACAGATTAGGGGCACCAAAAGGTTTGACTGGTAGTGTTTGTTGCCCCCGGAATTGTGATGATGACTTGAGAGGTCATTTGCACAGGTAACGAGAACCCTTCTTCTAGGCAATACCAGAATGGATGAACAGCGGACATTATACAAAATGGATCATTTTCTTTCTACTTTATTCAATTCTAAAGAAAAAAAACACAAAATACTTCTGTATCATTCGTGAAATCAGAGCATACAATGCATGCAAATTATTGGTAGCAGGTTGATAACAGCCACATTTGGAAACACCAACACATGGAACTCATCATGGAAGTTAGGTCCTTAGTCTCCCACTAATAACGCAGCCACTCTGCAGTTCTGATATACACCTGCAGCTGTGCTGTCACGTCTGAAGTTCTAAATTCACAGTCTTCATTTTATTTGGCATGAACCTTGCAATAATTAGTTCTGATATCAGTGAGAGAAGTCATTGCTTAACTGGCTACTGTAGCTATAGCCTCATGCTGTTGTTTGCCTTTGCATTGCTATTGATACAGAACTTGATATCTAGATGATGTCAGACATCTACATTTAAGAGGTGGTATGACCTCTGCAGTACCCTATAAGGCCAGTTCCATTCTTTTTGTCTGTCACATTCATGGCAACTCATCTGAGGTAAGTGTGGTACATGTATGTACTTTGATATGTGTTTGTTGGGAAGATTGATCTCCTCTAGGCTATGATTGACTGAAAAAGCCAACTGGGATGTCTGGACCTGGCAGCATCAGCCCCCTGTGCTTTGGAGGTCCTCCGTCATTTGGCACACCTGCTCTGTGCTGAGTTGGCCACCATCCCCCCATGGTGCTCTTCTGAAGACCCCTCGGCCACTGGATCTGATGATGTGCCAAAAATGCACAGCCTGCCTTTGTGGTCCGCCCTGACATCTTGAAAGGAAGTCTAGACGGCGTATTGCTGGCTGATGCTGGCATTGTCTGATGGCTCCTGAGTCAAACAATTGTCTGATTTTGTGGCTTGCTGACTTTGCATGAGCCAAAAATTGTCAAACATGATGTTGAGGTAGACCTTTTATACAATTGGGTAGATGATCCGAATTTGGCATTAATGTCCCTCCAAAGTGTCCATTACTGTCCAGGCGTCTTTCTGAATATTATCTTCAGACATCAGTCTTCAGCAGTGCAGAGAGAGCTGGCAGTGCTCCCCCTTTCTGCCGACTCCAACTGTGCTCTTGTCTGTGAGGCTGGGTTGGGGACGATGGCAGGACGGCAGCCGAAAGCAGTTGGCACCTCCAACCATATTACTGATCAGATTACAGCATGAACTGAAACTGGTTAAAGTTTACTTGTAACTGGTTACTGACCAATCCATCATATGTTTGGAGAGTTCTGAGTTAAGGCTTGCTTTGTGGCACCAAGGGGGCTAATGAGCTTCCATTCAGCTCACCATTTTCCATATTTCATTTGACGTGTTTAAATCTTAATCTTCTGCAATATTAATAATCTGGAAACTTCAGATGAAACCACTATAAATGGATAATTCTTGATAAGAATTAATAAGGCAATGCAAATTTTCCTATGAAGGTACTACAGAAAAGACAATACCATTATTGTAGAATTTATGGCAATGAGACTGTAATGCTGAATGATAAAGTATTTGTTTTTAACATTGGGATTGACTGCATGTCAACTATTTGTGACACATCGACAGAAATGAGTGTCATGTTACAGAAATGACTGTATGTACACTGCAAGGTGTGTGTGTGTCAGCATATGCCCACATTTTTTTTTTATGATGATCGTCTGAGGTGTTTAATGAAAATAGTCACGTAAACCTATTTTGCTAAAAACTTTTAGTCACATTTATTACATGAAGTCCACATTTTGTAATGTAATTTTAATAGATATAATCGGGTTCATGATTGGCTGTTGTGTGCATCTCTGCATGTGTTCTTTGTGTGCGTGTGTGTGTGTGTGTTGGAGATGATGGGGCCTAGACTCCTGTACTCAGGGGTCACTGTGTGGATGGAGACTGAGTCATCTGGTAAGGCATATGGGGGTCTTGGCTGCTATAGTGGGCAGACTGCGGACAATCCCAGGTCCAAAAACTTGGACACAACTGTTCTTTGGGCAGAAGGTAGGGATGCCCTGCCTATACCCACCTCACATAAAGGAGTGGCCTCCGCATTGAACAGATGCCCGCTCTGTCTGGGCATGGCAGCAACACTCCAGAGGGCTGCACCCCAGTTATTACAGAAAGGTGACATTTTTACTGAGTGGAAGAGGTGTTCAGAAACAAGCCTGCTGTTTCCAAAACCTCACTGTAATTGTATTACAGAAAGAATATAAGGACACAATTTTCAAGCGTGTGGTAAGGCACAGCATTAAGTGCAAAGTTTGCTAGAGTAAGGTTACAGGCATCCTCAGGATTTCTGTGAATAAATAGATGTAATGTATTGTTTAATGATCCAGAATGATGAAGTGATGTGAGAGATGTCAGTCACAGGACTCGTACCACTTCACGTTAATTAAAGATTGTGTTCTGGGTGACAATCAAAGAAAGCCTATATCTCTTTAATATATTGATAAATAAATGACAAAATGGTTGAGTATTTATCCATGTACATCCTGGGGACACCTTTGAACTTGCACTAGCAAACAAGCAAACATGTTTAGTTCTTATTTTAGCCCCACTTCTGAAACATGTACATTTTCTCCATTAACAGGAAAAACATGCACTGTCATAGAGAAAGTGGAAGTATGTGCTAAATTAGTTGCCCCTAACAACGCTTAAAAAACTCGGAAGCACTGCTCACCCAGCTTCCCCCCATCCCCTCTATCCCTCTGTCAGCCATTAATGTTTCATCGGGCCATGCTGAAAGCCTCTTGCCGAACCACCGGTGCCACAATTGACCTTAAAGTTTAATAATATCTCATGAAACTAGAGTCACAGAGCTTAGAACAGACAGACATCCTCACTCTCTCACTCCATCCTGGGAGGTGGCCAGATCTGACAGCAGAGCAGTCCCCTTTCCTGGGAGTGTCGCTGGTCAGCAGCCAACACCCAGCACCCAGCACCCAGCACCCAGGCTCTGCTGTCCCATGACCAAACAAACAAATAAAACTTTTTCAGTTTTGTGAAAAGGGACCAGACGCACATGCAGCCATATTTTGTCAAGTAATTATGTGATCCTAATGGGTTTATTCTCTGTTCTGAATCTTTCACAAGCTGTTTTGCTGCTATTCAGTCTGAAACAAACACGATCACACTGAAAATCATAGTTTGTTAAAGTAGGACGAAAAGAATTGGCATGAAAATTGCAGTAGGCTCGAGCAACAAACATGCAATGGGGAAAATGTGAAATATTGAAGAGCCGCCTGAATAATTCAGGCCGTTCGGTCATGTGTTAAAAACAGGATTTTGGGGGCCGGTGGAGTGGGAGTTGAGAAGTGGGGGGTATTTAGGAGTCTGTGCCAGCAGGGGGAGCGTTTCCCACCTGCGTGCCCTCCCTTCAGTACCCAGAAAGCCTCCACCTCTCCCCTCACTCAGCTGGGAACCCCCCATCTGGAGCCGGACAGTCTGCCGGTCCGCCTGCTGCTGGACGCGGCCGGTGTGGCGTGGCTCTCTCTCCTCGTCTTAAAGTGATAGGTTACACATAACTGCCATTGAAAAGTTTTAATTAATTCAAATTCAAATTTGATTTGTCACATACACAGTCATACACGGTATGATGTGCAGTGAAATGCTTTATCCAATTTATTATCCAATTAATTATCCAATTAATTAAAAAAAAAAAAATTCGATCTCAAACCACCTCAAACCAAAATGGAATTTTATTGTATTAAAATGTTGCATTTTTCCAGGAGTCCTGCTTTTCCATCTAAATAATATAATCAATTTAATTCCATCAAACAATGAAGTCACATGTCTGCTTATACACGGTACGATGTGTGCAGTGTGTAACTCATTGTGTCATACATACATATGTGTTTAAGGTTAGAATTGCAGGTTTGGGGTACATGCTACATGGTAGCTGGATGGTAAGATAGGTTGTTATAACATTAACACAATATATGTAATATATAATCAATAGCCTTTGTGACCTTTGTCAACATTTTCGGATTTCTTTGCTCAGTGCAGAAGAAGAGAAATGCATTACTTTTTAAATACAGACATTAATAATGCAGAATATGAACTTCTGTTTTTTTTTTCCTGCCGCATGCTACTCCCTGATTTGCACAAATGCACACAGACAAGGCAGAGGAGTTAATTACTCATGACAAAGTATTGATCTCTGTTTTCAGATTTGCCTTTTTTTTCTCCATCCCTCCATTCTCCTCCTGCTTTCTCTTCTTCAGCCATAGGAAGGGGGGTGCTCTCTGGCTCACACACCACACAGACAAGTGCATTAGGGCTAACAGAGAAACATGGCAACCGCTCGCGTGCTGTCAGGACAGATTAGTTTGACACGACTCAATCAGGCGCTGGCCTCCGCAGACAGGCTCGGGGGAATTTAGACGCCGCGCTACACCCCCCTCCCTCACCTCGCCCCTTCCCCTGTGTTGTCTTTTAATGTCAGAGAACGAATCAATATTCTAATGATGGAGGTTTTACAGCAAACTGGCCACATCAGGTGGTGGATTTTGGGAAAGAGATGGGGGAGAGAGAGAGAGAGAGAGAGAGAGATGGGCGAGCGGGGCGTGTTGAGGTTTGAGGTGAGTGTCAGAGCACAGCTCATTTCTCTGCTGCAGCACCACGTAAAGGTCAGTTTATGCGACAGGATATTTTTAGCTAAAGGTTGGTGCTCTCCTCCTCCTCTCCTACCTCAACCTCCCCCCGTATGTTAAAATGGACTGAAATAACTGGCCTCTCTCACATGCATTATTACAGCATTTTTTAATTAGCAAAATAGTAGATTTCCAAAAAAAGCAATGCAGTCAATGCATCTCTCTAAAAACACCAGTGGGTCACTGTCATTGTTCACTGCAATTAGGCTGTCACATGACATGAAGGTCGGACATTACAGCTGGACACAAACTCTGATGAATTTTCAGTGATGCTCTTAGCCATGTCTTCTGATTTACAGTCATGTCCTCGGTCCATCTGCCCCTCACCTGTCTTCTGACTGCTCTGTCCACACCAGTCTGTCGTGATTGGCCCATGCATTGTAGAACTTTAAAATGTAAAATTTAAAAACAGAATGATTAATGCATATTGTGCATTAAGGCACACTTTATTTACTTTATGCAGCGTTTTATGTTTCAGCCCTGAGGAATCTAGAGGAGATCTGACTACATTTTGTGATGTTTGGCCTGATTTCTCTCACTCGCTCTCTTCCTGCCATTCCCCCTCTGTTTTGGTAGCTGCCTACTGGTGCAGTTAATAAAATAAAGACGACTGATGCGTGCCAGTGGTGGGGTGCGGGGTGATAGCCAGATCTGCTTACAGTAAATAACGGACAGCGAGCAGCACAGAGAAGCCAGTCACACTGTGCCACTGACAAGAGTGAAGAACCCAGGGCACAATCCGCCGTGTCCTCTCCTACAAGAGCCACCGTTTGTCCTGTTCTGCTTCATTACTTGAGCATAATCACAACATTTTGCTCAGTTGCTTCATATGCTAAACTGGCCGAGCACAAACCGGACCGAGCAGGGCAGGGAAGAGCAGGGTACATTGGGCTGGTACATTCAATATATATGAATTAAATTAAAACTAAAAGATTTTCAAATAGCATTAGCCAATATTTTATTCACAGCTGTCACGACTACGGACTTACGAGGGAAGGAAGCGCAGAGGTCTGACATGTTGGGAAGGGTTTTATTTATAAACAAACAATAAACTCAAATAAACAATGGCGCGGTGGCCGAAAACAGTTTAACGTAAATAATGAACTGAAACACCCCGTAGGCGTGTGGCGATTGCCAGAACTCTAAACACATAAAACTAAATCAGGTCAAGTTCGTGCAGAGAGTTCACAAAAATGCCAGCGACCCCGAACGGGCGGAAACTTCCGGCATTTATGGGGCGTCAGAATTGGATTCCGGTGTGGAGCCCAGCTGCAGGCAATCCTGACAGAGCCCCCCCTCCAAGGGCTACGTCCTCGGAGCCCCAACAGTACCATCAGTGGAGGCGGCGGGGCGGACGGCGGCAACCACAGGGCTCCTGCCCTGCTGTATCCTCCCCTTGGAGGACCGGGTCCCTCGGGCTGGCTCCCCGGCGTGGTCAGGCGTGGCGTCCCCGGTCCCTCGGGCTGGCTCCCCGGCGTGGTCAGGCGTGGCGGCCCCGGTCCCTCGGGCTGGCTCCCCGGCGTGGTCAGGCGTGGCGGCCCCGGTCCCTCGGCCTGGCTCCCCGGCGTGGTCAGGCGTGGCGGCCCCGGTCCCTCGGCCTGGCTCCCCGGCGTGGTCAGGCGTGGCGGCCCCGGTCCCTCGGCCTGGCTCCCCGGCGTGGTCAGGCGTGGCGGCCCCGGTCCCTCGGGCTGGCTCCCCGGCGGGGTCCCGCTTGGCGGCCCCGGACCCTCGGGCTGGCTCCCCGGCGGGGTCAGGCGTGGCGGCCCCGGTCCCTCGGGCTGGCTCCCCGGCGGGGTCAGGCGTGGCGGCCCCGGTCCCTCGGGCTGGCTCCCCGGCGGGGTCAGGCGTGGCGGCCCCGGTCCCTCGGGCTGGCTCCCCGGCGGGGTCAGGCGTGGCGGCCCCGGTCCCTCGGGCTGGCTCCCCGGCGGGGTCAGGCGTGGCGGCCCCGGTCCCTCGGGCTGGCTCCCCGGCGGGGTCAGGCGTGGCGGCCCCGGTCCCTCGGGCTGGCTCCCCGGCGGGGTCAGGCGTGGCGGCCCCGGTCCCTCGGGCTGGCTCCCCGGCGGGGTCAGGCGTGGCGGCCCCGGTCCCTCGGGCTGGCTCCCCGGCGTGGTCAGGCGTGGCGGCCCCAGTGCCTCGGGCTGGCTCCCCGGCGTGGTCCCGCATGGCGGCCCCGGACCCTCGGCCTGGCTCCCCGGCGTGGTCCCGCATGGCGGCCCCCGACCCTCGGCCTGGCTCCCCGGCGTGGTCCCGCATGGCGGCCCCGGACCCTCGGCCTGGCTCCCCGGCGTGGTCCCGCATGGCGGCCCCGGACTCCCGTACCTGCACACAATAATCAGGGCCGATCCATCTGGGTACGTGTGGGCCCTGTCTCCACATGTCCCCTCTGACACGTCTTGTGTCACCCCCTGCACCGCGCAGGGAGATTGTCCCAGAGCCTCCGGCGACTGTTCCAGGCACCCCAGGCTGGTGCCTTCTGGGACTATGCAGCCCCTCTCGCTGCACGGCCCTGGTGCCAAGGGGGGGGCATTGCCAGACCATCCGGCTAGCCCCTTCTGCGTCCGTTGGGACAAGCAGGCCCTCTTCCTGCCTGTCCCAGCTGGGTCCTCATGCCTACCCGGGGGCTCTATGGCGCTCCACCCCTCTGGAGGCAGACGCAGGCCCATGCCTGGCCCGCCCTCCTCACTGGCTACCGGAGGACCCAGCTCCATCGCTTCCCCACCTCCCCTCCCCTCAGGAGGAGTCCCCAACCCGAACTGCACCCCCCCAAAAAATTCTTTGGGGGAGCACCCCCCCCGGCTGGACTTAGGGGTACCTTGGGGCTTGTCCACCTCGCCTTGGACCAGCACATTCGGGTCAGGAACCTCCTCCCTGGGGTTCGGCTCCGCGGCTGGGTCGCCATCTGGTGGACACAAAGAGGGGAAGTGGGGGCGACATACGGACACATATGCCACACAGACACACACAGACAGAGACAGACAGAAGAGAGGGTCGTCTGGCTCCCTCTCTGGGCTCTCCGGGACCTCCTCAGGGGGCACAGCCAGGATCTCGGGAGGAGCGAACTTCTCGTCGCCCACCAGTGCTGGGTCTTCTTGCCCCGGATCCTGACTGGCACTGGATGTGGTGGAGGGGCAGAGTTCGATCCCTGGCTCAGGCCGATCAAACTCCGCCCTCAGTCTCTGTTGGAAGTCCCGAAAACTCCTGTCTGTCTCTCCCTGCTGCCAGAGGGTTGTGCTCCAGCCCCATGCTGACCCAAGCAGACACGAGAGGATGGTGGTGGTCTTATCAGTATCTGCTGCCCCACTGAAGGGTCCCGGGACAATTGGGCTGTCCCACACGGGGCTGGGCACGTCGCTGGAGATGGTGGTAGGTGTGTGGTGTGGAGGGGGGTGGACGTCTTCTCCAGCAGGTGTGGGCGCTGGTGCTGCGCTGCCATTTCGCTGGGGAACGTCCGGGCAGAGGGAAGGCGGGTCGGCGACTGGAGCAGGAATGGAGGATTCCCTGCGAGGCAGTCCCGGCAGCGCAGTTGCTGGCTGGCGACCTCCCGTCGCCCTCTTCCACCAGCTTTCCTCACACTGCTGGGAGGGACGTGGGTCTCCACGGACCTCGTGACGATCCTGGATGGGCGCGATGGGCGGAGCCATCCCGGCACCGACTGCCCAAACGGCGTCATCCTGGTCGTCGTCCGTGTCAACCTCGTACCCCCGGAAGTCACATGGGTCATCATGGACGCCGCGATGATCTCGGACGCGCACGCTGGGCGGAGCCATCCCGGCACCGACCGCCCACCGAAAATCCACGTCATCATCGCTTTCGTCATCCGTGTCCTCCCACCGGTGACTCCAAGGGTCGTCCACCCTGCGGACATCCTGGACCCATGGCGCGATAAGCTCCCATGGGCAGTACTCTGGCCATTCGGGCTGGGGGCTGCCCACCTCCTCGCTGGAGGAACACCGCCGTTGTTGCCGCTTCTCACCCCCCTGGAAGTGACGTGGGTCCCCACGGACCTTGCGACGATTGCAGACTGGCGCGATGGGCGGAGCCCAACTCTCGTCTTCCGTGCCCTGGTCGTCGTCCGTGTCGTCCCAGTCCACGGGGAGCCTTGCCAGCAGAGCGCAGAGTTCTTGGCTCGACATGGCGAAGATCGTGGGGGTCGCATCTTCTGCGCTCGCTGCCCACGTCACTTCCTCGCTGCTGCCGACGCCAACGTCCTCGCTCCGCCCACTCACCCGCCGACGTTGTCGCTTCCGGGTTTCGCGGAGTTTCCCGGGGGTGACGTCATCACGCGGCGCCGCGTACCACGGCTTCTCGGGGAGAAAACGCTCCACCAGAACGGGCGGCGCGTCTCTCCCCTGCCGTCCGCGTTCGCCGCGCCGCGCTGCGTCCTTCGCGGCGTTTCTTCGCCTCTGCGCTTTTGGGTGGGTCGCTGGCATTCTGTCACGACTACGGACTTACGAGGGAAGGAAGCGCAGAGGTCTGACATGCTGGGAAGGGTTTTATTTATAAACAAACAATAAACTCAAATAAACAGCGGCGCGGTGGCCGAAAACAGTTTAACGTAAATAATGAACTGAAACAAACCCGTAGGCGTGTGGCGATTGCCAGAACTCAAAACACATAAAACTAAATCAGGTCAAGTTCGTGCAGAGAGTTCACAAAAATGCCAGCGACCCCGAACGGGCGGAAACTTCCGGCATTTATGGGGCGTCAGAATTGGATTCCGGTGTGGAGCCCAGCTGCAGGCAATCCTGACAACAGCAGAACACAGAAATACAAACTGGGAAATTGTTCACTTTTATACACAAATTGCCTTTTACAAGTTGGCACAGGGACAAATGTGGAAAACATTTCATTAGCAACTCATGAAGTTAGTTAATATCAGACTGAGGCTCTCCAATCTGTGAAAGCATTGTTCAAAAACAATATTCCTCAATGTCAGATTGCAAAGGCTTTGCAAATCTCATCATCTACAGTCCAGGGCAAAAGTTTGGACACACGTTCTCATTCAGTGTGTTTTCTTTATTTTCATGACCATTGACATTGGTAGATTCTCACTGAAGGCATCAAGTTCATAACTTCACATGTGTTCATTCATAATGTTGATGCCTTCAGTGAGAATCTACCAATGTAAATGGTCATGGAAATAAAGAAAACATATTGAATGAGCCTTTTGGCCTGTATATCATCAAAAAATTCAGATAAACTGGTAATATCGCACAGTTTCCATGGTCTTCAGGCCCTCAGATGACACTGCATCACCCATCAGAATGATAGTGACAATGATATTACTAAATAGGCCCGGCAAAACTTTCAGAAAAACTTCTGGTTGCCAGCAATACGTCGCACGATCTGCAGATGCCATCTAAAGCTCTTTTTCATGGGGTCTATGGGGGGTCTGTGTGAAACTTTATTTCAATACACGGTATACTGTGTATACTGTTATACTGACAATAAACCAATCTTGATTCTTTAATCCTGAATACGGCCTACTTAGTATGGAAGGGAACCCATAATTGGAACGTCAAGGTGCCACTGCTCCCCACACACTGCTCCCTGGGCGCCTGTCATGGCTGCCCACTGCTCACTAAGGGTTATGGTTAAATGCAGAGGACACATTTCGTTGTGTTATCGTGTGCTTTGCTGCAGTGTTTCAAAATGACAACCACTTCACTTTCACTTAAAACAGAAAATGTAAAGAAGTTTTAATGCAGAATATCAATCTACGGAATAATGCAATATTTTAAATGAACTGTGTTTATTGAAATATATCACAACGTATTTCAGATAGCTAGGGGATTGTTGATGTCTATCGACTTAAAAATGTGAACAGAGAAAAAAAAGCCTTGAGAGATCTGCAAAGGGAGCCGCTTCTGAAAATCCACAGTGCCATTGTATTTCCCCTATATAGGTAAGCCTCCTTTTATGACAGAATTAAAGTCTTCGAATGGTGGCTAAGCTTGTGTGGGTGGCCACGAGTGAGAAGGAAAGAGGGCTGTGGTGTTTCAGCATCCTATGGGAGGGCAGATCATCCTGGAGGCCACTGAGACTGCCTGAGCCTCTGAATGCCATTCTGCTGCGTGATTAAAGAACCAATAGCCATGCAGACGAGGCAGAGAGATTAAAAAATGAAGTTCTGAAAATGACAGCATGTGACACATGTGGCCTGTGCCATGACTGAGAAAAGCGTCTTTTAGACATTGGTTCTGTTGGACTGCAGAGCCGTTGCCTTGTTTGAGGTGTAAGGCATACAAACAGTGAAAGGATGCTTGTGTGCAACCTGCTGGTAAATGATCAGGTTGATCACCCTTCAGAGAGACAAGGGCAGGTTTAATAGTTTCCAGATATATGACAATATAAATAATATAACCTTTATAACCTTACTTCATTATTGATGATAGCTGGAGTTGGAAGGTGGAGAAATACCTTGTATCGTGGATGTTCTAAAGACATTAGAATGTAATGTGGAGAACCATATTTTAAATCTACACAGGTGATACAGTGGTACAACTCTCAATTGTCCACCACTGGCCATAGGTCTGAGTGGATAGTGTGTGTGCGTGTGTGTGTATAGTGGGCTGGTGCCTCATTCTGGGTGAGTCCCTGCCCTGCACCCAGTGTCCTGGGATGGACTGGCAGTGGCGACCATGAGCAATAATGGGAAGTGAGTGAGTGAGAAATCTAACAAACTAGTTACTACAAGCACTACTAGCACACAGCTAGCATGTCCACAGGGCTTGCAGTTTGTACTTGATGTAATGCTGATGAACATGTCCATATGTCCAATATACGTCAATATTTGTGTAACTGTTCTACAATAGACACACAGTATCTGTTTATTTGCTCATTTGTCTTTACAAAGAAATCAGTCTTTGGTGCTGATGTGCGTGATACCAAGCTGACCTGGCGGCTGATTAGTGTCTCCTTTTATTTCTCTTTCTCTCTGTCCCCTCAGCCCGGGGACTACAATCACTCTCCTTTTCATTTGCTCACTGGCCAATTGAGTTGGCACTGCTTTGGTGTTTGGGACTTCACCCTCAAGTGACCCGTTCTGGCCTCTCTCTGACCTACTGGCCTCTTTATCCAGGCTACTTAATTATGCAACTTAAGTGTCTTCGCTGTCCTGCCTATTCACCATAGGAGCACAGCACTGTCCATATGCGGGCCATCAAAAATGAAAGACAGCATGTTATCTTACTACAAGAGCGTAAATTAGTCAACTCTATTGATTCACATGGGTCATCACATGAAAGAAGGTCCCTGTCAAATGGTGAACTTCCACCATCTAATAACCAGGCTCCAGAAAAATCTAGGTGAATATTACTGCCATCTGGGATCGGCATGAGGTTATATGTATTTCAGGTGTAACCTACTGTCTGCTTGATTTTTACACTGAAAATGTATCTTTGCACTCACCAGGGCTCGAAGGGTTGCTGCCTGTCAGATGGTCTGCTGTGAGCAAAAACTGGCTAATAAACAGGAGTGACAGAAGAGAGTGACACTCTTTTCTGCCCAGCGGGGCAGTGGTGGCCTAGTGGTTAAGGAAGTGGCCCTGTAATCAGAAGGTTGCAGGTTCTAATCCCCATCCGCCAAGGTACCACTGAGGTGCCACTGAGCAAAGCACCGTCCCCGGGCGCCTGTCATGGCTGCCCACTGCTCACTCAGGGTGATGGGTTAAATGCAGAGGACAAATTTCACTGTGTGCACTGTGTGCTGCGCTGCAGTGTATCACAAGTGACAATCACTTCACTTTATTCACTTTATTATTTAATGTATCCCTCTTTGAACAGCAGCCCCTCTGATGTTAGTCAGATCTCAAAGAGAATTCCATCACAACACTATGTGCACATCACTCTCCACATCATGTCAATGTTTGTTTATTTAATTGCAAAGATTATATGTGTAAATGTATAATGTATACCATAAAGACAAAATGGTATAGCTAGGCAATTATGTTAAGATTTTTGTGAGTGTATATGTTATTATATCAGATACTAATAACACTTTTTTTTCTGTGAGTTCCAGCATTCACAGAAGAATTGCAGTCTACAGAACTCCTGTAGACTGCAATTCTTTAACCGTGTTCAAATCCATAGTCATTATCATGCACTCAAATATATTTCTGAATGACATTGGTACATCACATTGGTACATTCCTCACCCATAACAGAAAAAGAAAACAACCAAAAAAATAGTCTGGAAAGAAAAAACACAAAGGCATCTTAATGAGTAGGAGATAAAACCGCCTTCTTTGGATAAATGGCCGTCCTGAATTTGCAGCAAAGGAGTATAATCCTCAATTGGGCCAATTAGCTTGGGCCTGGGTTAGCCGCATGGAGACAGCCGGCCTGATTAGAGCCGACACCAGTCCAGTTCCCACTGCTGCAATGCCAGGTATGACGCGCCCACTTCAAAGACCTTCAGGCACTGGCAGGGCAAAGGATTGGAGGCCAACTTTAGCCGTCCACTAATCTCCCCACTAACTCCACAGAGCCCCTCAAACAAAACCAGCTTACCACCATACAATCATGAGGTATTAAGCTCTGGGTTGAGTCATGCCAATTGCCTTTGATTTTCTGATTGTTGACCAAAAAGATGGATACACGGCTGGACGTATGTTTTACGAAAAGAAAGAGGGGGAAAATCATCAGAATTCCTCCCTTGTGCTGTGAATATTCTAGAAGCATGTCTGCAAGTGCTGATGAACAGCAAACAGATGATTTATATAATCTGCAATTTCAGTGTCTTGGCTGAATTGTGATGTGGTTGTTCTTTGCTTCTGTAGAAAGTAATCATTGGGCTTAATTTATTTTTCCTCCTTCTGGCTCCTCAGGAATAAAGCAGATTTTAACATTTAAATTGTTTGCATAATGGGTTTTCATTCATAATTGAGCTTGTCAAGTGTAATGACATTCTTTAAAATTTAAACACATATACTTTTTAGTATAACTTGCACGGGCTCATGAATAAAAGGTCATACATATACAAATTAAAGTACACAAGAAGTACAAATACAGTTGTAATGACATAACCTTTTTTGTTTTTATTTGAAACTCTGTAATTGAAATTCTGTATTCTATTCTATTGATGGCATTAATAATCTGCATTTATAGCAGATCGGAAGATTCTGTTGGAAATGTATGAATAATGTTGTCATTGGTCATAAAGATTTAGATTTGTTACAAGATCAAGCAATTCGTAGCTTTTGGTTATATAGCTGTTGGTCAGTGTGAACCGAGAAAAGGTTCAGATACAGGGTGACTTCCCAGAGTACCCTGAGGGCAGAATTAACCTGTGGCTAAGTCAGGCCATGTGAGGCATGAAGTGTGAAACTGTGAGATTTTAATGTCCTCCCTTGTTCCTCACCTTGTCTCTCTCTGCACTGGCCTAACCTTTCTCAAGCAGGGATGGCAGGAATGCTAAACAGGCAAGCAATTTAACTGTATTTAGGAGAGGGCTTCCACGCATGCTAGGGCAAAATATGATGAAGGGACACAGGGCCAACTTTTAAACTGTCTGATCCTCCTTGGAGACACCAGTTTAGATTTTGGGACCTAGAATAGCTTCCCTCGCTGAGGTGTTTTGTCAACTGCTGTCATCCTACCCTAAATCCTATTGGCTTAAACCGAACCTGAATTTCGATGGCACTTGCCTGCCAGGCCCAGAAAAAGGAGGGTGAGAGAAAACAATATGAATAAGTATAACTGAATAACATGACAGTTTGTCTTGTGCTTTCCTCATGTTTCTCCCCCATTACGCTTCTGCTGCTGAGAGGTTTGCTGCTTTCCTGCATAGCGTGGCATGTTATACAAGGTGCACGACTTGTAGGGCTTGTATGACTTTATAAAATTTCCAGGTGAGCTCTAATGGATGTGCCGAGAGTTCTAGAGAAATGCCACGTTTTCTTATCATAACTGCACACCGCTCACTAGGTTCAGAGTAGACACATATGCCACCCATTCCTTCAAGCAATGGTCATGGAAAAGAACGGGTGTTCTGAAGATGGGTGTACCGTGCGATCGACGGTGAGCCTTTTCTCAGCTCTTACTCAAGCAAAGAAGCCACCAGAGCAAAAGCTGTGTTTAGAACTAAAGACCTCTTGATAAGCGGCAGCAACTGCACTTTTATGTGAACTGGAATATCTTTCTTTATGAAATTCATTTTACAACGGCTTCTTCAAAAACTGCAGTAAAGCCATATAGCATTTCATAAGTTTATTATTATTGCATTTTTGGGCATTTCTTAAGTTTATGAATTGTAATCACACTCATAAGGTGGTTAGATTTATTTAAAAATAATTTAACTGAAGTAGTTTTAAAAATGTGGATCTAAAAATGCAGTCTGTAGGGTACCTGGACAGGTATAAATCCTCAGGCCACTGGGTCAATAAGAGAAGACAGTACTCTTTCAATACCAGGGCAGAGATGGAATGTTCATCATGGACCCAAACAGCCATAGACATCAGCTATTCCTGCTTTGTCTCTATGGGCTTTTGACTTAAAAATAACTTTCCCACAGAGGCTGCCGGGTCCGGAGGATCATAGCTGGGCCAGGCCCTGACTGATGCTGGACGCCTGGCTGTTTGTTTGCATTGTGACCTTTCAGACCAGTTTTGACAAAGGACACTCGAGAGTGAGTGCCAGCTACATTTATTCATGGGTTTCAAATCTGCTTCATTTTAAAATCCATAGTTAACTATAGTTTACATTTTCATTTTGACAAATGAGACAAGTTGTGCATGCGTGTGTGAAAACATAAGTAACTCTAAAGAAGAATTTCAACAGCCACCGTCAAGCCTTAAACCTCACAGGTAGCCATTGAAGGGGCTGTATAGAGGAGTATTTGAGCACATATAATGAGAATTGATCACCGAAGAATGTACTTTATTGTTGTGAATAGATTATTCACGGATGGGCACGAAGAGTAACACCACTTCAAAAAAGATGTTGTGTAAGTAGACCCGCCTTCTATTTTTTACAAGATTTTTGAGCTTCTTTGTATGGTGAGGATGATTTTAAATGTGTGCCTAAGATAAACTTTCCCATTGTCATTAATGAGGATAGCTAATACTGAGTGACAACTGCATTAGGGACAAAGAAGAAAGAGATGTTAAATTTGTCAAGGGATCGTTTCAGCCAAGTAATCTTAAGGCCTTTTTGGGATATTTTTACAGATGGAACTATAGTCTATGGCAATAAAAAACAAATCATAAATAAGAAAAATCGATGAGTGAGTGGTCTGTTGTCTGTTAAACAAATTATTCTTCCTTGTGTTGGAGACTTATGAAATATGGATATCTTACTAGTGTAATGCAATGTTGGATAACAATTTATTATTGGTTGGATAACCATTTATTTATCATGTATAAATAAAATAAATATTTATTATAAATATTTTTATTAAATGTAAAAAAGATTATTTTTACAAACAAAAAAACAAAATAACAAGATAATATATATTTTTTTGCTTTATTTAAAATCTCACCAAAAAGGGTCTGTGCTTTTATGAATTTGGGGAGGAGATTATTAATCATCATTACCTGCCACATCACTAAATCAATGTGGAAGTAGCCAATGTATGAAAATTAACTTATTATGGGACTTGCAGTGTACATTGACCTCCCACCAAAAAAAGTATTACTTTCTTTATTTTATGTACTAGGTAGTTTATGGGCTACAAATTGAGTTAAAAAAAAAAAAGAGTTAAAAATTAAAATACATTATGCAATGTACCTGATCACTTTCTGACAGATCAGGTGCAAAGATAAATATTAATTAGACAACTGTATAATACAATGCAAATTATAGGATTTCCTTCAGTTTATATTTAGATCAGTGAGTATATACATTGTGTAATATTGTCCGTTTTGGATATTGTCCATATTGTCCACTTCACATTTCTTCTCCACAGATATGCAGCAGAGTGGGGTGCAATGATGGAACATGTGCAGAGGGACTTAGCTGACACATTTTATCAAATTTGAATTCTGTTGTTTGGATCAGTATATCACACTGATTTAGCCAACCCTGTGTGACAATAATATACAAGTCTGCAAAAGCGTTTAAAATGTAAAATTTTTGGCCTCCATTTTAAAGTGGCGCTAGGTGTGGTGTGTGCTTGGGTGGTAGTAGTAGCCTAGTGGGTAACACACTCACCTATGAACCAGAAGACACAGGTTCAAATCCCACTTACTACCATTGTGTCACTGAGCAAGAAACTTAACCCTAAGTTGCTCCAGGGGGGGACTGTCCTTGTAACTACTGATTGTAAGTCGCTCTGGATAAGAGCGTCTGATAAATGCTGTAAATGTAAATGTTACTGTAAAGTTCTCAGTATTTACAAAAATATATAAAACAAAAAAGAACCACTTCATGGTTACAAGTATTTTGGTCATACAGAACACAATCTAATGGTGTTTTATTAAAAGGGAGTTAAAAGAGGAGCCTGATTGAGAGCTGATTGTGGTTTTAACTTTTTCTACTAAATAGGTAACACACACAAACATCATTAAAAACCTATTTTTGTGTAAAACATGATGTAAATCTTGCGGACACATTTGACCTTGCATTAATGAACAAGCCCCATGCCTGATGTGCAGTAGGATAGCTGAATGGTAATGGTGGCAGGACAGACCGCACAGGTGTGATTCCAGAGGGGGATGAAAATCATGCCAATGAGAATCAGAATCAGAGTATCTTTATTGTCATTGTAACAAGTACAACGAAAGTATGTGCAATCCCTGCTAGCTAAAAAAGAAGACATATACTAATAATACAAAAATAAAATAAAAAATTTATGTTGGTGCCCCTGGTAGAACTCCCGGAACAGGTCATTATCCAGGATGTCCTCAGCTTCATAAACCTCCTGGATGACACTTGGTGCAATTTCCAAAGCCATCAGACCCAGGATCACCATCCTAAACAAAGAGACATGAAAGGTGGGACCCATCAGAACCCATCAGAAGTGTAACCACATCCGGTTTGGGACCGGTAGCAGCTGTAGTTTAACAACTGGGGCATGATATGAGTCCTTCAAAGTGGCACACATGGCGCAAGACTTCACATGCCATTCCACCTGCCATGCCAGTCTGGGCAACAGTTTCTTTTTGTCCACCAGCTCCTCTTTTCCCTGGAGAAAGGTACGGTGCTATGCATGATTTTCTGTTCTCAAATACGGCACCCATTCAGTGAGTCCACACCCGGAGCCTGCGGGCTGCCCTCCGAGAGAGGATATTCCATGCATGAACCATCTCAAAGTCATCAAATAAGCATCCGCATCCATGTTTCTAAGAAGGTCTAGGTGCTCCATTCTTGTGGTTAAGCACAGAAAAGTATCCTTCAATGTTTCTCCAGTTGCCTGCTTATTCTCATCATCACGGGCTCAGGGTGATGTGCGGCAGGGAGGACTGCCATTTGGGTACTGAGGGTATTCAGCATAAGTATTCTGATGCCGGCAAATCGCCCCCAGAGGATCCGGAATGACCTACACATTTCCGTAAAGACATGGTCCAGGTAACTGTCATACTTCTGTAAACGCATCACCGTGTGCTGAGTATTGGGGAATATAAGATAAAATAAAGATAAGATAAATCTTTATTGTCATTGTCACTTTTTAAGGAACAACAAAATTTAATGTGCAGTTGACTCAGTGTAAGACATATAAGACAAGAATAGAGTAAGACAGACTTAAGTAAGAAATAAGTATGGGGCAGAGGATGGCCTAGTAGGTAAGGAATCAGAAGGTTCAAATCCCCGGACCACCAAGGTGCCACTAAACAAAGCACCATCACCACACACTGCTCCCCGGGCGTCTGTCATGGCTGCCCACTGCTCACCAAGGGCCTACAATAAACCCAGCGGACTTCGGCCACGGTTACTGAGCGTCTGTGGCAGGAGGATACACACTTGTGGCAGTGTTTGCATGAAGTTGCTGTCGGTGCACGGGGAAAATAACTGCAGCAGCAGTTCCATCTCCTACATTACTAGAACCCAGTCTGGTGCTCCCGGAGCGGTAGAACAGCATTGAGGGGACTGGTGATGCGTTATTCACCACTCTCGCTCTGATTTTTGAGGTGCCAGATTGTCGTCCTGATGTTGCTCCTGATCGGGCAAGTGGGCCACACAAAGTCGGCCCTCCAGTTCGCAGTGAGGTTCTGGGCCCTGGTCGCCAAACACCAAATGGATCCCCCAACACTCTGAACCCTCTTCTACAAAGGTATGGCTCCTAAGATTCGCAGCAAGATGAGCCGGGTGAGGCAAACCACCTGAATACCCTGGTCAAACTAGCTCTGCGGATTGACTGCCAAGGCCACATCATTGCTCTGTGGCACCCTGGAATCAGCCTTCAACACCAGGACCTGCCCCGAGTCAGTAAGGCAACCCAGCTACCACAGTTGACACTGCCCACAATTGACCTTTCTGCACACAAGGAACAACTCCACTCTACTCTAGGAGAGAGAAAAAAGAAAGGAAGAAACCTCGGGAAGGAGTGATACAGAGAGGGACCCCCTTCCAGGGTAGAGTGAGCCTGCAAATGGCGTCAGTGCAGGGTTGGTGACGATTTGTCCAAGAAGTGAAAAAGTCCAACAGTTGTAGTGGTGGAAAAGTCTAAAGTGTAGTATAGAGCATCTGTTCATGTTTGGAGGTCTTGGACAGTGCAGAGAAGGTTTAAGTCCAGTGTCATGGTGTACATTATGTGTCCATTATGATGCTACTGGTCCATTTCAAGATCCCTCAAGATATAGCTGTTATGCTGGTGGTGAATGTTGTGACCCTCTATCTCGTTTCATGCTAAGTCGTCTCATTAGCAGTTCATTACTAGGGACTAGTATTTCTCTGCTGGTATCTTCACTGGAGTCTGCCAGTGGTCTGTGCGCTTGATTCAGTGCCTCAGAGGAAACAAAAACAAGCAGCGGCTGATGGTGGCACTGTACGACTGATACTGAAATATATGGTAATAGTGGTCCAACATTGGCCCAGTATCCTAACTACGGTGAATTTAACACTGCCTGTGTCTAACAGGGTAACTGTGTAATAAAGTGGACTTAATCATTTACACTGTGTCAAAGTGAAGTGAAATGATTGTCTGGGACTTTAACAGAAGGCCAGAGAAAACAGATGTCTTTTCAGTTTAGATTTAAACACTGAGACTGTGTCTGAGTTCCGGACACTGACCCGCAAGCTGTTCCACAACTGCGGAGCTCTATATGAGAAGGGTCTGCTCCCAGCTGTGACCTTCTGTACTTTGGGTACCAGTAGTGAGCCCACACCCTTTGAAAGCAGGGGGCATGGCATGTTGTAAATAACTTAGAGTTCATTCAGGTAAGGTGGAGCGTGGCAATTTAGTAGGATTTTGTTGTCAATCCTAAATTTGATGGGCAGCTAGTGCAAAAATGGTAAGACTGGGGTGATGTGGTTGAATTTCCTTGTTCTAGTTAGAACTCTGGCTGCAGCATTCTGTACTAGCTGGAGTTTACTCAGGCACTAGAGCAATCTAACCTTGATGTAATAAATACATGGACCAACTTTTCTGCATCATGCATTGAGATGATGGTGAAAGAATGCTATCCTAGTGATATTATCTACATACAAATCGAATGAGAGACCTGCATCAATAAGGACACCTAGTTAGGGGGCAGTGGTGGCCTAGCGGTTAAGGAAGTGGCCCCGTAATCAGAAGGTTGCCGGTTCGAATCCCGATCTGCCAAGGTGCCACTGAGGTGCCACTGAGCAAAGCACCGTCCCCACGCACTGCTCCCTGGGCACCTGTCATGGCTGCCCACTGCTCACTCAGGGTGATGGGTTAAATGCAGAGGGCACATTTCACTGTGTGCGCTCTGCTGCTGTGTATCACATGTGACAATCACTTCACTTTCTTCTATTCTATGGTGTCGTCAGCCAGCTTATGTCTGGCTGCTTAAGGCCCAAGTTCAAGAGCTTCTGTCTTGTCAGGGTTTAACAGAAGAAATTTGGTGAGACGTCTGAGAAAAGCAAGTTGTGGTTTTTCCCGTCCATGTGTATGCACTTTTGTACACAAGGCAATCTCTGACTCTGAATGACTTACACTGACACGCAGTCCTTGATTTAACCAGTAATTATAGTCACTTCCTAAAAAGGCCAGTGTGCTATATTGGTATGTTGAAATGAATGTTAACAGAAGACCAAAACAAGATGAGAAACATGGCAGCAGAAGCAGTATGTAACAGACATCACGTGTGGAAATACTTCCCAACCTTTAATCCCTGAAGCCCCCCTGCCTGGGTCCAAGACAAGCCAGGACGCCCTTAAACCCAACTACATCCTGTATATACACATTAATGAAAATGATTAAATAAAAACATTTGTAGGTTTTGTTCTTATTCTCATTGTTTTACATTACAGGCTATATAGTGTTTATATTAGAGCTGTAATCAGCACTAAAAAGCCCAAGCCTGACTGGGCTCATTAGAATTCATAGAATTCTAGAATGTAGAATGTATTTAAATAAATAACAGTCACACAGTCAGTGCTTTTACTGTGCCATTTCCATGTACACTCTTACATTTTTTAACAGTAACTGTGCATTACATTACAAATGAGTGGTGCCTGAAAACCAGAGTGCTCACTACCTTTGCAATCGTCGCCAATCGTTTATCTGTTAATGCGTGGAGAATTCAGTTTTTTGTACAGAGCATGATAACACTGCAGACATTGGAGCTCAAAAGACAGCTGGCAATAAAGACAGGTTCAGTCCTATCTAAAATCACTAAGGCCATCAATTGCATTGATTGCAAGTTGTCTTTGTCAACTTGCACTCTTAAGGAAAAGCAGTCCTAGTTGCGCATGAAACCCAAGAAGGAAATGACTGTGCTGTCCACTTTCGATATGCTGGAGCAGCAACATGAGTGGGAGATCCCAATGCAATCTGTCCTGGCAGAAAGTCTTGATTTGTGTCACACTGGGAGCTGAGCAAAAGCTACAAAAGTGTAGTGCGTGTGAGTTTGTGATCTGCTCCTTCAAAAAGGTGGTGTGAGAACAGCTGGTAACTTGCTTCAAACTGGAGTCTAATGACCATGCAGAGTCAATCTCCATAGTCACCTGTCTGTTAGCTTACCGCTTCAAACATCTCCATTTCCACATAAGACGACATGCCCATGACCACCTGTATCAGATGCTGCAAGATAAAATACCAGAACCTGACTCAAGGAACCTGCTACAGTTACTGCTACAGGTAACACTAGGTCAAGGTCAAACCACACTATTAATTTGTCCTTTGAAAATATTAATATTATGTTGTTAAGTTACAGCTTGAGTGGACATTGAATTAACTTTTGAAACAACTTGACTGTGTGAAATTTTTACATGAATTTGAAAATTATTTAGATTGTTTCCAAGGTGCTGACGATGATGCATAACAGTGATAGTTAATACCATGTTTTATGAATAACGTTTATAAGGTAACAGGTATAAGGAAAATAGCAACGGACCTAAGATGGAACCTTGTGGAACACCAAACTACACTTTACTATGTGTAGATAAATCACCATTAATGTCCACAACCTGATTATTCCTGTGGTTAAGAGTCTCACATGATTGATCTAAAAAAATCTATTTGTGCTCATGTTTACATCCAATTACAGAGTAACTGCAATGATTCGCACATTTGGAAAACATGTTGGTGGGTGGAGTTACTTTTTAGGGGAGGGGTGGGAAATTCTCTGGGTAGACAAAGCATTAGAAACGGGAGGTAACATTTCCCCTTATGATGACATAAGGGGACAAATTCCACAGAACCCATCTTAGAGCAGCTGAAAGGCAGTGAAAGGAATCTAAGTGCCCGGTTCAACTTAGTAAGTATCAATCTCTCCTGACATCCTTCTCTGCTGCTGTCATTACAGCAAAGACTAGATACTTGCAGGACAAGGTAACCAACTGCAAAGACTCTCGCAAACTATTCTCTACTTTTAACCGCCTCCTGAATCCTCCACCACCTCCACTCTCTACTTCTCTCTAATCTGAAGACTTTGCTACCTTCTTCACAGAGAAGGTGGCTGGCATTAGCAAACAATTCCCTAACCTGCTCATTTGGTCACATCATTCAATCACATGGCTTCTCTTGTCACTCCTACACTGATGACACCCAGCTATATTTGTCTTTCCCACCAAAAGATACAAATCTCGGCTTGTCTCTCGGACATATTGGCATGGATGTCTGAGCGACACCTCCAACTGAACCTATCAAAAACTGAGATTCTGATCTTTCTGTGCAACAACACCCCTCAGCAAAACCTCTCAATTCAAATTGGCTTGCTACTGTTAACACCCACAGCGTCTGCAAAAAGCCTTGGAGTTTGGATTGACGACAAACTGAGTCTGAACCATCACGTTGCTGCGATCTCCAAATCCTGCAGGTTCACTCTCTACAACATTCACAAGATTAGGCCTTTTATTTCATATCAGGCTACGCAGCTCCTCGTCCAGGCAATGGTCATCTCTAAACTCCTCTATTGTAACTCTCTCCAGGCTGGAGCCTCTGCAGTCACTATAAAACCACTCCAGATGGTCCAAAATGTGGCAGTCCGCCTCATCTTCAATCAGCCAAAATACACCCCTTGTCACGCCTCTTCTCACCTCTCTCCACTGGCTGCCGGTAGCTGCTCGCATCGAGTTCAAATCCTTGATGCTTGCCTATAGGGCTGTAAATGGAAGTTCACCCTCTTATACCAACACTCTACTAGCTAACTACACTTCTGCACGCCCTCTCAGATCTGCAAATGAAATGAGACTAAATATCCCCTCTTCACGGGGTCTCCGATCCCTATCAACTCCTTTGTTGTCCCTGGCAGGTAGAACAACTTGCCCTGCTCTGTTCGACTAGCTGAGACTACTACAACCTTTAAGAAGCAGTTGAAAACCCACTTGTTCAAGAAGTATTTCATACGAGTCTAACACTAACACACGCACATGCACACACACTGCACAAAATTTTAAAACATTTCTTCGTCTAGCACTTAACAATCTCCGAGCCTTATCAGGGCTCTTAGTTTTGTAAACTCCAAATCTACAGAAACCGAATGAGAATTGCTGGTATCTTCCTCTTGTAAGTTGCTTTGGATAAAAGCGTCTGCAAAGTAAAGTAAAGTAAAGTAATGCAAAAATGTCATGAAAGATAACTTATTTTTAAATAATTCAGTACTTTATCTTAAGTAAAAATCTGACTGTACTGCTTTTACTTGTAGTGGAATAACCTTTCACCAGTGGTCTCTGTACTTTCACTTAAGTAATGAATGTGAGTACTTTGTCCAACTATGGTAAACGGTGATAATACTAAAAAATCACAGTAATCAGCTGCTGTACTGCAGTAACAGTGGGAGGTAGTAGTGGTGAAGACACCAGAAGAGTCAAACCTCACTTACAACCATTTTATCCCTGAATAAGTCCAGTGGGACTGTTCCTGTTACTTGCTGGATCTATGTCACTCTGGAGAAGTGTGTCACTCAGCTACATGCTTTAAAAGTAGTCTAACAGTGACAGTGGTGGCCTAGCGGTTAAGGTTAAAGATTAAATGGTAAATGTAGGTTTGAATCCCAAATCCTCAAGGTGCTGGATGCCCACTGCACACAAAAAGGTGATGTGCGGCAGAGCCATACACGCAAACACACCCCGAAGTTCTTAGCACCCCACTTATTTCCCTATCAGTGCCTTTCTACAACCAAGCCCCCCACACCACCCCTAACCCCCCTAAATGTGTGCTTATTTTACAGCAGATGCCAGAGCTCTCAGCAGACACATTGGGAGAGAAATACAACGTGTGTTAATTATCAGTAATGAAGCAGGAATAAGCTGCTCACTTAGATATAATATACAAAATTACCTTTTTGGGCTTGCAGGCAAGATAAAAGGTATCCATTTCATGAATCATGCCTCATTTAGCTGCCAGTCTTTGTGAGGGCTAATGTTTGCCCGATGACTTTTAAAGTCGACTGCAAATGGTGGTAATTGTATAAAATTGATTTACAGTTTTTGGGCTGGTGGACCATCCATTTTGATTTAGAGAAGCAGTCATCTATCTCTCTCTCGCTCTTGCTCTCTCTCTCTGACTCTGGCTTTTTGTTAGAGTTAATTAACAGCAGGATGGAGTCTTTATCTTCTTGTTCTCTCTTTCCCTTTCAATTTCTAATCAGTGCTATGGATGATCCAGTGCAAGAATGTCCTCAGGCTTCAGATGAACTAGGGATCAAAAATATAATTAAAATAAACAGTGGCATTTGGCATCTCCAATTTTATTTTATTTTTTTCTCTTTTTTTTGAGCATCTGGTCTGGGTAAAGGGGCATCACTAAACAGTACTGGACGAACTTCACAAACTATATACTTGAGTAAAAGTAGAGTTAAAAATCAAAGCAAAAGTCCTTGAGTAAAAGTATTTGCCTTCAAATGTACTTGAATGTCAAAAGTAAAAGTATTGTAATTTATTGAGGCTCTACTGTCTAATTGTATTGTACTGGTAAAATAAAAAAAAGGTTTTGACATAAGTTTGTAGTGGAATTCCATTAATTATTCTGCTACGTATAACTCTTAAACTGATCTTTTACAACATTTATCAGCAGTGACAGGGACAGTCATCTTGGTGTCTATCTAAGTGTCTTTCTCAGGGTCTATAGCTTCAGATCATCTTAGTCTTTGGCATAGACTAAGTCTTTGGAAGCTGAATCTGGACTGGATGGTAGTACTGAGTGTGAGTTCCTGAGCGCTCGTCGATACTGAGAACTGAGGCAGAGTTTTTAATGGTCTAATAGACATTTTGATTTTCATAAACTACTGTATTCACAATTGTTTTGGGTGGTCATTATATCATATAACGGCTTGAATCACATAATATCTACGCATTTGAAAAGACTGTAAATACGATCACCTAAATCTACGTGTAAAAAAGCATGTGTAAATAATGCACCTCACTGAATCTCCAAAATGAAAAAGATGCCATGATGACTGCATGTTTCGTGTAGCTGAGTACAAACAATACTACAATTACATAATATTGTGGATGATAATACAACGATAATACAAACGTAATCAGAAGGTTGCTGGTTCGAATCCCGATCTGCCAAGGTGCCACTAAGCAAAGGACCGTCCCCAAACACTGCTCGCATGTCATGGCTGCCCACTGCTCACCGAGGGTGATGGGTTAAATGCAGAGGACACATTTCACTTTCACTTTATCGCACTTTTATCACGTTCATTGTTGAAAAACATACAGTGTAGCTAGATGTATGATAATTATTGTATTTGAATGATGTGTACGGCTAAATTATTTAATTAGCATGACAGGGTACAGATCTGTATTTTCATCTAGCTGTGCAGACATACTTGGCTTGTTTATAGCCAATGACTGCACGATGTTACACGTATGTGGCAAACGTGTTACCCGCAGGCCACATCCAGCTCGGCAATTACATCCGAGATCATTTAATATACACTTAATATACACAGTCCCATCCAGGATAGTGGGGGACCCACGTCACTTCCAGTGGTGTGAGGACAGTGAGGAGGAAGATGGCGACGGGGGGTAAGCTGGTGGAAGAGAGCGACGGGAAGTCGCCAGCCAGCAACTGCACTGCCGGGGCTCCGGTCGCCGACCTGCCTTCCCACTGCCTGGACATTCCCCAGCTGAACGGCAGCGCAGCACCAGCGCCGCCGCCTGCTGTAGAGGACGTCCACCACCCCCCACGACACACACCCACCACCATCTCCAACTACGCGCCCAGCCCTGTGTGGGACATCCCATTGGTCCCAGAACCCTTCAGCGGAGCTGCAGGTACATGCCAGCCCTTCCCCACACTCCACACTTCCCCTCTTTATGTCCACCAGATAGCGACCCAGAAGCGAAGCCGAACCCCAGGTGGAAGCTCCTGACCCGACTGCACTGGTCCAGGATGAGGTGGACAAGCCCCAAAGTACTCCTTTGTCCAGCCAGGGCGGGGTGCTCCCCCAAAGTTTTTTTTTTTGGGGGGGTGCAGTTCGGGTTGTGGGCTCCTCCTGAGGGGAGGGTGGGTGGTAAAGCGATGGAGCTGGGTCCTCCGGTTGCTGGTAAGGAGGGCGGGCCAGGCATGGGCCTGGGTCCGCCTCCAGAGGGGCAGAGCAACACAGAGCCCACTGGAAGGCATGAGGACCCAGCTGGGACAGACAGGAAGAGGGCCTGCTTGTCCCAACGGATGCAGAAGGGGCTAGCCAGACGGTCTGGCCAGAAGACATTAGCCTGGGGTGCCCTAAATGGTGGGAGGAGGGTCCGGGACCGTCTCCCTGTGCGGGGCAAGGAACGACGCAGTAAGTGTCAAAGGAGACAGGGCCTGCACGTACCCTGAAGGGTCAGCCCTGTTTTATGTGTGCAGATTCGAGGGACTAAGGCCACCATTTGGGACCACATCAGGGAGCCAGCTAGAGGGTACAGGTCTGCCAGTGGGAGGACACAGCGGGGCAGGAGCCCTGTGGTTGCCGATGCCCACCCTGCCTCCTCCACTGATGGTAATGCTGGGGCTCCGAGGACGTAGCCCTTGGAGGGGGGGTCTGTCAGGACTGGCGTCAGATGGAAGACTGTGGCCAATCCAGACAGGATCTCTTTGTGGACCTGGCACCTGTTCTGTAGCAAAGTGTTTTGAGTTCTGGCAATTGCCACACGCCTGCGGGCTAGTTTGTATTCTCCCCTTTAGTTCCCCTGTTTTCGGCCATCTTACCGTATTTATTATTTAATAAATCCTTGGTTTCCAGTATGTCCTGTTTCTGCGCTTTCTTCCCCTGTCAGCTCGCTGACATGACACACACTCAACATTAAAGTGGAAAAACGCACTACAGGCTGATCCAACTTTGATGTAATGTCCTTAAAATAAGTCAAAATGATGCTTCGCTAAACTAGTCAAATATGGAACGGTGCTTTAATAGATAATATTATTCAAAGTAACAGAGGTAGTGTCACGGTTCTGGCGAGGGACCAGAACGTGAACACGTGTGGGAAGAAACAAGAAATCCTGGTGCGGTGGGACGCAAGGAGGCAGGTACGTTTTCTCCGGTTTACTATGCAAATTAGAGCTGGCATGAGCCGCAACACCACACGGATGTTGTCGTTCACGTTTTAGGTTGAATTTGGGATGAGGCAGGATGAGAGGGAAGAGTAGAGAGGTGAGGAGATGAACAGGATAGGTATTTCTGAATTTAGGGTGAGTTGGAGCTGAGTTGGGTTGACGAATGTCAATCAATGACTGAGTGGCTGGCAGTGGCCATCTTGCCAATTTATAGAAGTCACGTTACCTCGTTTCCATGTTGCTCCCAGTCACATGGATGGAATCATGTGACAGGTAGTGTGTGTGTCAGTCCAGAGTGGAAAGTTCCTGAGTGGTCAGGGGTCTAATGGCCTGCTATTGCATATTCTGGTAGTGAGGGCCCGAATGGGTAAATGTCTGTAATAGTGGAAAGAAAGACTCTGAAGATCTTCTCAGCTGTCCTCACTATCCGCTGTAGGGCCTTTCAGTCCGATATGGTGAAGTTCACAAATCAGACACTGATGCAGCTGGTCAGAATGCTCTCAATTGTCCCTCTATAGAAGGTGGTGAGGATGGATTTCCTCAGACTCTGCAGGAAGTAGAGACGCTGCTGGGCTTTCTCGGCTGTTGAGCTGGTGTTGAGATTCCAGGAGAGATTCTTCTGTAGATGAATCACAGAGAAACTTTAGACTTCCTGCCTGAAGACCCGAGAGTCTGTCCAGATTGGGATCAGCACCTCCAGCACCACCACAATGAGCACTGATAAAGATGTTAAAGATGTTAGTGATAACATCTGCCAGCTGGTCTGCATGTTCTCTGAGCAGTCTTCCAGGGATGTTGTCTGGTCCAGCAGGCTTTTGTGAGTTAACTCTGTGAAGAGTTTTCCTCATGACCACCGTGGTTAGACACAGCACGTGGTCACTGGAAGGAGGGCTGGATTTCCTCACAGTCACATAGAAGTTATTCAGCCGACCTGGATGTCCTGCCACATGCCCTGTGTGTCTCCGCTGTCCTGGAAGTGTCTGTGGATTTTCTGCCTGTGCGAACATTTTGCTGGACTTATGGCTCAAGAACGTTTGGCCCTCGTTGATCTTAGGGCCACCTTGTCACCCTTGAGCAGTACCTCTGCAGTCATCCACTGCTTCTTGATTGATCTTGTTGTGATGGACTTGGAGACTGTAATATCATCAGTGTGCTTGCTGATGTAGATGTTGACTGATGTCATTCATGGTGTTGTCGCTGTTGGTTGCAGCCTCCCTGAACATTTGCCAGTTATTATGACTATATTAATACTTGAAATATTTAATATCTCTGAAAAATGATGTTGCTAGATAAGTGACTGTCTCAAAAACATCTCAAACTGCATACAAAATTGCCAAAACTATTCAAGTATTTAAGACTGCATTTTGAGCCGGTGGCTTGGCGGTTTCCAATGTCACTGGCATGACAAGGAGATTGCACAGCAGATTTGTTTCTACACAGCAGAGTGGAGGAGATTCCATCTTGATGTGATAATGACTTGGTCTTTCAGCTGAGAACTTTGGGGACTGACTGCAGGAGCAGCCATTTTCACCACTTGGAGCAAAATTCCCTCCACCCTCTTGAAAACATTCTCAGCAAGCAAGACTTTTTGAAGTGGTTAACAAGAACTTGGTGCTACTGAGTCCATTTTTGACAGTTCTGTTTTGAGCTATGGTGATCAACAGCTGATTGATCAGTGCACAATTTCTCTTCGGACTTACTGATGAATGTGTTATCTACAGGCTCTCTGCATCCTTCCCAGATTTCCATCTGAGAAAAGAACTGATTGGATTTTAGAATTCTGCACACAGGGCTTGCATAATTGACTCATATTCTCAGTAATTTCACTCTTGTTTTAGTAATGCACATGATTTTATTCTTTGTAATTTACAAGCTTCTGACTTTTAAATATTACCATCCCATACTTGCAGTGCTCAGTCAACAATGAAGCACTCAGTTTCCGGATAAAAAGGCACATTGGTGGTGTTGTTCATTACAGTTGGAAAATATTATCGCAACAATGAGAGCAGCATTGATTAAGATGTAAATTATTTTAATTAGAATGTAAATTCTTACGTTTATATGAAGACATCAACTGTCAGCCCACCATATAATATCTGTTTTCCCTCCTCCACCCATTGAATGAGACCTTCATCCTTCATTTTGCGGCATTCAAACGATTTTGCGCCCCTTTTGTTTCTCGATTCTTGTAATATTCCCTCCCTGAGCTCGCTTTTTACGTGACTTTTGTTTACGTTGCTGCTCCAATTCAACACTGGCATGCCTGTGGGATTTGGGACTGAATTCAGAAGGCAAATTGAGTTCATTCCATGTGCATCAATTACTTCTGCTGAATTTTCCTCAATGCAAATAAGTCTGCGCTCATGAAAGGGCTGTGTGTATTTGAAATAATTAATTTCCTCTTTTAGAAAAGCCAGTCGAATGAGGAGTTCACATTGTTTCAAGATGTTTCTTTTCCTATCCTGCACGCTCAAACCCCAACCAAAGGAAATGTTAATATTTCCATTGTCTTTGTGGGTCATTTCCATTTTTAATTGTGCATTCATCTCATAAGCATTAAGCACAGTGGGTGGAAATTGCCTGGGTTGAGAGGGGAGAAAGATAAAAAAACAGAGACAGGGAGCCTATCTTTTAAATACATTCACTACTTTCAATCAGTTTATAACTCGTATTATTGCTGACTGCAGGATCTCTAAACCAGAATAGCACATTGGATGCTTTTTAAATTTTTTTTATGTTTTGCAAAAAAATCATTATCTTAAATTTGTTGGAAATTTGAAAATAGTTACTTTATGGTTTTGGTAGAACAATTAACCCTCTAAATATTCAGTGGGCTGGCACCACACGCAGGTGGGACCTTGCACCCAATGACCTTGAATAGAATCCAGCACCGCAACCAAAGGGTGGATAAAACAGTTACACATTGTGAATGAGTGAGTTGCCACACTTTTTTTTTTTTTGCCAAATGTTTGCTAAAAAATAATTTACCGTGACCTTATCCTGGGGCAGTGGTGGCCTAGTGGGTAAGGATGCGGCCCTGTAATCAGAAGGTTGCCAGTTTGATTCCCGATCCGCCAAGGTGCCACTGAGCAAAGCACCGTCCCCACACACTGCTCCCCGGGCGCCTGTCATGGTGCCCACTGCTCACTCAGGGTGATGCAGTTAAATGCAGAGGACAAATTTCACTGTGTGCACCGTGTGCTGTGCTGCTGTGTATCACAAGTGACAATCACTTTACTTCACATTCAGTGGACTGGCACCACACCCAGAGACATTACCTGCCCTTCACCCTTATACTCATCGACCTGGTAAAGACAGCATTACACATTACAAGTGTAGATCAAGATGTTCAGCAAATTGAGAGTTAAATATTTACTTGGCATGTTCTTTTGAGACTCTGCTGTGCTAACAGTGAGATTAAAGTATGGTGTGAGTGAAATAGTATGAGATGCAGGGCTGGGATAGGCTCTGACCCCTTAGCTGCAGCTAGAGGCCTGGTGCGGAGATCTCAGGGTCAGAAACTTGAGGGCTGGACTGAGGGCGGATAACTCTGGTGGGGTTAACATATTTAGCCCCTGTCTCTGAGCTGCAGAAGAGAGCAGCTCCTCTGGTCTCTCTTTTCTTACAGCCAGCTGAGATAAGAGGAGTGAGCATTGAGAGACTGAGGGTTAAATGGAGAGTCACATCTAGTTATTCTGAAATGCGGTGCAGCCCCGTTGCAGCCCCCGATCTGTACTGACCGATGCGTCACGTCACCACTACTTCACTTGTTCTGTGTGTGGTCAAAGAAAGGAGCATTTCTACAAATTAATATTTGTAATGAAATAATTGATTAATTAAATTCAATTGATTAATTGATTAAAAAATTGCTATTATTATTTAAAATATGAAAATATAAACAAACGTTTGGGACTCTATGACTTTATATTGCTCCAGTGTCCATTTTGAGAGTGGGCCATTCCCATTAAATGGAGGAGATTATACGGCAGAGCCTGGACCACTGTTTCTCTTCTCCCACCTCCATTTCTCTACACCCAGCTTTAGCCCCTCAGAGATGCTGTTGACTAACAAGTTGTGGCTCTTTTCTTCCTCGGCAGCAGGCACAAGATGACTACTTTGAGTCGAGACAAGGATATTTATCCTGCAGGCCTCTGCGGCTTACTCAGGCAGAAACCCTCGCCATCTCCCCCTCTCTCTCGCCCTCCCTGTATCTTTCTGTGTGCAGGAGCATTCCACATTTTTAATGAGGTTCCTCACAAGCAGTCTGAGCTCACTTTTTCTCTCCCCGGCCCTATCTGAAAGGGGATTTGTCCTAATTAAGCAGTCTAAAGCTGTAGATCATAGCCCACAGTGCTTGCATATTACTTTTTAATCACTTTCTGGAGGAGTTTCTCCTGCAATACGGCAGGATGAAGGGGTCGATTGGGGCCTTTGATGACCTGTGCCACAGTAGTCACTTTTGTCTTGTGAAAAAGGCCCTTTCTGTGCCACTGCTTTCAAGTTTGCCTCGGTAGCTGGTGCCTCTATGGCAGCTGTTTTATTTTTCTCCAGATTCTGGGGACGGGTAATGATGTGGGCCGGGTCCTTTATATGGCCCTGTTCATATTAAAATCGCCGCTGAAAAGATGCTCGCTCATTATGTGTATCACTTTGTGTGTGTGTCTGTGTGTGTATGTATACACATATGTGTGTGTCTCTGTGCGTGTTTGTATTTGTGATGGACAGAGAATGGGTGTGTGGATAAAAATATGAAAAGTTCCTCTGTGTGTCTGTGGTTATGTGAGCGTGTTAAAGCATTTGTGTGTGTGTGTGTGTGTGTGTGTGTGTAAAGGAGGAAGTGTGTGTGTTTGTGTCTGGAAGTAAGCTCCCTCACCTTCTTGTTTTTATTTGTATCCCTCCCTCTCTCCCAAAGAAATAAAGAATGGATGAAATGGCTCAGCGTCTCCAGCGTCTCGCGCTCGCCTGCAATTACCAGCCGCACTTTTCCGAGTGTCTGAATGTGGCCCCGCCTTTCTCCCCCTTTTCAAGCTATATTTCATTGTTGATGCCAGTGTGCTGTGTCCATTTATTTAGGGGTAATTGGTGAGAAAAAACAAGGATCCGATGAAGGGAGTCCACTCATCTCTCTCCCCCTCTTCAGAGAAGGATGAAGCATCTTGGTGGGCTGGACAATGCAGCCATAATGTCTATTTTATACCCAGGTGGACAAACACAATCAAATGTTGGTTCCTTATTGTCCCGTGGCCATTTGAAATAGTCTCAGAGTGCCTTGCATGTGCCAGTGCTGGCCGTGGGCCCTCAAACGAAGACGACCTTTGAAAAAAAGCTGCAACGCCCACAAACCCCCCCCCACCCACCCTTTTTGGTACCTCCCCTACCCTTTTTGTCTCTCCACCCTCCCCGATCCAACAGCATAATCTAATGATTCCACTTACAACGCCCAGATTTAACACTGTCATGAAAAGCGGGGAATTTGCCATTCATAATTTACATATCATTTGCTGCCTCATATTGTGTGAAATGTAATTACAGCAGGCCAGACTGGCGGCCAGTTCCTCCTCACCCGTCTCCTTCACAGAGATGCACAATGATGCTGTCTTCTACTTCTGCTTTTTCTGGGTTTTCTTAATCACCTCACCTAACGTGGCACCCCCTCCCCCACCCGCAAAACCACGTCCCTCAGCCCATTCCGCCCTCATCTCTTTGTTGAGAATGAGAAGGTGACCTACATTTCACCTGGTACCCCGAACAACACCACCAAATTTCTCAAGTTTACGATGATTTGTTTCAGGATTATGTATGTGGAGGTCCTTCCTGAGAAGAAACATGTCAGCAGCTGTATTGGGGAGTGGAGGGAGGAAGATCTCCGCGTCCCTTAATGACGTGTATTATTCACCATTTTTCGTCAGTCTCTGAAAGTTTCGGCGCTGCCGCTGGATAATTGCAGCCTGCATGGCCTCCCGTGGAGAACCTGGTATGACTGTAATCCTCCTGACAACTCTGACTCTGCTCCAGTCTGGCAGCCGGCCCAATCCTCGGCAAAACACTGAAGTCGGAATTAAGAGGATGAAGAGGATAATTATTAGATTCAGAAACAGTTTCCCAGAAAAAACCCCACTCTTGGTATTCATGACGGGGTAAAGTGTGTTTGAGGGTTCAGGAAAACAGGCATTTGGCTGAGTGATTCTCATGTTTGTCCGTGGACATGTTAACTGAATTAATGTCAGCTAGGGCAATGATATTGGGGTTAACAATGGGCTAATGGTGGTAGCCAACGCAAAAGGGTTGGGGGGATTGCTTCTACAAAGCAAGGAATGTTTTTGTGTTGTTTAAAATCTCTTTTGTGGCTTTAAATACGTTCTTCACCACATTGAATGCAGCTACAAGAACACTGTGGCTTTAAAAACTGGAAAAGATAATGAATGAATCGCCCTTATTTCTGTTTAGTAGGTCATTTGATAGAATGGCTTTAGCTGGCATTGGGGGTCAGATGAGCTTACATGTAAACACAGATGTTGCCAGGTCTTGCTGTGGCAAAAGTTTTATTTTTTTTAACACTTAACTCCACTCAGTCGCACTCCACACAAAATGGCAGATAGCCTGCGGAACCAGACCACACACAAGACCCTTAGTGGACGTCACTTGAATGGCATGAGAACAATGGTGCCTCAATTGTATTTGATGGATTAAGGTATTCATACAGCAGTAGTTCTTTCATTCGTCACTGGGTCCTGAGCTCTTTTTCAACCTCTTCAGCTCACAAACACTCAATCAGGTCCCAATCACCTCACTGGCCAAACATTTGGCACACTTGCTCTCCACCCAACTCTCTCACTTTCAGTGTGGACTTAAATGTTGATTTGGAGTAGTGCTGCTTTAATGGGAGCTGTTGACAGTTCCTATAATAAAAAATAATTATAATGCATAACATTTTTTTGGGTTCATCTCTGATTATTTATCAAAAAGAAATCACTCTGGTTAACCCTGCAGCTGAAATATTTGTACAAATATTTTGGTGAGCAGTGGGCAGCCATGACAGGCGCCCGGGGAACAGTGTGTGGGGACGGTACAAGTGTATTATTCTGGGTGTTTTGAAGACATTATGCAAATATAAATCAAGTAACTACTCTTATTGCCATAGTGTTTGAACTAAACAATACAAGGTATTACAATACAATGTGAGAGATAAGTGTGATTGTAAAGATTTAGAAACAAATTAAGAAGCCCGTATTTAAAAGTTTGCATATTTAGTTGCATACATGTTCCAAAGTAATATTTATAGTAACCACAAGAAGAAAGTAGGAATTTTTAGACCCTGGGAATTTACAAAATGTACAAAATTCCCAGGGGTTGTGAATTCTTGACAGTGTGGTTCAGATGTTGGCTCATTTGCTCTGACACTCTTTAATGCTTTTAGGCACCAAGCTTCACCTACATGCTGATTAAATCTACTGTATCCCTTGGGGACTGTACAGATATAGATCAAGCACTACAGGGCAAAAAATCAATGAGGGGCCAATGAGGCCAATGAAGTCTCCATCCGGTCGTATACAAATTGAAATATGTTAAAATGTGTTTAAATAGTGATAATATATAGTTACAAAGTACTTAGAAAGTTCCTGTTTGGCTCCTCTATGAGAGCCTTAAATTGTGTAATAGAAGGTGGTCTTAAGAATCAGAGCACATTAAAGAACACAGCAAATAAATTGGCATTAGAACTGAAACCAGTTTTAGTGTTGCTTTGGAGTAACAAGGCTTGGCCTGTAATCGGTTTAAGAGGATTGCTGGAGAGCTCTCTTGGATTATCTCACCAACATTCACAAGGGTCCACAGAAGTACAGCTCAAGCTATCTTGAGCTACTAATTATTCACCAGGGCTGTTGTTACAAAAAAAAACATGCAATATCAGCTTCTGACTTTCTATTAAAGTTAATGGACCGTGTTCTCAGATGTTTGGCTATATGTGCGTGTGTGTTTGTATGTCTGTGCGTATGCATTATGTAATTTTTCCCAAATGACTTCCATTAAAAAATATATGTAAACATTAAGTAAAATTTATTGAGTGACAGTATTCACTATACTACTGTCAAGGCCGATTGGATGATAAAGAGCACATAAATCTAAATGACCATATTTGACTTTTAGCAGTTTCTTCAGAATGTGCAAAACTCTCTGGTTTTGCTTTCATTTTACTCAAGGCTCTCCTGTAGTCAACAATAGCTCATGTACACTCACATTCAAGAATTATTCCACTTTCCAAAAGCCACTGAACCCCACATTTTCATACCTGTCACTGAGATAAACCCAGTTTTTCAGATGACTGGGATTAACCTCTGGGTGACTTCTCCCAATGAGGTTACATAGACCCCTCTTCAACGTCCATGTATCGTGATTGTAGGTAGTCCTGTTGATAACTGATTTAATAAAACATCTCACTAATGTAATGAATTGCAAAGTTTTATCATGTGACATTTTGTTAGTCTTCTGGTTGTTTTTTTTTAGCTGCAAAAGACACTTTCTGCACACTACTGTTTTTACTAAAAGATTAATGACATCACACAGTGGTATCAGACAGGTTTTTCCAGCATGGCAGCTTAATGTGTTTTGTTCATTTCATTAAAAATCTGCATGTCTCTTGTTTTTTATTGGCGGTAAAAAATGAACTGATTTCACACCCTGTCCACGTCACGATGTACTCACTAGCAGTGGTTCCACCGTGGTGACCTCATAAAGACTAGATTAGCAGCCTCACAGGTCTCCTTAAGCCTTGTAAATATTTGCTTTTGCCTGTTTTATGCTCAATTAACCCCAAACTGATGTCTCCAGGCTGTAAGTACACATAGTTTCAGGTGTAATTTGGTTGATAGTGAGCGAGCCCTGCAAGCTTTAGTGCATCAGAAGGATTCTTCCATGCAATCACACCATTTCAGAATCGCTCGCAAATATTTATTCTAAACCTCATATTATTTAAAATGAGCTACGTTGCTGTGAAAATTCTTAAAAGGTTTTTTTGGCAGCCTAATGAATATTTATTGCAAACAGGGCCCGATTATTATTCATGAATTCTGTCACATTGCTGGCCCTTTAGCACACCTGTTCAGATGTGCTATGGGTGTTGTCACCTTGACAGGGCAGATGTACGGACGGGTTTTAATGAAAATCCTGTTGCAGAACCTTTTGAACCTCTCGCTTGTCTGTTGCCAGTCTGCCTTTAGGTCTCAGCAGCCACCCAGAATGTGGAAGAGCTGTTAGCAGCTCATATAACAGCAAAAGTCCAGAAATGCGCTAAAGAGCTAATGCTAACTCCTGGGACATTGCTGTCATTGGTTATGCATCACAGCTCTCTGCAGCAGACCTAAAAACACATACACATACACACACACTGGCCCTATATTTCTGCCCCTTTACCCTCAGCCCCTCACTGGGTTTGCTACACAGCAGCTTCCATGCCTCTTTCTGTCCTGCCCCCTGGGCCAGAGCTCGCCTGCGCTGAAATATTTAACACATGCAATCTTGTCTGGGCTCAGACGAGCTCGTGGCATACTGTCCTTCAGTCTCCTCTGAGCACTCCCCCCACACCCACCAAACAAGGCCAGTCCCTCTGACCGATGGAAGGAAGAATCCTGATGCGATCTTCGCATTGCCGCAGCTGAATGCACGAGAGCGACTGTAATAATGCAAAAAATACAAGTCAGTTGCAGTTTTTGGGACTTTGCTTATGAGGCAGCCAGTAAAGCATCTGACACAATGTGTGGTGGCAGATGCCAACTCTGGGCATGAGCAGTGCTACATATTTGGGTCTTGGCTGAAAGCATTAGCATTACATGCATAATAATACTGTTGAGTCAGATGGCATATGCCTGGTTTGATGTGACAAGCTTGTATTGCCAAACTTGTGACAGGATAATGGACATTATATATGTTGTTGCCATTTTATCACAATCCATGTGCACAAACACCATTTGACTAACTTCATTTTTTACCGGAAAATGAATCATCGCCTAATTCATGCACACCTACAAGTTTTCCCAAACAAATATTGCATGGCAGCTCCTCTTGCACAGCTCACCCTATTCCAATCGAGTTGTGCAAGGGACATGATGCAAAGTGGACTCCTGATGCACACATGGGGACATTAGTATGCAAGTGCTCTCCATGGCATTTGTGCACATGTGCAAACAAGGCGAGGCAAAAGTGACACATTATTATTTGCATCTCCAAATATTGCAGTATGTATTGGATGTGTGTGATTAATATTTATAGAGCCTATTCGTGCAAAAGCTGAAAGACCTCTACCCAATTCGAAGAGTCTCTGCCAGCTGTGATTTATGCAGAATGTTTATGGAGGGATCTAGTTTTCTGTTGTTTAAAGTGATTTTTTTTTAGTTAGCTTAAATCCTCTTGCTATCAAATTTTAATCATTTATTAGGTGGAAGGAAGCTGTTCTGTTAAACAGGTGCCATTTCATGACCTGGGTTAGAATCCAAACAATGGTGTGAAACTCGATATCCGACTATACTTATGCTTGGTGCTGGTTAAATGTAGGCTTGAATTTCCGTCAAGGAAATTATCAGAACAATGTTGTAGCCCAGATATGGGGATAGAATGACTGGGAAACAAAAAAGCCTCAACAAATTGGAACGAAAAAAATAAATCAGCAAGCTGAGTTCGAGTAACTGAGAAACTCAAGTAGCAACCGTAGGTAAAACTGAACATTTGTATTTCACTGCCTGGACTATTAGAACCACCAAAACCACTAGCATTTGGTAACACCACCGTGTGCACAGGAAGACCCAGGAAAATGTCTCACATTATATTAGCACATTAAAGTATTCTTATGAACAATTCATTTTTGCCACCCCTACCTCTTTAGGTACAACTGATCTCAACTGACACATTAGTGCTGTTAAAACGTCTCTTCGTCCCCTTCTGAAAATACTCAACTTTATGAATGAAAGTCGATTGCATGTATTTTTAGTCAGGAGTCCGCACTGAGGTCCCCTTGATGAAGGTACCGTCCCCGCAGGCTGCTCCCCGGGAACCTTCCATGGCTGCTCCCTAAGAGCAATGGGGACACATTTTATGTGTGCACCGTCTGCTGTGCTTGCTTTGCTGGCTGTCACGACGATAACATTAAGTTTACTATTACTAGTTACTATTGTTAAGGTGAAGTGTCTTGCTTATGGACACAATGTTAGTAAGTTGGATTTGTGTTCATCTGGTCAATAGGCAAGTTTTTAATCACCTGACTACTAATAGCTTTCAAAGTCATTGGATAAATAGTCACAGTTCCCAACTCAGTCGTTCAGCATCAATCTCATTTATTGAAAACTCTTTTCTTATTTGAGGGAACTTTATTTGTATTAAGTGACTAGTGATAATGAAATTGTACAGTATGCAATAAGTATGGATGCTATAATATATAATATATAATATAGGGTTAACAGTCATGGTCGCTTGTATTTGTCCATGAACAACTGTAAAGATTAGTGTACACCACACTGGTGCTGTGAGGTTTATCATTAGCGAGCTGCAGGGCTGAAGTTTGCTTGGCAAACTTCTCTGTGAGAGAAGTGGCTGACAGATTCAGCCACAGGTGGCTGCCATGTTGGCTCTGTTGCAAGTGTGTGTGAGATTGTGTGTGTATAGGTACAGACATGTGTGTTTCTATGCGGATGTTTTGTATGGGCCACATTCGGACCAGCGCCCTTCTTCTGTCTGTCTGATGGTGTTGAGTGGGAACCCTGATTCGGCCCGCTGCTGAGCCCAGGGTGAAGTATCGTTGGAGACCTTCCCCCTCCCTCCAAACTTCCATCTGTCACGCACAGTGTGACAGCATGCCCTGCCCATCATCCACTCCTCACCAGCCAGCCCCCGTCGCCAGGCTGTCACCGGCCTGTCACTCGTCCCGCTTATGTGTTAAAACCTGGCTGAGCTGCCCACTGCCATGCTGTAATCAACTAAAGGATTTGTGAATGCCTGGGAAAATGTGATTAAACACAGATTACCTGAACTCACCACATCTACGACTCTCGCTAAAAATGCCACCCTCATGATGAGATTGTTATGGGTGACATCACTCAGGGTGACCTTTAAATGCACACTTTAAGTGATGTACACTACATGTTAAAAGTTTGAATGCACCTACTCCAACGTAAGAAACACATTTGTTCTAGCAGTCGAAAGTGAAGTACGTTTGATGGGTCGGTTTTTCAGAGTCGCCTCCTTTTACCTTCATGGCGGCTCTGTTCACTATTGTCGTCATCAAAAGCCGCTTCAGGAGATTCTCATTAACATGAGGGAATAAAAAGAAAGTGTTCAGCATAAACCTTCAGGACTGTTGGAAACCGTCCCTGTTGTCCAACTTAACATGGTGGAGAGAAGACACGAGTATGATGTGTGTCCAATCTTTTGACTAGTAGTGTAGCAGCAAACATTCATATGTCAGAGGCATTTCACATTGGATTAATAGTTTTAATAAAAATATTACAATATGAAAATGATGTAGTTGAACCGATAAATACTAATGCACCAGATATGAAAAAGGCCAGATTTCAGCGCTGCTAAGATCTAATAAACTATAAATATTCTAAAGTGACATACATCATATCATGACATACATGTGAACATTCCACTGAAGGAACAGATTGTTGTTCATTTATGCAGATATGCCATTCATTTAGAGTCATTTCTATCTACCATAGTCATTAAAATATCTGGACAACTTTATGTCTGTCAGAAACAAGGACATTATGAGTGTATGTGCACATGGTTATACTCATAATAATATATTTTCCAGCAATGCAAATATATGACTGGACCATACAATGTTGTGAAAGTTTAGAAGTAAGTTTATAATAGTTTATTCGATTGATTATTCGTATTGCATTAAGAAGTGTAAAAGTATCCGTAGCATTCAGTTACCAGCAGCAAATATCCTGTGGGCCAACAATACATCCATTTTTAAGTCTTTGATTGTTCCATATGCCACTCAATTAGCATCATTAACAACCAAATACCAATGAAGTACCCCAGGCAGCAGTTTGGAGGACCTTTCCAACAAAGTGGTCTGTCTTTAAAAAGGCCTCTTCAGTTGGTCCTATAAATAAATCCCACAATAGAAACTGGCCAGCACATTATTATGGGGGATTATGAGTACGGTGTGGCCAGAAGCACTAAATGGGGAGGGGCAGTGACAGTGTTGAGTGGGGAGCGTCAAGTGTGGATGAAGTGGCTCTCGTAGGCGAATGACAGGCCTCGGCAGAACGCCCTGGAGCGTGGTGGAGACCGAAGCCCCCCATGCTCCTCTCCACTCCACTCCAGAACATTGTTCATCAAGTGCCATGGGCCACCAACCTGATCCCCACACAGGACCACTCTTAACCCCTTTTAACACTTCCCACTTTACCTTGTGTGGATTTACACACGGGGCACTTACTGAGCAGCCCTTTGTTACGACTGTTGGCACAGGCCAGCTTGTGAGAAGATTAGTGCTGGTGTGGAACATCAGTGTAAACCACTTCGGCTTTAATGACCCTCCACCTCTCCCTCTCTCCTTCATTATTTTTCTCTCCGTCAGAAATCCATTAGCATCAATTATATAAGCGCAAATTATCTTTAGAATTCATTTTAATACATGCATCTCTACAACATAAGTCTCTGAAATTATGACTAAAATGCATGACTGAAGCGGGACCAGGACTTTTGGCCACAAAAATATAAAAATGAACTGCTGTTATTATTTGATGTTGTACATTTCATCAGAGCATGAAGAGACTTTTTTTTGTACATTTTATATGATTTATGACTACAGACATAGGAATATATATATGTTCATTACATTTTATGTTTAGTAAAATCACTCATTTTAAACACATTTCTTTCAATTAGCTGCTTCAGACATGCTTGGGGATATATTTAGTCTTTTTTTATTTTTTTGTTTGTTTGTTTGTTTGTTTTTGGTCCCAGCTGCAGAACCGTATTTTTTCAGCCGTTTCTCAGCTTTTGTTAAAGGAACAATGTGCACACTGAACGGAGAGCACATCTGTGCCAAACAACAATGCAGGGCCATAATTGTGTCCTGTCATATTTAAATAGTCCTTAATGGCAAAAAAAAAACTCTTGACAAAGTGTCCTCCCTCCCCTTGTTTCCTTCTCATTCTGTCTTTGTCCCGTCTACTCTGCTGGTTGCGGTGGATGCCACAGCTGCCTCCAGACTTGTCACATGCAGAGAATCATTTGAACAAAGCTGACCTGGCACAATTCAGTCCACAGTCATCCTTAAGCAGTAGAGGCATGAACATGAACTTCTATCAATTTTATAGCCCTGGTACAGAACCACTTTAACTGCGCATGTTATATTATAAAATACAGAAGCTGAAATAATGATATATTGAAGGAATTGATCCTGTACAGTCATCTATTAAAATTCAATATAAAAAAATGTCATTATATGTTTTTTCATTATAAATTCCGAATTTTAATTCATGCAAAATATAGAGTTATTGGACAAAAAATATATACATTTTTGTTGCAGTGTGTGGGAAACCTTGGCAGTTTGGACTGAACTCATAACCCTTCAGTTACGAGTCCGCTTCCCTATTGCTACACAGGGATCACACTGCTGCTTATACACGTGGCAAGGGATTTTGGTCTTGTAATACATATACTACCAGACAAAAGTTAGAACATATCTACTCATTTCTGGAAAACCTGAATACAAAGGACTAAAAATAGAAACAAAATAGCACACCTTAGGTTGTGTCATCAACAAAAACCATGTCAAGCTAAGAAAAGAGGTTGAAGATTTGCATCTCTTTTGCTGTGGTGGCAGCATTTTACGCTCTCTGACAAAAGCTGACAAATTCGTTTGCACCAATTAGATGGAGACTGAAATGGCCCTTGAGAAATCCCCAAGAAGAGAGTATTCAGAATATTCAATTAGCATTCAATTAGACAGAGTCTCTTAATAATGATGAACTTTTTAATTCAGAAACATTTTAAATATTGAAATAATTTTAAAATGTATGTTTTAATAATGTAATACATATTTAATACATTTAATTACTGTTGTTGTCAATACTGTTTTTATCGCACTGTTTGCATGAAATAAAGACATATGTTTTAATTTTCTATTAATTAAATTTTGACCTCAAAGTGAATAAACCGAATGAGTTCTTGGAACAGTTGCACAGAAGCATAATGGGATCATTACCTTTGTTAGATGAAAGCGTTCCTTGGGTTTTAAGGCATTTTTTAAAGAATTAAAAAACATTTATATAGTTCCAATAGAAGCTGCTGCAAGAAAGAGGGACAAGCAAAAATCTGTTTTTGAGATGGGTCATTTTTTTAAAGCACTGAATTCTTCTTCCAATAAGGATGTGTCTCAATGAATGCAATTCCTTTGGACAAGAAACCAATGGCTCTGAAAAAACACCCTGTTCCTGTGTATGCTGAGATTCTTCATTCTTCTTTTTTCATCTCTCAGATTGGCAGTGCAATATAAATGTGTAATTGTTTTAAAACAATAACAAATGTACTATTTTATTAAAAATAAATAATAATAAGAGTTTTTGGAGTGAGGTTAATATTGTAGATTCCCAAAATAGTTCTTTGTCTGCTCATTGAACAAAGTGGATACACATTGCTGGACTGTTCTGAGAAATACAAAATGAAATTAACTTTATTTTCGAAAGTGTTCTGGGAGATTTCTAGGGAAGACAAATACTTACATTTTGCATTTTAACATAAACAAATCGAATTATATTGAAGACACAATCTACAACTTTTTCTTTTTTTTTTTTTTTGAAGCTACCAAAATTTGTTCCACTTCTCTCAGTTCCACATTCACTCTGCCTGCAAGCTTTGGACAAGGACTGATAACCAATATTTGAGTCCACTATACACAGCTGGGCTGAGAATGATGCAATTTTGTGTCTCAGAATGATCCAATTTTCTCTGGTGTCCCCACGCGCAAAGAAGTGCTTGAAATAAGCCGACAGGTGTGGAGAAGCAACTTCTCAAGGTTTTCCTCGACAGATGCAGACCGACTCAGGTTGACAGTCCATCCGCTGTTGGCTTTTTTTTTTTTTTTTCATCATAACATACAATAGGCCATTTACAAATACATCAAAAATTACAAGTTGGAAAATGGAAAAAAATTAAATTTTATGTTCCATTTCATGATATAACACAGAGCACTTTTACTCAAGTCCTTTCCCTTGTTTTGCTTTTGTCTTCTTCTTCTTCTTGACGTCTTCACACCCATGATAAAATGAATGGCACAATCCCAGAACAAAAAAAAAAAAAACGAGTCCCAGTTCTCCCCTCTGTAAAAATACTGGCCCTGCCTTTCGCTGGCGGGGAACATCTCCTCACTGTAGCCTGGGCCAGTACTGAGACATGTCCGCTTCGCTTCCTGGCACTTGGACCGGGACAGATACTCCAGGCGAGATGAGACCTAATGAAACCAACAAAGAAACCAAGTTAGCTTTTTCTCTAATGTCCCAGTGGAGTAATGCTGTGGTGCTTTCATCTAAAGTGATATTGAGCACAGCAACAAGACTAAAATTAGCATTTCTAACAACCTCAACAAAACTTGACACATCAAAATCAGTTCAATTAGTCCATCCAGAACACCGGAAAGGTTTCTGACTCTTTTAGTCTGTGTAAATAGTGGCAGAAAGTACAAATTTTAGCCAGTTAGTTCCATAGAGGGTAAAACATTGTGCTCTTTATCAGTCATTTTTGCTGATAACAAAAATGGCAGTGATGACCTAGCGGGTAAGGAAGTGGACTCGTAACCATTAGTCAGATTTGTGGAAACATCTGACATTTTTGGACAAAACACCAAATTCCTGAATAGAATGTAATAAGATATAATAAGGTGAATAATTGCCAGAGCACCATACCTGTTGAAGTGGTCCCTGACGCCGCCAGTGATTGACTGTTCATATGTGCCTGCATATGAGGTGGGGTGTACGTGTCGTAGTTGCGCCCGTTCACCGACGGACTGGTGGGTAGCATGCAGGAATAGGACGAGGTCTGGCTGGGGACAGGGGCCTGTGGACGGCAGGAGAAGGAGTACAGAGTGCATCAGTCACATTCTCCCACTGCAAGCCACTCCAGCACGGAAGCAAGGGACGAGGACTTGGACTTACTTGCATAGGCAGGTTGTTGGCCATTGTGAAGCTTGGCATGGGTGGCAGGGCGCTGTACGTATTTGTGAGGGCTGTGTCTGACCTGCCCAGCATCGACCCTGATGTGAAGGATACTGCAAGTGAATATCAGAAAGTCTGTGAACAACTTACATCATATTCATTAACAGCAGGAAAAAATTTGCATTGTCTTACATTCTCGAGAATCCTAGTAGATGCTGCCAATATAGGATATTTTGCCACCTACTATTCATTTAAATAATAAAAATGCATGTTTTCATCATTCTATTCACATTTCTAGCATTAAAACAAGATTCAGTTTTCAAAAGAAAATGGCACTTATCACCAGGTCCGCATGCGGGACCAGTGCATGCTCGCGGTTCCGTACCTGGCGTAGTGGGCTGTGGGATGGGCTGGTAAACGCTGGTGCTGAAACTGCTGCTGATGGGTATGTGACTAGAGGAGTTGCTGGCTTGCCGCCGTTGATTTCGGAGCTTCTCTTCTCGCCTCCACTTGGCTCTTCGATTGGAGAACCACACCTGTGGATGCACCTAGAGGTCAGAGTTCACCACTGCTGCGCTCAACGGGTGCCTTTACAGGACGGCTTGGACACAAACCTGTATTCTGGCTTCTGGGAGGTCTATTTTCGCCGCGAGCCTCTCCCTCGCAAAAACATCGGGATAGTGTGTTCTTTCAAACTCTGGTAGAACAAATACATCCATAGAATTCTAATACTTTTATTGAATATGTTTGTGCACATTGTGTCTATAAATGTACATGCTTCTAAAATAAAGTTCACTTTTACTTTGAAATGTCAGTGCAACAGAAATATATTTTTTCCAGACTCAAAAGGCAGCGTTTCAGTTGAGAAACTCCAACAATAAAACAGTATACCAGTTGTTACTAATACTCATAATAACTATTGATTATTGGCAGCTAGTGATAATAGGATTTACCTTTCTCGAGCGCCTCGATCTGTTCCTGCGTGAAGGACGTGCGGTTCCGCTGCAGCTTCCGTTTCAGCTGGAGCCTCATCTGGGTTTCGTCCGAGTCTTCGCCGTTGGAGCTGATGGAGTTGGTGTTCTCCCCACCACCATCTGACTGCGGACAGCCGTCTTAAAGCAGAAAATCACGTACTTTTAAATAGGAAGAAAAGTAAAACACGAAGAAGAAAAGAAATGCGACGTCTTGAAATATTGTGGGAAAATATTTCAAGTCACCTCGCTGCCTGAACCCAGATCTTTTATCACTGCGGGACAAAAGGCGACGAGCTCAAGGGTGTTCCAGAAATGTGACAAAATGCGGTTAAAAAAGAAACCCCTTTCAGAGCCGCTGAAATGTTTTAAAACCCCAACTTTCCCCCTTTCAGCGGTCGCCTCCTTCAATGGCCGCCACCATATGGGCGTTTGCGGCCCATTGAGGTGACCACCAACACTTGAATAGAAGGAGGCGCTTTTCAGCGCCGCACAATGGCGGAGGAGTAAGGGAAACTATTAAAAAGCAGGTCCGAGGAGGGTCGGCAAACTTTCGTGGCCAGAATTTTAAGGACACAATTGTCGGCCGCGGGCGGGGAGCGACAAAGGGGTCCTCGGCGAGGCGTGCAGCTCGGGGCATTGTGGCGGGACGATCCCGCTCAACAGACCTTTCAGCTCAGTGTGTTAACCGTCATTAATCACTGTCCCCCGGCCAGGACATCTCTATACCGACCTGAAGAAAGAGGGGACGAGCGCGGACCTGCCAACGCGGCTACGGGGGACGTTAGTGTCAAAGCAATGCGCTCAATTACCCAGAGCCCAGCGACTGACACGATGCGGACAGTCTACACCGGGACCATCTTTTCAATTCGGATTAAATACGGGCGGCTAATTAACGGGCCAGGGGTCCGGGCAGAGGGATCCAGAAGCTATATTTTTAGGTCCAATATTTTTGAAGTTGACGGAGTATTCCATCCAGACCACTTCTCCGACCTTAATCCCTGAAAAGGAGGGAATGTGTGTCCCGGTTTTTGGGGAATAAAAGCTTCGCTCGGCGGTGCTCTGTCGTGAGCAGTGAGGCAGAAAACGCAGAGGATGGCGGGGAAATCCTATACAGGCCCTATTACTGAGAAAAATCGGTAAATCTGGACCCGTCCCCTGTTTTATTCACTGCCGCAGTGACCGTATTTGTCCCCCCTCTGAGACGGCATTTACTGGCGACAATTTCTTTCCACATTTGGGCCAATAATAATTTTTAAAAAGTAATAATAATAATAATAATAATAATTCTTTTAATTCTTCCACGTTTCGTTCTTTATTATTTTCTTTCTATCGAAATGTTCTGCAGTAATTACAGTAAAATCTGCTGGAATGGAGGAAAGGAAATAAGCTGCTCGCTTGGTGTCCATCTGACATTGTTCGCTCCTTTTAAAAGTGACATCTCTAATTGGCAAGCGGGGCCGCGTCGTGTCCAGGGGTCTCCCGCGGAACATTTCACAAGCTGTCCCCCCAAACTAGACGCGTATTCATGTTGCCTTAATGAGAAACAAAACGCTCTCTAATGAGCAATTACATTAACGACGGCGCTCTTCCCGTAACACACAATCGTCCTTTGTGCGGAGATCCCGCGCCCCCTGTCCCCCTGTCCCCTGTCCCCCTGTCCGGACACGTTCACTTCTTTGAATACAAATAATTACAATTCTACTGAAATGCCGTGGGCATGGTCTCTACCTGGGTTGGGCTGTCCGGGCACCGAGGTTCCGGGGTACCAGCCCGGCCGGGTCCCCCACGTGCCCGTCTGGCCGTTCAGCATCCGCAGCTTCTCGTACATTCCATCCGCGCCCATCTGTTGCTTCTCGCTCGCCAGGTTGCGCAGGACTCGGTTTATGGAGGACACCTGAGGGAGGAACCGGTGAGGACCCCCGAAAACGGGCGAAAGCGTGCGGGTGTGGGCCGGCCACTCACGCTGGGGATGTTGTCGTTGGTGCAGACCCCCTCGGACAGCAGCCGGTCCCGGATCTCCCACGCGAAGATGGACGGACACTCCCGCTTGTACTGCGCGATCTTGGCCACCACCTCCGGAGTGGCTACTCGGGGTTTACTCCCGCCGATCGCCCTGGGTCTGATGGAGCCCGTCTCATAGTACCTGCCCAGGATCTTGCTCACGCAGCCGTTGGACACCTAGACGGAAGACAAAAGACACAATTGACATCGATTACTTCTAACAGGAGCGGGTGGAATTGTGTACGTCAGGCAGTGATCCTCTTACGTTCTCACTGTCCAGCACTTGGACTTTTGCACCAGCATGGGTCTATAACACAAAAAATACGCCTTGAGTGGAACTAGAACCAGCTCCTCTGCGAGCCACTTTTCCACGTCTTAATACCGGACTCGCTGCGTGGGATAGTGACGTCATGGCGTGCTTTTCCAAAACGAGCGTGGATATGATATGAAATAGTGGCATGCAGGTGTGCTCCTTCACCTGCAGGATCCGGGAGATGTCGCACGGCCTGGCGCCGCTGTGGGCGAGTTCCACGATCTTCTGCCGCGTGGAGTCCGGCAGCGGTCTCCCGTTCACGAACACGCCGCCCAGCTGGTTCACGCCGCTGTGACCTGCGTGGGGAGAAGCGCGCACTTCACTTCACGTCCACGTGTGCGATCCACGCCCCACAACCGTCCACGCTCGGCGCCCGCCGATAAATAGTCCGGGAGCCGCAGCGCTCCGTGGAAAATATGACGAGGCGGCCCGACATTAGTCTTTAAAATAAAGCCGGACGCACGTCAACTTTGAGCTTAATTCGCGGGAATGGGCGGAAGTCGGGCCGCATCATGCGTGGGAGGCTAATTGAAAAGATCAGTGGGAGCACTTGTGGCAGGCGTGTCACTTCACGACTTCTCAAAAAGCCGCGTCGTCACGACAAATAGCTGCGCGATGGGGGAGAGAGGAGGGGTCCCCGAGATGATGGGGTACATGTCCAAACCACCATGTTCTCCCCGCGTCACAAAATCATGCAAAAAAATGAAAAATTATATATATGTATATATATATATGTGTGTGTGTGTGTGTGTGTGTGTGTATACACATACATGTAGGAAATTAAATTAACGTTTTATTAACGTTTTTAACGTCTTTTATTAACGTTTTTAACGGGGAGATGAAATCCAGAATTATATCGAATTAATTGTCGTTTTTATAAAATACGAAAGATTCATGGAGGCGCAGATTAAAAAATCGAATCAAAGTGTTCCCTGCCAAAAGGTTAAGTCTCCATCATTCCATAATTCCCCACGGGCGCGCGCCTCGTCATCTATCGCCAGTCAATTAATAGGAAAACATATGGTGTCAATTTGGGCGCCGCGCTTCTATTTCCACGCCGCGTGGACAGCCTATCCAGCGGAGCTCCACTATTCCACCGTGATGACCTTCTAGAGCTACAGCGTGTAGATTCGCATATGAAAAACAGAATGAGGGAGGCATTCCACACACCTTCATTACAGATGTCATGCACCTCTTGTCCAGCATTAAGAGAGAAAATAACGCCTCGTTTATTGTCATCCTGACAACTACATGAAATGAATCATTATCAGACGCCACCGTGTCTGCGCTGCACGCAAGCGCCCCTCCAAATACATATTCAATATTTTTACAGCATTATTTCAATTCTTGACGTTAGGAGATGTAACCATGGCACAAAAACAGAAGAATATTTAAATATATCATGCCTTCACCAAAACAGTAACGAAATAATAATAATAATAATAATAATAATAATAATAACTTACTGTTCTGCATCATGGACGCTACGCCAGACTCCCACGTGGCCCGGTTATAGTATTCTATCAGTCACGGAGAAACAACAGTGAATATCAGCATGGACACGGTGCACCACCATCATCATCATCACCACCACCATCATCACCATCATCACCATCAGCAGCAGCAGCAGCAGGAAAGTGACAGTGTGTTCTGCAGGATGTGAGCCAGTTACGCACGACTCCTCTCCATATTTATCATGTATATTTTCATGGGAAAATATAGAAATTTTGATTTGCTTGCAAATGTATATCCAGGATTTAAACTTGCCTGGCAACAGTCGTGACTGTCCGCTTTAAAACAAATTAACGACTTTCATCTGCTTCGCACTAGTTATTAGCTCCCTAGGACAAAGCAAAAGATTGAATTAGTGCACCCTGTCTGCGGGTACATAACTCATATCAAGAAGAATATCCCGGCATGCACCCGTCCTGGAGAAGCGACGCCGAGAGCCTCGCCAACAAAGGCCGCGAATCCCAACAATGGGGGGACCCCCGTTTTATACTGACGAATTCTACACTCGTTTCTCCTTCTGAACACGTGGGCGTTCCAGAAAGCGCGCACAGCTAATATTACGTCAATGCAAATATATTCGTTCTGCAAAAATATTCATAAAAATGCATTTATCACTTCTGCACTGTAACACCTCGTTTAAGTATTTAACTGCATTTTGTTTTTTATCATTTAATTTTTACAAAAAGAAAAAGAAAATTCCGCCCTCGTAAAATAATTTTCGGTATTATTTTTTCCTTATTAATAATAATAAAAACGCATTATGGGACAGGTATCCATGTAGCACGTCTTACTTGAAATATCTTTTACAATTTCAACAGGATGGAAATAGAAATTACATTTATTTTAGCGTTTGAATAATTGAAAGTAATTTAAAGTTTACAATTTTGCAATAATTCGGGCAAAAAAAGGTGAAATTTACCTCTAGTGTATTTTGGGATTTTGCTGGAAGGTTCTGTGAGAAAAATAAATCCGCAATTCCCACGAGCGCAAGTTGACGTCGCGGACGCAGTGATGCGAGCTGACACCCCTCCACCGGGTCACCGCGTCCCCGTCCCAGCCCCTGTCCCCCGTCCCCCGTCCCCGGCCTGCTGCGCTCCGCAGGACGCTCCAGACGGAACTTCGGGTGAAGTCTCGCGCGCGTGGATAAAACACCCCGAAAAGCGGAGTAAACGCGGAGTAAAGACGGAGTAAAGACGGAGTAAAGACGGAGTAAAGACGGAGTAAACTCACCCTTCTGAGGCATGTCGGGAGCTGCCGCTTTCCTGGAAATAATTTCCAAAGCTGATGGCGGGAGTAGAAAAGCGAACGAATCCCTGCGAAGGAGAGGAGAGAGGGATGATAAAGAGTGCGCGAGGGAGTGCGTGTGGGGAGAGAGAGGGTGGCGGGGGAGGAAGAGGAAGAGGAAGAGGAAGGGAGAAAGCGCGTCTATGCTGATTGGCGACGTTAATGTATTCTGCCTGCGCTCCGTGGGCCATTAGCAGCGCCTGACCCGTGTCACGGTCCCGCAACGTCCCGCAACGTCCCGCAACTAGAGGAAGAGGAAGAGGAGGAAGAGGAACGCGGAGTTAACCATTTACGGTGCGACTAGAACACTTTAATTACTTTGAATTACTTGTAATCTGGAAGTAAATCCACCTGGATCCTGGTATAAACGTGACACGCGTGCTTTAAACGCGCAGGTTACGCCAGCTTTCCGCTACTAACCGCCCACGAGCATTACATGGAAACGGCGGCATTTCTGAATAAAGCGGGTGAATGTCGTGGTATTGAAATGATGTAAAATGTAGAACCCTGTAGTCGGGCCACGGACTCCACTCGTGTCGGCGTACAAAACAAGTGGGGTGAATGTGTAGGTGTGTGTGTTACTTTGAGTGTGTGTGTGGGTGTATGTGTGTGGGTGGGTGTGTGTGAGTGTGTATGCGTGTGTGGGTAGGTGTGGGTGGGTGTGTGTGGGTATGGGTGTGGGTAGGTGTGTGTGTGTGTGTGTGTGGGTATGGGTGTGTGTGGGGGGGGGTATGTGTGTGTATGGGTGGGTGTGTGTGAGTGTGTTTGTGTGGGTAGGTGTGGGTGTGTGTGTATGCGTGTGGGTACGTTTGTGTGGGGGTGTGTGTGGGTGTGTAATGGAGGGAGGGGAAATGTCGGAACCCACGAGGCGCATCGTTTCTGCACTTGACCCACTCTGACACGTGGAAAGTGGTCGAGTTCGCGGTGGAATTCTGCTGCCCCCTCCACTGTGTCGGCCTGTCGTCCCGGTTCCCGCTGCACCATGCAGCTCCCCGAAATGCCCCAGTTCCCCGGGCCGAGTCCACTTCCACGCCCGTGATTTAAACCCGATGTGAACGCAAGAGTTGCTTCAAAAGTCCACGCGGTGTAAACGGAGAGGCTGTGCGTCCTTGTGGAGAATATGATTTAGAATCGAAATAACAAAAAGTACAGTTCCACGTTCCCGCCAGTGGGATTAACGCCCATTGGATGGTGACGAGTTCATAACAACTAATAATCCCTTTTATTTCCCCTTTTTCAAATTTCGGAACCAGGGTCTCACCTGTTCCAGTGGAAATAATCGCGTTGGTTCCACGCGTGGCGTGGCGTGGCGTGCTTTAGTTAGGCGGGGATCCCTCGAACCCGACAAGTGGCGCAACGATGACGAGAAAAGTTCCGGACTCGTCGTACTCCGCCGGGTTTATGGTGGAACTAGTCGTGTCACGCGTGGAAAAAGGAGCTAATCTGGTCGCTGTTTTCCCGAAGCTCCCTGCAAAAAAAGTTTTAAGCAGAAAAGGGGGCGGGGACTGGATGTGAATATGCTGACGTCATCTGAGGAGGAGGAGGGAGGCTGAAGAGCAGACAAAATGGAGCAAAGCGCACAATTTCACGTGGAATTTCGATGCCCGTATTTGCTCATTAGTCTCCTTCCCAGCATCCTCTGGGATAAAAAGTGTCTTGGTTGTGAGAAATCAGGCCTCCTCCTCCCATCCTGCCACGCCCGTGCTTCACATTAATCCTCTTTTTAGGGTCACCATGCTGTCCCCTCCATTTACTTCATTTGAACACCAGCGTCACTTCGCTGTCCTGCATTACTGCAACTGGCCGTAAGGTGTGAGCTTGATCTCTGAACTCTGAACTCTGAACTGTAACGCTCATATGAAAGAAGTACCTGCGGTTCGTGGACACTTCATGTCCTCGTTTAGATGTGTAAAGTGTGTCACGTGACATCATGATTCTGGAGAATTCTGGGTGAGAACTCTGATGGGATGTAGATGTAGGAACTGGCGGGGTCACCGCTGTCCCCACGCGGCACGGTCCTCTTCACTAAACAACGATTCAAAATGCAGATTCATAATGAGGGTTATAATATTCTGGACTGTTCATTTGTCCCGTTTTTGGTGACAGCATGAAGTCACACGGCGTTTACAGGGCCAGTTGAAAGTGGGGACGTGGACAGTCCTCTGAAAGCCATCACCGGGTCTGGCGCGCCAGATGTCGAGTTTGGCAACGCTCACGTTACGCGCAGCTTTTCTAATGCTGGGCCCACGCCCACGACCACGCCCACGACAGCACACTCATGGAAATAATATTCCTCCGCCCGCCCCGTGCTGTGCCAGTTAATGACTATTGACTATAGATTTCGGGCTGTCTTTTTGGGTCACTTGCTCGCCAGGTGACAACGTGGACACGTCATTTCAGGGGGGAATGATGATCTGTGATTGATCTGTAATTACATTCTGGGGGTCACATTACTGAACATTCCTATTCTGCCAATCAGCTCCCTTTATGTGTCACTGTCCTACTTTGGACCGTACCTGATGTCTTTTCATGTCTGCTGATGGACATGTGAAGGTTCTGGAGATATACTCCCTGGTGGCTCCTGTATTAACATCGTAATTCCTGGGGGATCAGCACGCCAGGTCCTTGGGGACTGCGTCTCAATGCTGCAGGTGTCCCCGGCACGATTCAGAAAGACCAAGTCGAGCTGATAAAAATATTTTAAAAAATGTCCTTTTCTTTTATCAGTGCCAGCATGTGTTCCAGGGTCTTTATAATCATTCTATCGTTTAAATACAAGATTTACATTATAATTACAATTCAGCAGTGAAAAATAAAACGAGAAAAGCAACACATGATACCAAATATCATTTGTGTTTATGGTGAAATATTCAGATTATATTCTCCATGTACGGCCAGAAATCCAGGAAGCTCCTGTCTTCCCGTCAGGAATTTGGGATCTTCAGCTCCCGGCAGAAACCAGAGAACCGGCGACGAGGAATTTCCTCGCGAATCGAAACGAAATATAGAAAACGATGTCAATATAACATAAATATTTATGGACAAAAAAAAACTCCATTAATTTTTTTAATCTGCGCTGCTGCTCGTATTTTTTTAAATTATTCTTCTGTCGTATATACATTTTCATGAAGTGTTTTTACATTTGAAGTTTTGTCTCTCGTGTAGGCTGTGATTAGAATTGAAGGCATTAAAATGTCCACGGAGAAGCATCTGCTTACGCTGCTTGTGAAGATGGAGCCATAATTACGCTTTTAATTGAAAGGCGCCGGAAAAGTTTAATTAGAAATTAGCGTCGGGCCACGATGAAGAGACGCCACTTCCACGTCCCTGTCTCTTTATTATTTGGGTTGTACAAAGGTGTGCTATAATATCTATCTATATATATAAATGCATATAAACATATACGCACAGTCCATTTATACACTAGCCTGCTAACATCATTTTATAAAATCCCTTCAACAATAAGAACAATAACAGCAATGACCAGAAAATTGCATTCAGCTACTATTGATTGCATTATGAATTGAATTATTACATATTTATTTTTGCAGTCATGAAACGGTCATATGAAAGGAAATATGGATTATTTATGAAGATATAAACTTGTAATATAAGGAATCTGTGTGGTTTTATCATATTCATTTGAATAAGTCTGTTCGGTTTTGGATGTGCAGCAGACCTGCTCTTCACAGCACAATAAACGCCACGCCTGCAGCGATGCAGTAAAAGCTATGCGCCAGCGTCCTCTAGTGGTGCTGCGTTTTACCGCATTTTAAATACGTTGCATAATGGTCCGGAATCAATACCTGAATTTGTACGTGATCCACATATTCTCATTTGGTCAAAAACTATATTCATTACACAATTCAATATAATCGACCTGTAGGCCGGATATTTTAAAATAAGCAGAAAATGTACAACTGCTTATAAAAATGAACATATATTTATGTATGTATGTATATGATCTGAAAGTTTACATATGGAAGCACCGCCCCATTAACCTTTCGGGAGGAATTGGCACGCAGGGCGTGTAAAGGGTGTAAGCCTGTAGTAAACACGGTGTAGGGATGGTAATGCCCAGTCAATTACATTTCTTTCGGGATCATTAAGCACAAATCTGGCTGTCGGCGGGTTTAATGGGGGGCAGAGACGGGACCCTCCTCTTGCGTCTCACTTTATTTGGGGACACCTACAGAAAGTTTTCTGGCCGCCTTCATTGTCGCTCGTCTGTCACCTGACCAGACGCCTTTATTAAAGCCCCGTATGTAGCTGCTTCGTTTTATTTCAGCTGTTCAAAGTATTAAAACAATATCAGTATTGTTCGCTTTAATTCATTTCATTATTATTTTCACGTTTTCTCTCTTTTTTATTTGCAACATATCGTGCGAAGAAAAGCTGATGATATTTAATGGATGTGTTCATGAAAATATCGAGTGGATATTTTAGTTAATATTCCAGTTGCTGGAGGTGGGTCACGCGTGGACCGACCCACCCGGTTCCACCAGCGAGAGCCTGTGAGCTGATAACTGTTGCGGACAAATTTCCCCAAATTGCAGATTTTCTGCGCTGATAAAAACTTTGATTGCTTGTCAGGCAGAAGTAGAGAAAAAGTCCCTCTGTGCTAAATGAGGTGCTACACGCTTGGCTAATGATGCTTAATGATTTATTTAAAAAGAGAGAGAGATGGAGAGAGAGAGAGAGAGAGAGGCTGTAACATCCGACACAGCGCGACAGCTAAAATAACAAAAAAAAAAAAACTAATGATTAAAAAATGCAAATTAATTTTGAATTTGTTAGGGGAAAAGGAAAATGCCAGACACATTTTAAAGGTTAGTCTTTATTGCAATGACTAATAAACTTGAAAGATCGCGGATTACACCGGACACATTCTGTACACGCCTGCGAAATCATTTGGTAAACCGATCTGGGGAAGTTCGATTATTTTATATTTATATAGAAGAATTTGATGTTTTTCTGAGCTGTAAAAAAAAGGAGGTTTGAAAAGAATCCACCTGTTGGCTTTTTAAAAGTCAGCTCTGCTGGAGAACATTTACTTTCTCGTCCTCCTCCGCGTTTACCAGTCTACCCATCATGCCCCTGTGCTGTGAATGGCTGCTTATTAACGTCTTACGTCAGGGTTCTGTCAGAGAACAGGCCAGGCTTTGATAATGTCTGGAATGATTGTAATAATAATAGAGTCCCCAGTCAGAAGTACAATCAGGTTCATTTCCCGCCGCTTGTCAGATTTCTGTGGGAAGTAAGAACAGCCACATCTGTTCTTTTCTTGCTGCTCGATATCGTCTACTTTGTAGATTTGGCTGATACAGGATACGCTGTCACACACCCAGCACCCAGTACACACAGTGAAATGTGTCCTCTGTATTTAACCATCACCCTGGGTGAGCAGTGGGCACCATGACAGGCGCCCGGGGATCAGTGTATGGGGACGGTGCTTTGCTCAGTTGGATTAATTGGATTCTGACATGTTACAAACTCTGGAAATTTGATCCATTTTAATAACTAGAAGATGCTCAAATTGAAATCTATTGAGCAGTAAACAAGCAGGACACAAGAGACACTGGCATCCCACGATGCAATATTTTATTTAATAATGATCCCAAAGGTTCTTCTTTTCAGTTTTCTTCAGCCAATTCAGTTAATTATGGCAGTTTTAATGATCTGTTTTTCTCTTAAAGTTCCAACAGCCCAGCCTCGACCCATGAACCATCTTCAATACCCAAGATGTAGATTTCAGGCCAGGATTTAAAACATTGGTAATCATCTACAGGATGACGGTTTAAATTGTTCACACCTCTTATCTGTCTCAGTCTCGAGCCTTTTTGCTCTGCTGCTCTCTGCCTATGGTGCTGGAATTGGCAGAACAGAGTCCGACAGAGCACATACCCCAGCAGGGAAGACTGTGCCAAACGCACACACACACACACACACACACACACACACACTCGTTTAAAACCATGACCATGGGTTTCTGGTTCTTTATGACGTATGAGTGTTCATTGATGTAACCTTCTGATGAACCGCTAGGCCACCACTGCCTGGTTGATTTTGAGATCTTTGGCCACAGAAGTGAAATTGAAGGAGGGTAAGTAAGTTAAGGATGGATTTTGGTCAAATTGCAGAAGGAATATGGTTTGAAATGATTTAAGATGAAATTCGGATAAGAAATGGTTGGCAGTTGAATCCATTTTGTATCTGTGGTTAGAAGTTTTCTCCAGGTTGAGGGCTAAGGTCACAGTGCTGCCACTGAACTAATAATAAATGGCAGGCATTTATTCAAGAACTTGGAACAAAAGCAGATTCACCCGCTAAGCAGCATATGCCCCTCCGCTGCATTCCCAACAGGTCAGGAGCAGGTCTGCAGGAAGATGTGGCCACTGCCTCTCTCTCACTCCTCTTCTCCACAGAGCAGAGAATCAGAAGCCGTTCCCGAGCCTTTACTATCAGCACCTGGCGGGTCCGAGGTTGATGGCAGATATCTGGATCAGGAGCTACAATGTGACAGAGCAGTTTATGATGCACACCAGTCACATGATGATTGACTTCCATGACCTCCAACTAGCTGAGTTTAAGGAATGGTCACCAGACAGGTATTTGCACAAACGATGGTGTTTCCTGCTGGCCACTCTCAGTGGACGCTATGAAAACAGAACCTGGTGTCCATCAGCTTTGTCACACAAGAAATTATAAAACGACAACAATAACTATATTTATTATTCCTCCACTGATGCCGCATGAAATGCCTCATTCAAGATTGTACCAGATGTTCTGTGAGGAACAACTATCCTTCACCTTCTCATCTGGATCAAGTGAAAATTCCATGGGGTCTTTGAAGTGAGGCCAGAGGTCATTGTGTCAATGGGCACAGTATGATAAACAGAAAACTCCTTTATGAAATTAATTAATTGGTCAAAAAATTAATTACATCTGTCATTAGATAGTAAGTTAAGCACTTTGTGCTTGAGGCAGAAAAAAAACAAGGAAGAGCTGCTTGCCCCATAATCAGAATCAAATCCCGATCCGTCAAGGTGCCACTGAGGTGCCACTGAGCAAAGCACCGTCCCCACACACTGCTCCCCTGTCATGGCTGCCCACTGCTCACTCAGGGTGATGGTTAAATGCAGAGGACAAATTTCACTGTGTGCACCGATGACAATCACTTCACTTTTTTACATTTTACTGTATATATACACTCGATAAATGGGAGGAGCCTATGTTCATGTTGGATATGACACATATGACACATATGCAGAAGTCTTGTAAGCAGTGTTTCCAGAATAATTGAGTGTTTTAATCCCAAAACGTCTGTGTTGTCCTATTTTACTGTTGTTAATTATCTGAACCAGCATTGAGTTCCTCACTTACCTGTTATTACAAGGCTGGTAACTCTGAACTATTCATTAGATCATGTCTGCTGAACATGTGACCAATTTTACAAGTTAGTCTATTTCTAAAGGTGGCATGAAATTCTCACCAGTTTAAAAATGTATCCAATTTGCACATGCAATCAAACTTAAATTAAAATGTGTGCAATAAATTGTATGACCCAGGGGAAGTATTCATCATGCTTATCATTAATTTAATGAATGCAAAAAGTTAAATAATACAAATAAAAATATTACAATTACATTTTTAAAAAGGGTGTAAATGATGACAGCATAGATACACACGTCCATGTGTCAACTGACTGGCTGGAAAAAAGATATTTATTGAAAAGTTATTACAAAATCCTTTGTTGTTTGATTCAAGATGCCTCCTGTCTGGAGAAACTGCGTACATGTGTTGCTCAGTTCTGATTTCTGAGTTCTGGTTTTCATATAAACTGTCCTCAAGTCCTGAGGCTTGCATTGGCCTCATATTGTATATGAGCTTTAGTTCTTTCAGTAGATATTCTATTCAATTCGGGTCAGTTTATTGACTGAGATATTCTAGCAGCTTTCATTCTCTGAAACCAATTTCCAGTTTCTTTGTGTTAGGGATTATTGTCTTGCTGCAATTGAACGTAATGATGGTGTGTGTCATAGCATCCAAAGTTCTATTTTGGAAGTGAATTGTTGTTTAGCAAGTTTTAAATGTTCTTCAACACATTTTTTCTTGAGCAGTAGTGAGTGTGCAGAAAGGCCATTACTAATTTCTTGCTTTAAAACAATTGTACCTGTTAATTCCAGGTTTCTCAATCTTGCAACATGTGCCCGTTGGCTTTTAGACAACTCTTCTGATAATTTATTCCACTCGAATCATTGCTGGTTCATGGGGAAGTTCTATCTATGGATAATGGCCCAAACACAACCTCACTGGATCCTGTGGATGTCTTGAGGGCTTTACCCACCATGAGATATTATCTTGATAGGAAACATCCCATTGACTCATTGGACCAGAGCAAAGGAATCGTTTACTCTCGTACGAGGAGACAAGTCAGCACAGCGGTACAGGACTTTCTGAAGAGGAACAGGCTGTCTGTTCAACTTTCCAAAGGAGACTATCCTGACTTCACCATTCTTGACCATTCTCTCAGATTTGCACTTCCCTGTTCCTGTTCAGCCTCAATCTTACCAAATCCTTGCCTTCCTACCGGCGCTATCCCATGTTATTAGAGTAGTAGTAGTAGTAGGAGTAGAGAGAAGCGCATTAAAAAGAAAGTGCTGAGATATATCAGATTATGGTACATGAATGGGCAATTGAAGCATATTCCATATTGTTTTTATGGAGAGCTCTGTGTGTAGTTGTGTGATTGTGTAACTGGCCTCATTAGCCATTTTACAAAGACTCTGAGTCTGCATGTGGCACAGTGTCAGGAAGTTAAGAAAGTAATTCTACACTTGAGGCCATGGTTCTCAAAGTGCAGGGCAAGAGGGGACTGAAGAGGTGCAATGGAGGGGATCTTACTGCAATTTATTTACTTTCCTGAACCCACAAACTAGAGGACCCAGACACAAAGTAAAGCTTATTCACTCTCCAGCCCAGGAGATACCAAAGGGAAGGTTCATGCTTTTTTAGTTTTGTTAATATTGGCAATAGTGAGAAGTGTTTGATATAGGCCATCCAACAATTTTTTAGTTTTCCTGTGAAGGATGCCACCTTGTCATGGTCAGGGGGTTTGTGTGCCTCAGTGACCCTAAGATCAGCCTTCATGTGGGAAACCCTAGTTGGGCAGATCTTAGGGTAGTGGCTTGACAAAGTGCAATCCAGTCACGTGATAAAAACAGTCATGTAAATCCATTGCCATTTCAGAGCTGCAACGTCACTGGAGTGCCCAAAAGCACAAGGTGTGCAATACTCAGAGACATGGCCAAGGTAAGAAAGGCTGAAAGACGACCACCACTGAACAAGACACACAAGCTGAAACGTCAAGACTGGGCCAAGAAATATCTCAAGACTGATTTTTCTAAGGTTTTATGGACTGATGAAATGAGAGTGAGTCTTGATGGGCCAGATGGATGGGCCCGTGGCTGGATTGGTAAAGGGCAGAGAGCTCCAGTCCGACTCAGATGCCAGCAAGGTGGAGGTGGAGTACTGGTTTGGGCTGGTATCATCAAAGATGAGCTTGTGGGGCCTTTTTGGGTTGAGGATGGAGTCAAGCTCAACTCCCAGTCCTACTGCCAGTTTCTGGAAGACACCTTCTTCAAGCAGTGGTACAGGGAGAAGTCTGCATCCTTCAAGAAAAACATGATTTTCATGCAGGACAATGCTCCATCACATGCGTCCAAGTACTCCACAGCGTGGCTGACAAGAAAGGGTATAAAAGAAAAAAAACTAATGACATGGCCTCCTTGTTCACCTGATCTGAACCCCATTGAGAACCTGTGGTCCATCATCAAATGTGAGATTTACAAGGAGGGAAAACAGTACACCTCTCTGAACAGTGTCTGGGAGGCTGTGGTTGCTGCTGCACGCAATGTTGATGGTGAACAGATCAAAACACTGACAGAATCCATGGATGGCAGGCTTTTGAGTGTCCTTGCAAAGAAAGGTGGCTATATTGGTTGCTGATTTGTTTTTGTTTTGTTTTTGAATGTCAGAAATGTATATTTGTGAATGTGGAGATGTTATATTGGTTTCACTGGTAAAAATAAATAATTGAAATGGGTATATATTTGTTTTTTGTTAAGTTGCCTAATAATTATGCACAGTAATAGTCACCTGCACACACAGATATCCCCCTAAAATAGCTAAAAATAAAAACAAATTAAAAACTATTTCCAAAAACATTCAGCTTTGATATTAATGAGTTTTTTGGGGTTCATTGAGAACATGGTTGTTGTTCAATAATAAAATTATTCCTCAAAAATACAACTTGCCTAATAATTCTGCACTCCCTGTATGCCTGTCGAGAACCGTCTCTGTTCAGAACACCCGGACAGAAACGAGACGTTTCTATGAGGACAATATCGAACCTTTAACATCAGTCTGTGAACTGTAGCTGAATAATAACCTTTATAAGAGTTATAAGTAGTGGGTGTAAATTCACACAATGGATTCATTTCAACAACAGCAGAAAAACAAGAATGGGGGGCAATATGATGAAACTTATTTTGGATTCAAAGTGGGATGTATTTTGTGTTTTAAAATGCAAAAAATATAATCTGTGAAAGAATTATTGCCATCTTCAGGTCATAGTGAAACATTTCTTGAAACCAATTAATCACAATTATGACAAAAGAAGTGTTTAGACTTTATAATGCATGACAATATGCAGTGTTGCAGTGTCTTATGTTTGTACGTGATGTGTAAATTACTAAATTATTATTAAACTGAATTACTGTAAAATAATTACATCATTAAAAAAAGGATTCCACGCCAAATCACAATTAATCAACTTAATAAAAATGTTTGTTACTTTAAAAAATCTATCTAAATTAGCTTAATGTGTAGGGTTTGACATAATGCAAAAGAATTAGGACAGCCTAAATGAAATGAAATGTCCATTATTCAATTAAGTAAATCCATTTTTTTCCAGTGAACTTGTATTTAATCAGTAGGATTAATTGCATACTATATTTGATTCATTGTTGTAATTAGGTAGAACAGTAGTACTCCTTCGGTTTAAGTGCTGCTAGTCTTCAGTTTAACCAGTCATTGCTTTCCATGGTGCTAAAACAGATTTTTTTAAACTGGCCTGATACTATTGTAATGTGCATGTGTGTGTGTGTGTGTGTGTGTGTGTGTGTGTGCGTGTGTGTGCGTGCATCGTTGACCTGTCGCAACAACTGTAAAGGAGGGAAGTTGACCCAACTGGACCAGTAGCTGTTAAACATAACCTCCATGCTGTGACCTGTCCATCAATCTGCCCTCTCTCCACATGCAGCACATTAAACACACCATCTGTGTATGACATGCTGCCATGGCTCTAAACATGCTTAGCTGGAGCAACTCAAGTTGAAGAAGAAGATGGTTGTAGAAACAATACCATCTTTTACTTAGTTTAACTATTTTTAATACTTTATATGTTTCCGTAACTTTTCCTGTTGGTAAATTCATTTATGACATTTCTGAAATATGCTCTTTTCTGATTAGCTCTTAAAATAAGTAAAAATGTATTCATATATATATGGCACGTGCAATGTTTTAAAAAATGTTTACAGTAAAACATACCAAAACATTATTACAAGAAGATAATGTAATGTTTCAATCTGTTTTTGTTACACAAGCTCTTTGATTATCAAAAGACAATGCAGAGCAAGCACAGAGTGAGCGGGAGGGTGGTGCAACCATGCCGAAAGGCGGCTGCGGTGGTGTTGGGCGGCTGCCTGGTGTGCCTGCAGCACCCCTGCACAGCTGTTCCCACCGCACCACAGCCCAACAGCACAGTTCACTACATACAGATGTGTGCACACATGCATGCATTACCATACACATACAAAGACATAAAACAGTCCAAAAGAGTGCATATATCATATGATGTACATATTATAGTATTTGCTACTAACAGGATGTTTTTACAAAAGTAGTGGAAAAATAAATGTATACAGACATTGCTCCATGTATACCGTTACATTTATATTTCTAACAGTTTTACAGAAACCCAACACAGATACTTATACATTAAAACTGAATTAATGAAGTTATTTAACTGTAAACAGTTATTTAATGAATTTTGGCCAAAGACCAGAGCGTGAAATTCATGCCTATGGCATCAGTTCCAAACTCCCTAAATGCCCGAGAACCCTGAGCAGGGGCTGATTTTAAACCCCATGTGCCTGTGATCAGCCTTGGAAGAAAAGAAAACGTGATTGTGTTTTTATTGTTCAACTTTGATTTCACGGTTCATAAAAAATATTACACATATTTTGTGTGTCCTGATTACCTGGTTGAGTTCATTTGTATAAATGTACTAGTATAAATTAGGCTGCATAGATACAGATAAATTTCTTTTTTACTGTGTCATTTGATGGTTCCAACTTATTTTTTATGAATAATGTTTATAATAATGTTTTTGCCCCAAAGAACAGTTTAATGCTGGTCTATAACACACAAGCTCATCTTGCTCAGAACACCCTGAATATCTCTATTGTACTTGATATAATAATGTTATGATACGTATTTCTGTAAATATTTTTATGAAATATAGGGTTGGTAGTTGCACAGTGGGCCACTTGGTATTTCACAAAAAAAGCTTTGTTAATAAAATCTAATCTTCTCAAACGTCATTAACTTCTATGGGTTCTTCTGAACATAAACTGTCCTGAATATGAATGAAGCTATGCGGCTTAGTGGCCTTATCGAGGTCCACTGTCTCCCGTGACATTGTCAATGGAACATCAGCAGTGGTCATTAATCTGATTGTTCATTTGCAGAATCATCTTGATAACAAATCCTCTGCATGGATAGTGGTGATCATATCGGCACATTCAATTGATGGAAAAACAAACTACAATCCATACGACACCAAATCCAACATGGTTTCATCAATGAAAATCAAACTGATTTCATCCAAATCTAAGTCAAACATATGATGATAAAAACTTGAACACAAGCTCCTCAAGCATGGACCCCCAACTTGTCAGTGGCCCACTAAATCATCAACGGAATCAACATCTGCTGAAGCCACCCCCTGTACAGTTTTTTAGCAGCCAGGGATGTAACCCTGTTTTTTCAGTTGATGTCCAGCAAGTAGTACAACATTGGATCAGGGTTAAGAAGAGGAACATGGTTGATTTGTCTGCGAAAGCTCTTGCCCACCCCCACTCCACCGCAAATGAAAGAAAGCAGCTTTCATGCGGTTTGGAGCGCCCGTACGGTGCCTGGCACCCAGCCTGCCAGCTGCAGCCTTGCGCAGGTTCCTCTGTCAGGTTACACACGTCAGCCTCTGTCTGAGAGCAGCTGTGCAGCAAGATGGATCACCTTTCCCATACCTGCACCAGCAGAAACGAGCAAGAACCACTCAATAAAGACACACAAGTTCTCAGAGCTGTTATGTCCAGAGAGGTTTGGTATTTTGAGGAAGAACTTATAGCCGGCCCTCTGAAAGCCTTGGTCAGAGCTTCAGATTCATAGTGAAATGTTGAGCTGAAGTGGCTATAAAAACTCTTTTCTTTCAAGGCAGATGAGATGCATTGAGAATAAGTCGTACGGGTTGAGATGGAGAAGGAGCCGAGTCGAGTTGATGAATGCAAATCAATGACTGAGCGACTGGCAGTGGCCATCTTGCCAATGTATAGGAGTCACGTTACCTCGTCTTCATGTGGCTTCCGGTCACATGGATGGAATCATGTGACAGGCACACAGACAAGGAATTGGGTTCAGTACAATACAATTCACATCCATACGATTTACATCAATATATCTTTAAAACCAGAAAGAAACCATGTAACATATTTATGGCCATGGGTTTCAGCGAGAATAAAAAGGTAGGGTGCATGATAGCTGTCAATCATCAGGATTTATTAAAATAATAATTACGCACTGACTTTGTTTCTCTTCATCAAAACATGGCAAAATTCCCAACCGTTCATTCTTGTTTCATCTATTTCTGCCATTCCTTTGACCTTATGACTGAGCCCCGTGCTTACCTTGGAAAATAGTGCCCAACACAAACAGTATGGCAGAATTACAGTAATTCATGCACAGCACCAGGCAGCAATCACACTCACAATTCCTTAGCTTAACACCCCCTCACCCCCTACAATTAGCCCATCCCATCAAAACACTGAGCCAGCCTCTCAAATGAAGAGCCTGGGCACTGCCACCTCCCATTATCCAGATCCGTACTGGAAACATATTTATGTTGCCTAATGAATGTCACGTTCCCTGAGGCCAGTGAAACACTGAGTTAACACCCTTCTAACCGGACAATTATCCAGTCCTTTTAAAACCATTCCACATCAAAGCAGGAATGAATCCCAGAGGAATCACTTTGAGGCCACAATTGGACAATCAATGTGCTCCACCAATCACAGGGGTTAGTTAAATAAAATGTGAAAGGCGTATTAATGAAGCCCTCACTGCTGTCCAGAACTGCATTTCATCTTCTTTTCACCGGTGGGAAATAAATTAGCGCTGAAATGCAATCATATGTTTATAAATACAGTAGAATTAGCATTCATAAATCCGCAGCCAACGAGGGATTATACCCAGAAACAACGATCTATCCTCCCCTGTCACACACACACACACATTATTCCCTCCACTGATGCCCCTCATTTTAAATCCATTTGAATTGCATGACAGGGCACTGACTGGTCCTGCTCGGGTAGGGGAGATGGGTGATGGGGAGGGAGGTGAGGGAGAGGATGGGGGTGGGGTTCAGGTTCCGGGTTCAGTGTGGTCACTGACAAGCAGCAGAGTAATTACCAGATCAGCTCCACTAAAAACGCAGTCAGGCTGTTCCGTGACCTATCAGTTGCTAATCTGCATAGTGAAGTATGGCTTCGTAACTATAAATTGCTGACTTAATTAAAAGCGGGGGGACCTTTCTGTCATTTAATTACAGGGAGAAAAGGTTATTGCTTAAATGCAATTTTCCAAATGTGATTTCTTAACAGTTATTAACTGCTTTGCCATCATTTATTGTTTCAGATTTTTCAATTTGGAAATGGGCACCGGTGACAGAAGTAATGACTTTGTGGAGAGAGAGGGAGAGAGAGCGAGCGAGAACTCAATCTCGATAGCGCACGCTGCAGCCATTCGTTTTTCGCAAGTGGAGCAGACGGGGGTGGTGGGGAGGGTGGTCTCTAAAATGTCACGGGCAGGATGGTGTGATTGCTTCCATTTTACTGTAGTGATTAAAAAAGCAGTGGAGTTCTGATGAGAAGTTCATTAACATTTCTCAAATGGCTACACAGGGGCAGTCATTAGGGCCGCAAAAGTGCCGCAGAAACAGATTGAAGTGGTGGGAACAGGGGAGGGTCAGCAGAAGAGCAGGAACGGGTTGCCAGAACAATTTGGAGCTTCCATCTGACTTTGTCTTTAGGTTTGTCTGTGAAAATATTAAAGGAGTTATTTAGGAGGCGCAGATATAGAAATAAAGTTGCTCCTCTCAGTATGTTGCCTGCCCAGTATGTTCTCAAATCATAAACCCATAAGGTGGGTTCATGGGTGGTAGTAGCCAGAAGACCCAGGTTCAAACCCCACTTACTACCATCGTGTTCCTGAGCGAGATACAAGGACCTGCTCACCTCATAATACACAGAGGGGAGACACAATCACAAAATTCAGGCTCAAACGAATTATTTACTACAAAACCTAATCATACTGAAATACAAAAGCATGCAAAATAAATGGGGAATCATACGTGAGATGGTGCAGTTGTTACTGTTTGTCAGAATTAAGCTGTAATACTCAATGATATTTATGCTCAGCCATAAACCTGTCGGTACTGGCCAACCTGGTACTTCCGCAGTCCTGGATTAACATGCTTTATTAAAAATGTTATTACATTATTGAATTTAATCTTTTGGTGCACTGGAAATATTACGGTCCTTGAATCAAACTGGATTGATCTGGTAATTATTTGAAGTCCTCATGCCAAGTTATGTGTCACAATGGCACTTCTCCAAAGGCAATAATCAAATTAAAGTGGCTATAACATATACATTATAAATGCAAAAGAGAAAGGTGACTGCGGTCATGTTTTGCCGCTGTGTGTCTCTGTTGGCAGAGACTCCTGTTGGGGCTTAATTGAGGGTTAATTGGGGGTGTGGTGGCAGAGACCTCGAACAGACTTACTGAGACATGCGTGCGTTTTCAATGCTCAGCCAAACACTGGAGTTAGATGATTTGCCATCTGTGCCGGCACAAAGGAAGACACAGTCAAGCGCTCGAACACACTAGCAGCTGTATACATTCGCAAGTGCACAGACACAAATGGAAAGTGAGTGGGACGTATTTCATCACATAGAAGAATACGTTGTTGGTGTGTTTATTTTAATGAAAAGCAATGTAGGACAAATACCAATGTAGACATTGCCATAATGTTGGAGCCCATATGCCAACAAAGACCAGTGTAAGGAGGGTGGGCTGAATATCTTTTTTTCATATGTCTCAACTATCTAGTGATTTGGACCACATTTCGCAGCAGTATCTACAGTAGATTGTAGAAGGCTTTTCAAAACTCCTCTCAGATATATGTGCTGAGCTTTCCATGAGAGTATTGTACATGAACTGCTATTTATAAATGTGCTATTTTTTGGTCTGTTTAACCCTTTTGTCTTATTTATCTGCTCATTTCTACATGTAAACTCGGTCAGAGAAACATTCGCATGACCTGTGGTTCTAGAGTAATAAGTATATAACATGTGTATTATAAAGCTGTAACTCTCTCGCAAAGTAAAAAACTTAAACCTATTGCACTCACCAAGCATTCCAGGCCCAATCTTTTGTCTCCTTCAGGTCATCTTATCATCATTTTTTCAAAATGGGGACCTGCAAAAATGGAATAATTTTTTTCCCTGTCATTACGTGTTTAGATATAAATACAAAAGGTACACATTTCTCCACCACAAATTCAGTCAAAGTTAAAAGAAGTCGCCTCTCTCTTTTTAATAAAGCTAAATTATTAGAGAGCATGTAACTATAATGACCAATTTACTGAGTCCCAGTCACCGTCACTGCAACACACACACACACACACACACACACACACAGTCACACAGCCAGAGTGAGAGAGAATAGGACCCCTCCCATCTCCCAGCTCTGAAATATCCATGTTGAAAAGAACACATTTATCCAGCCCACTAACATCAAGTCAATGCAGCTATTGTCTCATGTCAACCTCTTAATTACAGCCTGTGATAGTGATATTTCTCTCATTTCTGCTCATCGCTCACCCTATTTATGAACCACTGTCCTCTGCTGAGGTGATTAGCGACGTTTTATGTCACATCATTTGTCTGCGTGACAGTCTGCACAAGTGAACTGAATTAGATAGGGGGGTAAATGAGATTGAAGGAATAAAATTAAACGTGCTTTAGATTATACAGTGTTTTAATTACCACAGGCACCAGCCAGACAAGGTGGATTACTGCCATACCTGTGCTGATTAACTAGCCAAATACTGCAAACCCACAAGATCAATGTCTTTAAAATGATCCTGACCTTCAGATAACTCACACACCATTCAGTAGCAACCATTCATTATTGGCCATTCATTGGCTAACATTAACATTTTTACGATATACAAAGGCTGTTTCGAAAAAAAAAAAAACAGTCCTAGCATTGAAATTGCATAGCTTTATTGAATATGATTTTTTAATGCATTTGACCTCTTAAACCACAACCATAGTGTCACCAGCTGCTCAGCCTCCCAGCTACAGGCAGAGAGCAGGAGAGAGTAAGCATGTGGTGTGACCTTCACCTAGTCCCTCCAGTGAGCCGTGAAGAAGTGCAGGTCCACCCGGAGGGACCCACTCTTTGGCTTCATGTATCTCAGCCCATTTATCTGCAGCAGGTAATGGCCTCACACACAAAACCTCAACAGTGGGTCTGGGAGGGGCCACATTTGTGGGAAGAGCATGGCAAGTAAAGTAAATATTTTCACCAGACATGAAAGATGCAATGGACTCGATGGACCTACATACAGCGTGAAGGTCATATAAAACTTTATCCTACTGTTCTGCATAAGCTCAGGGCACTTATTGTATTTGATGCAAAAAGAACCATAAAAGAGATCTTTCAGTTTGTAAACTCAGATTTATTTGTGAAAAAAAGATGATCTAAAAGGTTGAAGGTAATAAAAACTGTCAAAATAAAAATTCCTGTTATTACAGGCAATTCATGGTCTCAGCACCATGGAGCACCTCATCGTGATCTTTCAGTTGCTACAGCCACACATTTTACATTCAAATGAGAAGAATAAGCACACACACAGGCCATTCATTTTGGTAAGAAAGTGGAGGAAGTGAAGTGGTGCTGAGGCTGGTGTCTTGAGGTGTGCGAGGAGAGTTGAGATTTAGTCTTTGCGTCAAGCTGTCATTTTAGTCTACTCATTTTAGTCTAGTCAAGTTTCACCCGCCTAAAAGTCTGAGAATTTGATTCTTATTTTTTTCAGAATTAACCAAGTTTTAGTCAACAAGAACTGATGACATTTTAGTCTAATTTTAGTCAATTGTATGTTAGTCTCTTTTTTAATTAATGAAATTCTGTGTAATCCAGTCAATATAGTACAAGAACAGACAAAAACAGTTTTATTTTAGTCAAATGCATTTCATAATTAAAACAAGGTTATGTTATTGTTATATTATTGTTACCTTATTGAGTGAAGAATACACTTCATCCATTCCAGTGGCCACATTTTCCCCCACCATATGTCTATGACCCACCAAAAGCATTCTGAAATCGAAATAATGTGCAACCAGGAATTGAGGAAGTGATGAATGGGAGACACAAGAAAACAGAAATACTGATTAATCAGAAACATGATTAAATTAGAGCAAATTACGCCTCGTCTCATTTTCATCAACAAGAATAAACATTTTGGTCCATTTTTTTTCCCGTAAACAATATTTAGTCTTGTTTTTATTCATCAACAATATTTCATTATATAATTTCCTATATTTTCCTATAATTATCATCTCATGACCAGTATTTATGTCTCGTCTCCTTTTCATTACACCATAAAGGTTCATTGATGAAGGTATTTCCTCAAACATTTCAACAAAAACAACACCAGTTGTAACTGGAGATGAGCTGGAAAGAGCTGAGTGACAGGTTCGAGGAAGAATAGTCAAGCGACTCAAAAAGTTATCTATCATGGCACTCAGATAAACACATGAAAATTACTCACGCATTGTTCTCACAAAACATGTACTGAAAAAAACGAGGTATGGAGTGTACCATGGGATACCTATACTATTACACCCATACCATCTAGATAGGCTGCTGCGTCTATGTGGTGTGGCTTTGGGGCTTCATCCATCAGCCATTGGAAGGAGGCTGGTAGCCCTGTGCTAGCAGAGTACTGGCAGTGCCCATCAAGGAGAACTTCTACGGGGCAGATAGGGTCAGCGGCACCTGCTGGTAGCCTTTGGTGCGGTCCATTGTAATGCTCTCCATCAGCTTTTGTGCTTGGAGCATAGAATAACTGTCAAAGAGAGACACTTCATTACAGAGGTGATACATCCCGTCAAGCTCCACAACCATCTCTATGGGATCTGACCAATGGGACTACTGCTCTCCTTGATCATGCCCATGATCCAAATGTACTTGCATATTGCCTCTGAGAGCCTGTAGGGCCACTGATTAACCCTGACTCCAGCAGTGGTGTGCTTGTTGTGCAGGATGACATGACCTCTACCAGGGACAGAGTAGAACACACCATTGAAATGATCAACAAGCTCTCGTACCTCCTAGCCCTGGTGTCTATTTTGCTGCTCTCCAAGTCTTCAAGTCCAGCCCGGTGGGATGTCTACCCCCCGCCCCCTTCACATCTCAAGAATGAGTAACAGAAACGACTGGAGTGGATTTTGAATAGCTACTTGACAGATGAAGAATCCATGCAAAAACTCCATTGGGTTGCCTGATCAAACTTGAGTTATATTCTCACTCGCAGCTAATTAGAATTATCTTTAATTCACAGGATTACAATTAATAGCTTATTGCAGGTCACTGATTAAGAATTACCTTGTAATGACCCATAGTAGCTAACCAAGGAAACCAGAGGAATAATGACAGCTCCTCGCCCCACGTCACATTTCTATTTAGGACAGACGATTGGGATGCTCTCCATGCACCAGGCAGCACAATGGAGGAGTAGCGTTTTCCCCCATAATTAAAGTCCATTGAGGGAAATTACCTTTGGTGTAATTATGGGGTAGTTGTCAGCATTTGTTACAGGCTGAACAGGCGTTGTGTTCACGCCACCTGCTGCCTGGACAACGTTACATGTGCCGCTGGTGCAGACACCCTGGGAGAAGCATGGTGGTAAACGTACACTATAACAGCACCAACAAGCCTAAATAAATGGCCGCTCACTCATAGGTGGTTAATATATGCTCATTAATATAATATTAATATATGCTAAGTGAAGGTGAGAAATTCTCAGAAAATCAGCACCTTAGACAGCTTCATTGAATTTAACCAAAAAAAAAAAGACGGGGGGCAACATTAGCATGACATGGGAAAATATTTACAAATATTTCATTTTTGCTGCTCTTTTCTTGTACTGTCCACATTCTGACAATGTCAATTTCACTCCTTTGGACACACCTTCTTATTCAATGTGTTTTCTTTATTTTCATGACCATTTATGTTGGTAGATTCTCACTGAAGGCATCAAAACTATGAATGGACACATGTGGACATGTTTAATATTCTAGTTTCTTTGCTCTGATTACTGCTTTGTACACTCTTGGCATTCTCTCGATGAGGTCGTCACCTGAAATGGTGTATTTATGTGTGTGTGTGTGTGTGTGTGTGTGTGTGTATGAATTTTATATGTGTATATATTCATTGTAGAATATATATATATTAATTGTAAGATCTGTAATGCTGCTTTGATTTGGTTAAATACAAATTTTTATTTAAATATTACATTTAGAGTGGGTGACGTTATTGTTGTATAAACTGTATTATAACATGTACATATATATAATGCCAAAGAGGTGAAACAAATTATGTGACACAACAAATTTGTATTTGTGTATCTGTGCTGTCATGATTAATGGTCTTTTTATTAATTACAACATATTTTTTATTTTTATTATTTAATTTGCTACAGTCATGACAGACAGGAGCAATAGACAGATGGAAAAGGAGAGAGAAAAAGAGAAGTTGGATTGGAAGTCAACAAATAGAGAAGGGAAAAAAGGGGGGGTTGTTGGTTGTGAAAGATAGGAAATGAACACCGACAATCTGCTTCTGTACCTCCTTAAACAGACAAAAAAACACAGCAACAAGCAACAGCGCATAGTACTAATAATACAGGACATGTTCCGCTGCTCCAGACAACGTGTCGGTGAGTACGTGTTTGTGCGTCTGTGTGAGCCCTTGTGTGTAGCCCTGGGTGAACACCTGTGCGTGTGTGAATGTGCCCACAAGGTTTCTCCATGTTAGTGGTTAATAGTGTTTTTAGGGAGCCATACTCCCATTTGCAACATGGCATTAAGTCAACAGGCCATAGACATCCAGAGACCCCCACAGGTCACAGGAGTCCCAAGAGGACCACCGCAGGAACAAATTATGTTTTGAAGACGTTATCCATTTTATATGCATTTCATTTATTAAAGCATATGGACTTGATGTTTGACTGGGATTACACAATTGTACTCAAACATAATGAGCATACATTCCAGTTTAAAGACGTTGGCATGTAGAGTTTTTTCCTCTTATCTTTTTAACTTTTGCATTATAACAAGATTGGATTGATTGTAACATAAAGGGCATAAAACACAACTTATTCTCTGAAACTGAAAGAAAATTAGAGACTTTCTCCTCAAATCCAAGAGAGACTTTATCCATGCATTCACTGAGATTTCCCAGCATCAGTAATCATAGCAGAAATGCTAAATCAGAATAAATGACAGAGTTACTGTACCATAAGACACTGTACATTAATACATTTATAATGTTAATAGAAGTTCAGGGTTATTTAGACATAAATTTAGCATGGGGGATTTAACATAGGAGATCTGATAATGCATTAACCTCAATCTTGATGATTTACACCCCCAACCCAACCGCTGCATAGGCACAGCGAGCAAAGAAGCATTTTGACTTTCATCAAGCATTTCATCAAGTCTTCCCTGCATGAAATATTAATACAACCTGAGCACAGCAATTATATTAATGCCCTTTTTTAGACAACATTTGCATACTGCCATGCCCGACCCCTTCCCATATTTCCATGTCCCACTTCATTCCAGGCCAAAACGCAGCATCTTTTTAGGGCACGTTATTGAGCCTGTAGTGTTTCCAAGCCGCAATGTTTGTCATTTGTCATGCCTCAGCACCCCCGATTCACATGTCCAGAAGAAATAAAATGCTCAGTATGATCCTATCTCATGCGGTAACATGCTTTCAGTTTGAAAAAGGGACTTTATAACCATTTGGCTGACTGATATGAGGGTTTATACATTTCTTTGAATCGTGTCCGTGTTGGCACATGCCTGTTAAGGGACTGATGAATCCAATACTCTGGCATTTCCCTTTGTGGAGGGTTCATACATACGTTTGTTGAGGGCTGACTCTAGAGATGCATACAAAGGACCCAAATGACAACAGAGTGTCACCTGGGCGCCCTCCAAGCTCTGTGTGCCCTATTTCTGAAGCTCATCCTTCAGGTGAAGCCTAACAAGCCTTCATTTATGTTTCCTTTTGCATATGGTTTATACCATGTAGTTGGTTATTATTCTCTGTTTGAGATGCACAAACAGAGCGAGAAAAATGTGTTTTTAATAAACAAAAGGTGTCATTGTAAATGTACATTATGCCTTTATCCATGTAAGGAACGAGCAATTCAAATCTGATGAAGCACCTCCCCCTAGTTTACGTTTCATCAAAACTAGTGGCCAAGAATGTGGAAACCCAAACCCATACCATCCACATTTTGACATATTTGCAGATTTTAAACAACTTCTCCCATTAACTAGTTACTTTTATAATGCTGTAACTCAGTTACTTTTTGAAAGTAACTATATAACTATGTATATTAATACCTTTTTTTTGTAATTTGCCCAACACTGCTCACCAAACACACTGACACCCCCTCAACAATTTACACTTGAACAATCTGAACAGAATAAAATGTTCTGTTTGAGAGATCAGTTTGAGTTTGTGACTGGCTCCCCCTGGCGGTGAACCGCGGAACTGCCCCACTGCGCCCTCCGCTCCGCGCCGCACATCATCAATTTTCAGGCGGTCCGCTCTCCTTCAAGGCGACACAATGAGGGCGATATATTTTAATTCAAACACCATAAACCCGTTGAGTGCTTAATTAACTTTAAGCATCTTTAGGGGGATGAAGCCAATTTGAAGTGACGACGTGGTTTTTTTAACATCGTGCGTCCATTGGCCGGATTCTGATTAACGCGCGGAAATTCTCCCGGGAAATCAGCGCCTGTGGAGAACGTGATTAGCGCGCCCATTGTTTTACTCCAACCAGACCGATAAAAGCCTCCATTTCATCCCCCTTCTCACTGCTTCGTCCCTTCACTTCAATCACAAACCTACCTTAACTTAGAGAACACAATTACATCATCCCTTCCTTAATTAAATCCTGTTGTGTAATTGGAATAATTACAAAAAATAATTACTCGGGTTATGTAGCGATCAGATATTAATGACATATTAAAGAGCGATTTCGGAGTGCCAGCGCTTTGGTGTATGGATCACATGATGTATGAAATGGAAATGATCTTTAATTAAGAGAGCAAGCCAAACATTTTCATTAAAGCTGGCATGGAAATGAGCCCTGGGATGTGACTGCTCTCCGGAGATGTAGGGGAGGGGGCAGTGGTGGTTGGAGCTTTTCTGTCGCAAATGAGGTTATGGCCTGAAGGCTCCTCTCCTCCTCCCCCTCTCTTCAGTGTTTGGTTCCCATACGGCTGGATGCAGGAAGGGATAACATAAGGGAGGAGGTGCAGTTGGTTGGAGGTCCTTTCCAAAAAATGGGGGGATCTAAGCTCTGTGCAACTTGAACAGGAGTAATCCTATTATAGAGCCTTTCCAGTGTACAGTTCTACTCTGAAGGCAGGGGGGGGGGGGGGCACACGCTGGTCTTCCTTCATCTCCCACGGCCTGAGTGAACACCAAGGCACCAGAGCTGGAGGAACCACCAAGGATCTCGCTAATATTTCAGATTTATTCCTTGACTGTGTTGGTTGTTGACCATTATTTTTGCATTTTGCATTCATAGTGAACATTTGAATTTAAAGTCCCAGTGCACAGTTCCCACTTTTTACAGTCATTGTTGAAAATGACAGCAGTGTATATACTGTAAAAAAGACACATAAATGGGAGCGTAATAGAGGTGTGTGTTGTTATACAGTCTAATGGTTATACTGTATATATAATCTGCCAGGCTGTTATAAAGAAGGAGAGAATGGAGGAGAGGAGTCGAACAAGGATGAAAGCATGTCCAGTGATGGGACATCATATTCATTAGTTCAGGTAAAAAAAGAACCTCATATAATCCATTTTGGAATAAGGCTTGATGCGCTGTGAATACTTTCCGGATGCACTGTACATACTTACATTTCCAGCATTTACCAGACGTCCTTATCCAGAGCGACTTACAGTCAGTAGTTACAGGGACAGTCCCCCCTGGAGACACTCAGGGTTACGTGTCTTGCTCAGGGACCCGATGGTAGTAAGTGGGGTTTGAACCTGGGTCTTAATGGTTGACAGGCAAGTATTTTACTGGATGCTACCACCCCATGAAGTCATTACCTCAGTGTTGTGTAAGGACACTTTTAAATGTGGGTGGGGTGGTGAAAACAAAATGGTCTCCAACAAAGAGGCAGAATCCACAGCACTTAATTCATCTTGAACAAAAACCTATGGCTGCTGATGGCAAAATCCAGGCTGTGAATATACCAGAGGAGGAAAAAGAATGTCATGTAATTACTTTGCTTAAAGTACCCATCTAAAAATCTTCTTGAGTAAAAATACTTAATTTAAAATAGACTTTGAGTAAAAGTTACTTAGTTAGTTTCAACTACTTGTTGTTTTTATTCAACTTTTAGGCCGTACAAACTATGTTCAGACCACCCCATTAAACATTTTTAAGCACAGTTGGCCACAAAAGTACCAAATTCTGAATTGTACAGTCCAATTAAAAAATAAAGTCAAAATCAAAGTATACAAAACTGAAAATGTTCAATTTTCTTTATTAATAAACTGTGTTTTATGTTCTTTCTATAGCAAACATGAACAGATCAGTTGTCTTTACTGCCAAATGGGCACACTGACTGCTGATATAAGGAATTAAATAAAGCAGAAAACTACAGTATTAGACCGTGAAGCTCTTGGTACACACAGGCAACATTTATATACAGTACATCCGGGAAGTATTCACAGCACATCACTTTTTACACATTTTGTTATGTAGCAACCTTATTCCAAAATGGATTAAATTCCTTTTTTCTCAGAATTCAACACACAACCCCCTATAATGACATAGTGAAAACACACCATAGTGAAAATGTCTCCTTGAGGTTTTGACAAATTTATTAAAAATTTAAAAACTGCCATGAAGCTCAAAATTGTCTATATAAGGTCCCACAGTTGACAGTCAAACCAATCATGAAGTCAAAGGACAGGATTATCTTGAGGCACACCAAGATCACCCCAGTGCCAAAGAAGTCAACTGTGTCCTAAGAAGAAGTGAAGTGATTGTCACATGTGATACACAGCACACGGTGCACACAGTGAAATTTGTCCTCTGCATTTAACCCATCACCCTGAGTGAGCAGTGGGCAGCCATGACAGGCGCCCGGGGAGCAGTGTGTGGGGACGGTGCTTTGCTCAGTGACACCTCAGTGGCACCTTGGCGGATCTGGATTCGAACCTGCAACCTTCTGATTACGGGGCCGCTTCCTTAACCGTTAGGCCACCACTGTCCTGTCCTGTCCTGTCCTGTCCTGCCTCAATGACTACTGGCCCATAGCAGTGAAGTGAAGTGAAGTGAAGATATTGTCACATGTGATACACAGCAGCACAGCACACAGTGCACACAGTGAAATTTGTCCTCTGCATTTAACCCATCACCCTGAGTGAGCAGTGGGCAGCCATGACCGGCGCCCGGGGAGCAGTGTGTGGGGACGGTGCTTTGCTCAGTGGCACCTCAGTGGCACCTTGGCGGATCGGGATTCGAACCGGCAACCTTCTGATTACGGGGCCGCTTCCTTAACCGCTAGGCCACCACTGCCCCTAGCACTCACACCCATCATTATGAAGTGCTTTGAGAGGCTGGTTCTGAGGCACATGAAGACCCAACTTCCACAGAATCTGGACCCACTTCAGTTCGCCTACCGGCCGAACCGCTCCACAGACGATGTAATCTCGTCTGCCCTCCACACAACCCTCCCCCACCTCGACAAAAAAGACACTTTCTCCAGAATGCTGTTTATTGACTTCAGCTCAGCATTCAATACTGTCATCCCTCAGAAGCTGATGAGGAAGTTGGACCTGGTGGGAATAAGCTCTCCACTCTGCAACTGGATCTTGGACTTCCTAACAGACAGGCCTCAGTCTGTGTCTATAGGATATAACACCTCCAAGGTCTTCAGAATGAGCACAGGTTCCCCACAGGGATGCTGCTCAACCCACTGCTGTTTACTCTGCTGACACACGACTGTGCTGCACAGTACAGTTACATTTACATTTACATTATTTATCAGACTCCCTTATCCTGAGCGACTTACAATCAGTAGTTACAGGGACAGTTTTCCCTGGAGCAACTTAAGGTTAAGTGTCTTGCTCAGGGTAGTAAGTGGGATTTGAACCTGGGTCTTCTGGTTCACAGGCAAGTGTCTTACCCACTAGGCTACTACCACCCAGTTCCAACCACATCATCAAGTTCGCAGATGACACAACTGTAGTGGGGCTCATCACCAACCACGACGAGTCTGCCTACAGAGAGGAGATAAAACATCTGGTGGTTGGTGCCAGAGCAACAACCTGGCACTCAATGTCACCAAGACCAAAGAGATGGTTGTCAACTTCAGGAAGAAACCGACTGTCCCTACACCGCTGGACATTGATGGATCTGCTGTTGATCATCAGCAGCATGAAGTTCCACTTCCACCCATCTCCCAGCTCTACGAGAAACACCTCATCCGTCGAGCTCAGAACATAATGAAGGACCCTCACCACCCCTCACATGCCCTGTTCTCCCTCCTACCATCTGGCAGACTAGGATCCGGCTCTAGGACCCAGAGGAGATGCCTTGTTTCATAGTGAGCCGCTGCTGGCCATGTTCTGAGAGATTTACCACGCATGAAAAAATACCTGAGTATGTGCAAATACCTGAGTATGTATGTACTTGAGTAAAAGTAAAATAAACAACGTAAAAACTACTCAATTACAGTATCATGAGTAAATGTAATGGTAGAAACGAAGATACGAATACCAGTTGCTAAACTGTGGGAGAACCAGCATATTTAAAGAAGCCTTGGACATATTGCTTTACTAGAAAATATTGCTTTACTAGAACCACATCAATTTCTAACTGTGCAATACTATATTAATTAACACTATTTGGTTCTTATGAATATGCAAACAACTCTGATATGAGTGAATATAATGGTGCCTAGTTTATTGCTGATCAGTGCCTCTGCATGATTAAGCACCACCACCGGGATCAATCTCTTCATTAAAACCATCACGCAGTGCTGGAGATTCTTCTGAGGTCCAGTTGATGTTCCCTTTTCCCTTCTTTACATACTAAACACAAACAACAATGGCACAGGGCTCATTAATGGAGAAGTGCAGGAATAAATCCCAGAGCTGTCTACAGATAAAAGCTGTACATTTTGATGAAGGAGTGAACTCTTTACTCACTGGCGCGCTTGGGGGGGGGGATTCTTTCCCCTAAAACATGAACTCCTATCCAGCATGTGTGTGCGGTCTTCAGAGCCAGCTGAGGTGTGGAGTGAGCTGACTGGGATGAAAGCTTTCCTGACAGCACCAAGGGACACAAGATGGATCTGAGGAGGGGACTGGAGTGTCAGGCCAACAGCCTGTAGAGCCAGAGTCCCCGCCTTCATTTCCTCCACTCTGCCCAATGGGGACTCTTTAACTCCAAAGGGAGCTATAAGCCAGATCCCTCTCTCTTGTAACACAGTTCTGAAAGAGATCAATTGTGCCCCAGCCACCAAAGTATTCAAAAATGTGTTTTCCATATCTTCGTAATTGAATTGTGTACAAGCTGTAAGTTAATGAGGTCGTCCACCCTCTGGCAGTGACAGAAAAGCACAAATAATTATATCGGCCATTTTTCCTTGTGTAGTAATTAATTTCAACCATTGGCATGCGACCCCCTCTCCTCCTTCTGGTCCTTTAATCTCTCTCTCTCTCTCTCTCTCTCTCCCTGTTTCCTCGACTCAGTGGCTCGTGGGTACGCCTGAGTGGAATTGACGGGCAATCAGCGCGTCAGCGGTACAGCGCCGGACCCGGGTTCGGGGAGGATGGGGAGGGACGTGTACAGCTGTTGCGGGGCCGCGAGCCTCCAGGTGACTGTCACCTGAGATTTCACATGCTGGCACCTTGGAGAGGGAAATGCTGAGGGGGCATCTGCTGCCAGGTGGGGGCATGCCAAGATTTCCCTTTTTTGGGAGAAAGGGGGGAGTGGCGCTGTTCTTTTACACATGACAGGATGAAAAAGAGAAAAGACTGAAAGGGACAAAGAGGTAGAGAACAGAGGGAGGGAGGTGAAAGAAGGGGTTACCTGCCAGTGGTAAAAATTAATTGCTACAAACAGAAAGCTGTGTAGTGTAGATTATGATTTGTACACTCTTCCCTCTGGAGGGACACCCATTCAGAACTTCAAGCTCATGAACTGACTGTAGAAGTGAGGGGAGAAAAATCAAATGCACTTCATTTTTACTTTTCCATCACTTAAAATGTCTTTAAAAAAATTATAATTCAGCGTTTCTAATTCCGCTGACAGCTGCTATTGGACACACTGGGCCTCATTTACCAATATGAGCGAATATGAAGGAACGGAAGGTGGCAAAGGGAATATCAACATCGTCGTAACCAAGGTAGACTTTACCTTCTAGTACTATTCCACTGAAAGCACAAAATGAAATGAAGACGAAAATTTGCTCAGGTGGAGAGGAATAAAATGGTGTTGTTTGGCAGCTCAAAAGCGGAATAAAAGGGGGTAATACATCCGTTTTAAATACTTTAAGACAAATATAATCTTTATTATTTGCTTAACCATGGAATGTATAAATGAATTAACTTAGCATCCTTTAAACTTCTCCAAGCATGAGGGCATGTTATTAAGAGTGTTTGGCTTTGTGTTATTCAGGTCTGTTCCATTGAAGATGCAAAAAGGGACATTGCACTAAATGCCTTGGGAATTTACTCAGCCTAAAAAGAGCTGATGAGGCCTTTGGATAGAAGGTGTTAAAGTCCTGTATGACATAGACAGTGTTATCATGGCATTCATCATGCTGTTTGGGCTTATTTATGCCCTTGATCTGAGCTTCCCTGAAAATCTCAGGTACATTTTTTTTATTAATAATGAATCTGGATCACCAGCTGAATGGTAAGATACAGCAGCTGAAAACCAAATGATTTGCTGAAATGAAGGCCGGCATGATAGGTCAAGTACATCTGTGAGTTCAAATATTCTCACTAATGGTGACTGAATTGTACAAATGCCCCAAGCCTCTGTTGCCATTTAATTAATATATGCACTGCCTCTTCTCTGGATTCTGGTCCTTTCAGTGTGACAAAAGGACTGTGGACATTTTTATTATAATGAGATTATTTTTCCTGCTCCAGTCTGTGGTCTGTTATGTTTTGCCACTGAGCAAAGCACCGTCCCCACACACTGCTCCCCGGGCACCTGTCATGGCTGCCCACTGCTCACTCAGGGTGATGGGTTAAATGCAGAGGACAAATTTCACTGTGTGCACCGTGTGCTGTGCTGCTGTGTATCACATGTGACAATCACTTCACTTTAAAGAATCTTTCTGCTCCACACATGCCAAATATGATAAAAGGGCTTTTTTCTTCTCCATTTGAAAGCTGACGAGCAAACTCACTGTCGCATCTGGTTCTGAATTATCTACAATTAATTGTAATGAGTTCACAAATGTTGTTTTGCGGTTGATGTAAAAGGTTTGCAGATGTATATAACATCAGGGTTCAGAGGACATTCAAAATATTGCTGGTTCAGGTTAACATAAATACAGTGTGGTTAAAAGTTTGAATAACATTTTAATAGTGTTAATATTAATTCATAGGTAATATACCTAAAGTAGATTTTTTTTATATGCGTTAATGTAGTTTCATCTAACAATTTCCAAATCAGATGTGATGCCCAGGGGCTCGGTGCACACAGCCAGTGAACAGATGCTCGATTAAGGAGCCCTGGTCCATTACAGCTAAGCCCAATCCAGCCTAATTTTCAAGGGTTGCTTAAAAGCGGAGACTGCTTAAAAGCAGCCAAGTAAAGATGCAGCTGAATTAATGTGGACCTGTACTTACCTTTGCATTGTTTTCACTTCCTGTCCTTACGACACACGCCTTCAGCTTGATTTGAGTTCTTTCTGCCCTGCTTCTGTGATTCCTTGCCACCACAAGCCCGAGTCGTGACAGAATGCAGCCACCAAAACTAGAAGTTCAGCAGTGGTGGCCTAGTGGTTAAGGAAGCGGCCCTGTAATCAGAAGGTTGCCGGTTCGAATCCCGATCCGCCAAGGTATCACTGAGGTGCCACTGAGCAAAGCACCGTCCCCACACACTGCTCCCCGGGCGCCGGTCATGGCTGCCCACTGCTCACTCAGGGTGATGGGTTAAATGCAGAGGACAAATTTCACTGTGTGCACTGTGTGCTGTGCTGCTGTGTATCACATGTGACAATCACTTCACTTTATTATTAAATAAAGAGGTAGAGAAGGAGCGAGGCATGGAGGAAGAGCACCCAAGATGGCAGGGATTGCTGGAAGGCTGGCCCTGGGAGAGAGTCATGCCATGGTGAGTGGTGGTGTGAACCCTGTTATTGGTTAGTGAGGTGCCGTCCGTGTGACAGGGTCGCATCATGGTGAGCCAAATGTGGCGAATCAGCGGCCATAGTGTGGCCCCAGCGACTCGGAAGTGGGCCAGTCTGCGGGAGGAAGAAGACAACAACAGCCGCAATAAGGTTTTGTAGGGGTTGGGCACAGGGGTTGGGCTCCCCACAGTGCATACATGGACTGGGATGACACAGATGAGGATGGGGCTGACTGGTGGGCGGATGGCACAGGGTTTGTTCCTCCCACCAAGCACATTCTGAGCCATTGGGATCTCTGCGCCATCCCCACTGACATCTGGGTGGGTTAGATGTGTTGGCAGTGGTGGCCTAGAGATTAAGGAAGTGGCCCCGTAATCAGAAGTTTGCCGGTTGAAATACCGAAGCGCCGTCCCCACACACTGCTCACGAAGGGTGATGGGTGAAATGCAGAGGACACAATGTGTGTGCACCATGTGCTGTGCTGTGTATCCAATGACAATCACTTCACTTTGAAAGAAGGCTGTGCGGGGGTAAGTTGGTGGGAAGTAGCTACAGGAAGTCATGAGGAACCGATCTCTCCAGCTCCGGTCGAGCACTCGCCAGTCCTGCAGGTTGTGAATAGCGCATCCTACCATGAGCAGCCCCCAGTTCCAGCTCCCCAAACCACGCCCTCTTCAGGCGTACCAGTGGAACTGCCTTACTGCCACACAGCCTTCTTTCAAAGTGAAGTGATTGTAATTGTGAAACACAGCACAGCTGCCTGTACAGATGTGCCCAGCCCACTGCAGGTCCCACTGCAGTGTCAAGTCATGATGAGTCGTGGTGTGAACCCTGCATTCAGTTAGTGAGGTGCCATCCCTGTGATAGGGTTGCACCATGTTGAGCCAAGCATGGCAAATCGATCTGGTTATTGGTCCAGACCAAAAAGGTTGTATCGCTGCTTTGCAACCAGTGCCGCCACTCCTCCAGCGCCCACTGCTAGCAGTTCACGGTCCCCCACCTTGTATTGCTGCAGCATCGGAGAGAATTAATGTGAGAAGAAACAGCCCGAATGCAGTTTCTGGTCAGGACTGCAATGGGACAGGATGGTGCCTACATCTGACAAGTCCACTTCCATGACGAAGTGGAGAGCAGGGTCCAGGTGTTGGAGGATGGGGGTAGTGGTGAAGCGGTGGCGCAGGGACTGGAGGGTTAGACGGCAGCAGGAGACATGAGGAAGGGACGTGTAGAGGTCTTCATGAGAGCAGCTGCGAATGCACTGTAGCCACGGATGAAGCAACAGTAGAAATTCACAAACCCAAGAAACCGTTGCAGCTGTTTCAGAGTCATGGATGGAGCGCTGGTGGAAAGTGCATTACAGGAGGGAATGGTCTTTGTGGGTGTGGCCTGGGGCCCAGCTGGTCATGCCACACTAATCAGCTGGAGGGCGCATGTCCCGGCCGGATCAGGCATATGGTGAGATGAGGAAGCGCAGGAAGCACACAGATTCTCCTGGTACCGCCGCTCTCTCTCAGTGGCAGAGGTCTGTCCAAGCTGCATGAGCTCCCCCTAATGGTCGGGATGAGTGGGGGCCAATATGGGTGAAGACAGTAGAGGTCATGGTATCCGGTGCAACCTGGTGGTGGAACTGGCGACCTTCGACTGTGCCAGCAGGTGACGGTCGATCCGGATCGCAAGCTGATGGTTTTCTTTACAAAAACTCAAAAAATATTAAATTCAAATACATAAGAAGTAACAATATGCAAATCAGTCTGACTCTGAGGGCATGGCCCTGTGAGACCTGCTCACTGTGATGGGTCTGGCTGCCTCTGGAAAGTCAAGTGTGATTTTTTTCATAGCTATGTAGCTTAAAGACTCATAGCCTTTAAGTTTGTCATGTATACCTGGGAAATTCTTTTGTGTTGTACCTGACTTCAGCTCTACCCAATTCACACGTCTATAGAGTTGAATTAGTCAAGTGTGATTCTAAAACACCCTACCCTGATCTCACACTAACTGATGAGACTGAGTGAGATATCATACATTTACATTTATTTATTTGCAGATGATTTTACATAAAATTATATACATAGACTTCCATGGAGTGATTACATACAGTACTTTAAGATTGCTACAGTAAGTATAATAAATTTGGATTCATTTGGACAAATTATGCTACGTAATAAATATTACTCAGACGTGATAATTCATTATTAAATTAAAACAAAACAGATGAGGAAGCTTATAGAAAGGGAAATAGCTCTCTGGGAATACTAACATTCATCAAAAAAGTGAACACAGGTCCTAGAAGCAACAACACAGTGAGGGAAGGCAAATGTTTAAATAAGGAGCCTAATTACATGTAATGAAAATCACATGAGGGTGATTGGGGCTGAAAGGACAAGGAAATGGCTCCACTGGGTGGGCTAGAAACACCATATTTTTACAATATTGCCTTTTCCTAATTTCTTTTTTTTGTATATGCCCCCATGTGGCATAAATGTACATGAAAAAGTTTTTCCCTGTTCAATCATGAATCAACTCATCAGACAGGAACATTTGCGGACAACTCCAGCCACCAGACGGGGCCCATTGTTGTGGAGTCGGAGGAGGATAGAGAAGAGAGTTTTGGGGTGTTGAAAATAAATTAGCGAAAAGCCTTTGTTTGCATGTTAGAGTGGTTAGTTGTCTTTTTGTTGGGTAAACTGTATAGACTCTCCTTTTATGGTGTGTTGTTCCTCCTGTGGGTTGTACAGCACATAAAAATAACAGAAAAAAAGCATTATACCAGCATTCAAACATGGTGGCAGTGTGATCTGGGGTTGCTTCAAGACCTGGTTGACTTGTTGTGATTTGATGGAATCATTAATTATGCTCTCTACCAAAAATCCTGAAGTAGAATATTTGACCATCAGGCGACGGTCTGCCCAGCGACCCATTGCCACCACTATGTGATCTATTACTTCCTGCAAAATGACATCAGCAGCGTCCGGCCTTTCTAAATGGATTCAGCATGACTGTGTGAGAAGAACCATGATGAAGTCCAGGGAGACGTGGGACGTGGGGGAGCAGCAACCCCTGGGGTCAGTGCATGTTGTGCTTGCAGGCGGTGCACATGGGGTATGCTGCTATGAACTCTCAGATGCCTGAATCCAACGTGGGCCACCAGAAGGCCTGATTAATTCCAGGGTGCTTGACTATCTAGGATGACCGGCCTGCATGTCAGCATGAGACGTGGTGAGCAGCACAGTCATCTCCCCACCACAGGAAAGTTTCCTCTCTTCAATTCAGCATCATGGTGCTGAACCAGCCATGGGCACTGGGTCCTGGGGGAGAGTCGAGGAGGTAGAAACTGAATTCTTCCACATGGTTCTGGGTCGTAGTCAGTTGCAGGGGGGTGTTTTAAATTGCAAGTGGTCCAAGCTCAGCAGGTGACCAAACATGCTCAGGATGCAAGACAGATAAAACAGACAGAGACAGAGACAGGTTTCCTTGGGCATTCTCTGTAATAGTGCTGTTGCTGCTGTACTTAATTGGTCATTAATTGTACGAACATCGCTTTCAGCGTCTTCATGTCCGCCACACCCTGATCATTTAATCAGGGCCATGTTGAGAATTCAAGACTGCGTTCAAAAAAAGCAATGTCGAGATGAACAAGCAAGCACGGGAATCAGAAATCCATCCACCAAAGCATGATAATTCAATGAGCAACAACAAGGGAAGGCAGGGTCAAACACAAAAAACAGTATGTAAACCACCAGTAGCATTCTATTGCAACATCTTGGAAAACTAAACACGAATCTATGCCTGTGTAGGCTTCCTTCTCTCTCTTTGTGTAATCCTAGATAGACTCCATGATGTTGAGATCAGGACTCATCCAAGACTTCCAGAATTCCTTGTTCTTCTTCATAATGATATTGGTTGTGTGCTTGAGGTTATTGTAATTTTGGCATAATAAATTAGAGACCAATCACACGCCTACCTGGTGGTATTGTATGATGGATAGGAATCTGCCTATATTTCTCAGCATTGAGGACACCATCATCTCGCATTGTCTTCCTCCGCTTATCTGGGTCGCGGGGGCATCATCCCAAGTGGGGAATGCCAGACAGCCCTCTACCCAGCCACCTCCACCAGCTCCTCTGGCAGGACCTCAAGACGTTCCCAGACCAGACTGGAGCTATAATTTCTCCAGCATGTCCTGGGTCGACCCGGGGGCCTCCTGCCATCAAGAAATGCCCGAAACACCTCCCCAGGTTACCAGATGCCCAAACCACCTCAACTGGCTCCTCTTGATGTGGAGGAGCAGCAGTTCTACTCTGAGTCCCTCCCGAATGTCCGAGCTCCTCACCCTATCCCTAAGCCTGCACCTGGCCACCCTACGGAGGAAACTAATTTTGGCTGCTTGTATCCATGATCTCGTTCTTTCGGTCAAATCCCAAAGCTCATTACCATAGGTGACTTCCTTTCTGGTTCAGCTCCCTCTTCACCACGACAGATCGGCCCCAATCCGCCTGTCGATCTCCTCCACACTTCTTCCCTTACTTGTGAACAAGACCCCAAGATACTTACAGTTTTTTCTGATGGCTTAAACCCTAACTGTGATTCTTATAGCACAATTGCTAAAACTATTAATACTTATAGCAAAACCACTCACTGAGTTTGCAAAACTAAAAGCACAAACACTGCTTTGCACTCAGTTTGCCATTTTGTAACACACACTTTGCAAAACTGTTGGCACAATTCACTGCACAACACTCTTTTTGCAGAACTTTAAACACAACTCACTGCTTACACTCAATTACCAAATTTCCAACACACTCCTAGCAAAATTATACACATGTATGGCTATCATTAACACTATTTTGCCAACTGTCTGGCACACTTTCACATGTGAAAACTGTTTTAGAAAATTAGTTCACTTTGCAATCAGCCTAAGCACTTTAAATTAGCCACAGGTAAGCTGTCTATGTGGAGTACAATGGAAGGAGCAGGAAGAGTGAGAATCAGAGGAGGCCGAGAATTCCTAGACGTCCAGATGTTGGGGGCAGAGGAAGAATGTTCACTCCAGAGCAAGAGACCCATATAGTGAACATGGTGATTGCCAATAATGCAATAAAACTGCACGAATACAGCAGCGCATAATTGATAATGACACCATCTTTCAAAATATACACAGTGCAAGCATTTCTGCACTAAGTCGTGTACTTGCGTGCCACAGAATAAAAATGAAGCAAATTTACAGAGTTCCTTTCAAGAGAAACACAGAACGTGTAAAGCAACTGCGATATGACTATGTGCAGGTAAGCTATAGTGTCATTGGTTCTGAATTTGGAAGTGCATACTGTGGTGCTGTGCATGGGCCTGATGTGTTGCATTTGTTTTGTCTTGTCCAGAGAGTGATGGAACTAGAAGCAGATGCCATAGGACATGAGCTACTTTTTGTAGATGAGGCCTGTTTTAACCTCAGTAAAACCAGGAGACGTGGCAGGAACATTATTGGACACCATGCCATCATCAATGTCCCAGGACAACGAGGTGGTAACATAACCATGTGTGCAGCTATAAGCCAAAATGGTGTTGTTCACCATCATGCAACCATAGGCCCATACAACACTGCACACATTATGGCATTCCTGGACACCTTACATGACATGCTCACTGTTCAGAGACCAGAGCATACCCGATATGTCATCATATGGGACAATGTTAGTTTCCATAAGGCTGCTTTGGTCCGTAGCTGGTTTACAGACCCCCCATCCTTCATGGCACTCAACCTCCCTCCATACTCTCCATTCTTAAATCCCATCGAGGAGTTCTTCTCTGTCTGCCGCTGGAAAGTGTACAACCGTCATCCTCATCAACAGGTAGCCCTTTTACAGGCAATGGAGGAGGCATGTGGAGATATTGACCAGGCATCATGTCAGGCCTGGATACGGCATTCAAGGGGATATTTTCTCCGGTGCCTTGGACTGGAGGATATCGCATGCGATGTGGACGAAATTTTGTGGCCGGACCCAGAAAGACGACATGATGTAGGCTGATTGTCCTTTTTTTTTTTTTTCCTTTTTTTTGTGAAATTACCATTTTGTGTTCTGACTTTTTTTATGAGTGTGAATAAACACCAATACTTGACGTTTGGATCCTTGTATGTTTACATGACACTATGACAAGAGTATGACCTCATATTGACATCTGTACACAGAGAAAGCAAAAGCCAGATGTGTTTTGTATTCATACCATCAGTGTGCAGTTGGCGCATTGTGTGCTTAGTAGATGATGGCTTGTGTGTACTGTTTGATACGAAAACACCATTTTTACGAAGGTGTGAAGAGTTAATCTAGCTGTGTTCGCTTTTGCAAGAGAACTACAATGTTTTGATAATTGGGTGAAAGGTTTTCTTATTTGTGTGTAGAGTTTTGAAAAAATAGCCAATAGTTACAAAAAATGTGCTTAAACAATCAGAAAAAACTGTAAACTCCTCCACATGAGGCAGGACCTCTCTACCGACCCGAGTTGGCAAGCCACCCTTTTCCGGTCGAGAAACACAGTGTCAGATTTGGAGGTGCTGATCCTCATCCTAGCCACTTCACACTCAGCTGCAAACCTACCCAGCAAGAGCTGAAGGTCAGAGCCTGATGAAGCTAGGAGGACCACATCATCTGCAAAAAGCAGAGACGAGATTCTCCTGCCACCAAACTCGACACCCTCCACACCACGGCTGCGCCTAGAAATTCTGTCCATATAGGTTATAAACAGAATCGGTGATAAAGGGCAGCCCTGGCAGAGTCCAACCCTCACCGGGTACAGGTCCGACTTACTGCCGGCTATGCAGACCAAGATCACGCTCCTCTGGTACAGGGACTGAACAGCCCTTAACAAAAGATCATCCACTCCATACTCCTGGAGCGCCCCCCCCCATAGGGTGCCCCTGGGGACACGGTCATAAGCCTTCTCCAAATCCACAAAACACATGTGGATAGGTTGGACAAACTCCCATGCCCCCTCCATCACCCTGGCAAGGGTAAAGAGCTGGTACACATTTCCAAGGCCAGGACAAAAACCACATTGCTCCTCCTCAATCTGAGATTCAACTTTTGACCAGACCCTCCTCTCCAGTACATTGGAGTAGACCTTTTTCAGGGAGGCTGAGGAGTGTGATCCCCCTATAGTTTGAACACACCCTCTGGGCCCCTTCTTAAAAACGGGGACCACCACCCCAGTCTGCTACTCAACCGGAAGTGCCCTCGATGTCCACGCAATGTTGCAGAGATGTGTTAACCATGAAAGCCCTACAACATCTATAGCCCTGATATACCCAGGACAGATCTCATCCACCCCCGGGGCTCTGCCGCTGTGTAGCTGACAACCTCAGCAACTTCTGCCCCTGAGATTGGACAGTCCAGGTACCCAGGTATCCCAGCTCTGGTTTCTCATTGTAATGCGCGTTGGTGTGATTGAGGAGCTCCTTAAAAGTATTCCTTCCACCGCCCGAATATTGCCCCAGTCGACGTCAGGAGCTCCCCATCGCCACTGTAAACAGTGTGAGCGAGTTGCTCCCTGAGGTGCCGGATGGTTTGCCAGAACCTCTTTGGAGCTGATCAGTAGTATTTCTCAATGGCCTCATCAAACTCTTCCCATGCCCAAGATTTTGCCTCGGCGACTGCCACTGCTGCACACTGCTTGGCTGTCCAGTACCTGTCTGCTGCTTCTGGAGAGCCAAAGACCAGCCATACCCCATAGGCCTCCTACACCTGATAGCTCCCCTAACCTCTGGTGTTCACCAGCAGGTACGGGGGTTACTGCCATGACTGGCACCAGCCACCTTGCAACCACATACAGCAATAGCCGCCTCAACAATTGCAGAGCGGAACAAGGTCCATTCAGACTCAATGTCCCCCCATGCTCTTGGGATACAGTCAAAGCTCTGCAGAAGGTGGGACTTGAAGACCATCTTGACAGGTTCTTCTGCCAGGCGTTCCCAGCAGACCTTCGCTATACATTTGGGTCTACGTGGCATCTTCCCCGGCCATCTGATCCAACTCACCACCAGGTGGTGATCATTTGACAGCTCTGCTCCTCTCTTCACCCAAGTATCCAAAACATATGGTGGCAGGTCAGATGATACGACTACATTTACATTTACAGCATTTACCAGACGCCCTAATCCAGAGCGACTTACAATCAGTAGTTACAGGGACAGTCCCCCCCTGGAGCAACTCAAGGTTAAGTGTCTTGCTCAGGGACACAATGGTAGTAAGCAGGATTTGAACCTGGGTCTTCTGGTTCATAGGCGAGTGTGTTATCCACTAGGTTACCACCACTACAATTACGAAACACCACTCAAGTTCAGATCTGGCTGGCTGTTCCTCCCAATCACTGCCCCAAACAGGCTGAGAGTCTTGGGGCTAGCAAAAAGCCAACCCCAGCCCTCTGTCTCTCACCCGGAGCAACTCCAGCAAAGGAGAGTGTCCAACCTCTCTCAAGGACTTGGGTTCCAGAGCCAATGCTATGTGTCGAGGTGAGTCTGACTATATCTAACTGGTACCACTCAACCTCTTCCACAAGCTCCAGCTCCTTCCCCGCCGGAGAGGTTCCATCTCCCAATAGCCAGTTTCCTTGTATGGGGATTGGACCGCCAAAGCTCCTGCATTGGTCTGCCACCCGATCCACATTGCACAGGACCCTTCATGTTCCTCCTGCGTGTGGTGGGTCCACAGTTGGATGAGCCGATGTATCTGGTTCAGGCTGGGCCCGGCCAGGCCCCATGGGCGAAAGCCCGGCCACCAGGCATTCACCAACAGGCCCCAACCCCAGGCCTGGCTCCAGGGTGGGACCCCGGTAACCCTCCATGCCGGGTACACTGGCTTTTTGTTGTTCCTTCCATGAAAGGTCTTCTGAACTGATCTTTGTCTCACCCTTTACCTAAGACCAATTTATCATGGGAGACCCTACCAGGGGCACCAATTGCCCAAGACAACATAGCTCCTAGGATCATTAGGGCTCTCTAACTCCTCCACCAAGATAAGGTGACGGTTCAAGGACACCATCATTCCTGACCAAATTAATTTGCAGAAATGCAGCCCTAAACCTTCACCATCGTTGTTGCCTGCCCTCATTGACTTGCTCAGTTTTAGTTCTACTCAGGATTGCCGCTGCCAGAGCACCTGGGACACAGGGTGCAGGGTGGTGACTCAACCAGGGTGGGACACCACCCCACCACAGGGTGCATACACAGTTGGCCATTCGCCAATCAGTTAACCTCATCTTCACTGACGTCTTCCGGGTCTGCATTCTCCCAGTCCACTTGGGCATTGGCGAGGATCCTACAGTGTGATCCTCACTCCGCCATCCCACATGTCTCCCTCACTGCTGACCTCACTTTCCACATTGACTCAGGTTACAGAGACACCAAACAGTACATGCATATTCATCTGTATCATGGCATACCACATTCTTGTCAATAACTAGAACTACAATAACTCCTTCACGAGGCACTTGCACTGCTGCTCTATCCAAAGATTAGACAGATTACACTCAGGTGGCTGGGATGGGGTATGGTAGATGCTTGTATTCATGTTGAGTGCAACAATCTAGGACAACCTAGGTGTGATGAGTGTTATGTGTGTTTTAACTGTTATGGAATTCATTGCCAAGAATAAAAGTGAAATGGATCATCGTTGTAAAACATTGCAACAGAGCACAGATGGACCACAGCACATGTGACCTTTGTGAGCAGCAAAGGGATAGAGGAAGTTGAGTTGAAAAGCCAGGAGCCAAGCTGCAGAGCGGCCCACACGAGAAAATTCTTTTGTACATTTGACTCCCAAAAAGTTCCCACAGATCAATCAGGATTTGTTCTTTGATGTCTCTGCAGTGGGGGCAGTGGGGGCAGTGGTGGCCTAGCGGTTAATTCAGAAGGTTGCCGGTTCGAATCCCGATCTGCCAAGGTGCCACTGAGGTGCCACTGAGCAAAGAACCGTCCCCACACACTGCTCCCCGGGCGCCTGTCATGGCTGCCCACTGCTCACTCAGGGTTGTAAGAATGGACATCGCGGGAGCCTGCTTTGTCTTGCATAACAGATGTCTGCAGGGGGAAGTGTAACATTCCTGTGTCGACGGTTGTGGGTGAAGATTCGACACCCCGGTTTTTACATGTCTTTTGTCCGACGTCAACGTGCGAAGTATCAGCCGTCAGGACCGCCCACCCTCTTTGTCTTCACCAAATGGGAGGCACTGGGGGCGTGACATCAGAAACAACAGGTTCTGATTGGTCAGTGACAACTTCCTGTAGGCCAGTGACAACTTCCTGTAGGCCAGTGACAACTTCCTGTAGGCCAGTGACAACTTCCTGTAGGCCAGGGGTATAAATGTCTGCACACATGTGGAAAAGGGACTCTGGGCTCTCTTGCTCAGAGTTTTTTTCCATCGGAAACCGGAAGGTTTCTGAGTCTTTCTCTCCTCCTCTTTTTCACTTCTCCCTCTTTACTCTTTCTTCTCATTTTTACTTTCTCTGTAACCTTGGTACCTTTTTACATTCAATATTCACATGTAACTACAATAATTATTTACCGGTGTTAATAAATTAGAAACTGTTCATTTTTAACCTCTGTTGTGCCATGCCTCTTTCTGCCAGGTAACATCAAATTGGAGTGGTTGAATACAGTGCTTTGTGTGGAGGGAGAAAGAGTTTTTTCTACTCACTCTATTCTCTTCTCCAACACCACATGGTCTTCATGTGGGGTTTTACAAATGGTGATCCCGACGTGATACCTTTGCTCGGATGTGGATCTGTGACCGTAAGTCTCTTTTATCTGAATTTTACTGCATAGGGAGGAATAGAATCTATGTGCTTTAATTTAAATAAAAAGGATCTACATATCCTAAAAAGCCCGGGACCGTAGAAACCGAGGCATTTCTAAATCCAGATCCAGTCCGACAAGGTATAAAATGAACATTGACTAATTACTGTATCACTTACAATGTGGCATGTAGATATGGCTGGCACAATAGATGAACCCACAAACCAAACTGTAACCAGTAATAACCAGGATTTGTGACATTTTAGATTACTGGTATTACATTGAACATCATAAACCATGTCCCACGGTGAACAATTTGATAATAACTGATCAGGGATTGGAAATTGCACTGTTAAACTTAAATGTTTTTATTTTAAATTCATGTTCAGTATGATCAACATGTTTAGGATCAGAATTTAAATTTATGTGAAACTGTTTCTCTCTCTGAACACCTCAACAATGCCATAATCTCAAATAATAGCTTTTAGTGATAAAGGTGTAATTCTCTAATCACATGGCAACAAGCGGGATTTTATTTGTGTTTATTTTTCCGGCCACTGTTGTTGATTGAACTTCGTTAAGCCGATGCAAATTCGCAGAGTTATGAATTCCCTAATAAAGGTGTAATTCTCCAATCACATGGCAACAAGCGGGACTTTTTTATTTATTTATTTGTGTTTATTTTTCCGGCCACTGTTGTTGATTGAACTTCGTTAGCCGGTGCAAATCCGCAGAGTTATGAATTCCCTAATAAAGGTGTAATTCTCCAATCACATGGCAACAAGTGGGACTTTTTTATTTATTTATTTGTATTTATTTTTCCGGCCACTGTTGTTGATTAGACTTGATAAGCCAGTGCAAATCTGTGGAGTTATGAATTGCCTGATATCATTTTAAGCCTCCCACTATATTTACATGTTTTTTGCATTACAGTATCTGATCATTGTTGTCATTTGTTTTTCTGGTTTGGTTTTAATGTACGATGAACACTGTTTTTCTACATGCACAATCTGTATGCAAACCTCATCACACTCCAGACAAAGAACCCAACCAAGTGTGAAAAGCCCTGGATCCAGTTGAATATTCTATGTATGCTGCTGTGTTTGATCTATGCCAAGAAGACAGGTTTCCCTACAAGGGTGACCTCAGACGCCTGAGGATCACAAAGGACACAGAACCACAACTATCGGCTACATTTGAATTCCCGACTGACCAGGAAGCAAGCAGATACACAATCATGACCCAATTGTGATCCCCATGGACCCTGAATACTCGAGTGCCCCAGGGGATCAACCGGCCGTCTGTAAGAATGGACATCGCGGGAGCCTGCTTTGTCTTGCATAACAGATGTCTGCAGGGGGAAGTGTAACATTCCTGTGTCGACGGTTGTGGGTGAAGATTCGACACCCCGGTTTTTACATGTCTTTTGTCCGACGTCAACGTGCGAAGTATCAGCCGTCAGGACCGCCCACCCTCTTTGTCTTCACCAAATGGGAGGCACTGGGGGCGTGACATCAGAAACAACAGGTTCTGATTGGTCAGTGACAACTTCCTGTAGGCCAGTGACAACTTCCTGTAGGCCAGTGACAACTTCCTGTAGGCCAGTGACAACTTCCTGTAGGCCAGGGGTATAAATGTCTGCACACATGTGGAAAAGGGACTCTGGGCTCTCTTGCTCAGAGTTTTTTTCCATCGGAAACCGGAAGGTTTCTGAGTCTTTCTCTCCTCCTCTTTTTCACTTCTCCCTCTTTACTCTTTCTTCTCATTTTTACTTTCTCTGTAACCTTGGTACCTTTTTACATTCAATATTCACATGTAACTACAATAATTATTTACCGGTGTTAATAAATTAGAAACTGTTCATTTTTAACCTCTATTGTGCCATGCCTCTTTCTGCCAGGTAACATCAAATTGGAGTGGTTGAATACAGTGCTTTGTGTGGAGGGAGAAAGAGTTTTTTCTACTCACTCTATTCTCTTCTCCAACACCACATGATGGGTTAAATGCAGAGGACAAATTTCACTGTGTGCACCGTGTGCTGTGCTGCTGTGACAATCACTTCACTTTAACTTTCTTTTACTTTTTCTCGTCGTGACACCTCAAGCTATTTACTGCCTTTTGACACCTCTTGTTTGGGGGGGGTGTCGTAGCTTGACAAAGATACAGGCAAGGGACCTTCACAAAAGACAAAAGCACAAAAATGCCATGGACCTAGAATCTTTCACTTTTTTTCTCTTTATTTTTTGTTTCACTCCTTCCATTTTCAAGTTTTCTTGGCCAACAACTGAATCTATGTGACATCAAAGGCAGTGCTAGCCTAGTGTTCTAATCACCACCTCAAGTCTTCTAATCACCTCAAACTGATGCTCATTTGGCATGGGTGATTAGAAACCTTTACATATTGGTTTTCTCCCTCACTCTCTTGTCCTGCATTGTTCTGTTTAATTGGATGTAATACTGCATTTCTGTTATGTTTTTTTGTATGTTGGCCATTGTGCCTCTTGTTATTAAAACCCATGTATTTATTTCAAATGTTGAGTATTTGCACCTCTCCCTTCTCCCCCCAATATGGCATGACAGAATGCAGGACCTATATGATGCACAGCAAACATCAGAGACATAGGCGACGAAGACCAGGGAAGAACGTTTTCCCTTTTTCATTCTTGGGTGAATTCTGGTGGTTCGCCAGCGGTCTGCCTGTAGGGGATGATCACATAGTGGCAGCTTCTTGGTGAAGAGCTCCATGCCTCCAGCGAGACAAGTCAGTTTTGACAGTGGAAGGCAGACTGGGAACCAAAGGACAGCAAAGAAGAGGTAGACTGGAGGTGTTTGGAAGAGATGAAGTCCCGCTCACCAGGTCCCCGTAGCATGACCCTGAAAGGTACGTCTTTCTCCCCACCTTCCTGGTGAAATACACGACCAATTGGACTGATGAAGAGTGCAATGGCGAAAACAAGGAGATCGAGCTCGGGAGACCTGGATGCAAAGCAGAAGGAAAGCCTGTTTGGTTTGTGTCTGTGTCCCTTTTGTTCTCCAGCAGGTGGTGCTCCTGAGGAGGAGGCAGAGTCCTGGCCTGCCTCCTGGTACTTTTGTGGGGCGCCCCAGTTTTGTGCCCTTGTGTGGGGGCTCTGTGACGCCAACGCAGCCCTGGGCTGGCCAGGTGCTGCCAGTCACATGCAAACAATCACCCATGACAAACCAGCATCAGCGGGGTTTTTTTAGAACCCTTGTGTGCATGTGACTGGTGTCACATAAAACCCATTTTCTCCCTGTATTATTCTGTTTAACTGGATATAATGTTGCATTTTTTTGTGTTTGCCATAATGCCTTTTTTGTTTAATTTATTAAAATGAATTATTCTTATGTATTCATTATATATTCATTTCAAATGTCTAGCGTTTGCGCCTCTCCCTTGTAGGGGAACAGAGTTGGTACCGCATTCCACAGTCCATTAACATCCCTCCAAAGATAACCCTCACAGACCAGGGCAAGATGACCACTCTACAGTGATCTAAAGAAAAGGACAAATGGGCCATAAAATTCCAAAACCTTTCTTTCACCAGGAGATTGGGGCAAAGGTTATCCAAGATTCCCACCAGAACTGGAGAACAAAGAGAAATGCTCTTGGATGATTGGATACTTTTGGACTCAATGTCATTGGGTCAGACTATAGACTTTCCTCTCACATTGACCATGTTCAAAGGATGTACCTAGTTAAGGATGTACCTATTGGCAAGAGTGTGGTACACCATGATACAGATGAATATGCTGTACTGTTTGGTGTCTCTGTAACCACCAAGTTGTAACCTGTGTGAATGTGGAATGAGTGAATAGCGAAGGTGAAGTGTATAAGTCTCATATCACTTCTTATAATGAGAATCAAAATGAACTCATCTCTGGTCAGAAGGTCAAGGGGGGAGAAGCAATGCCAGCCACCTGTAGCATCACACCATTGGCTAAGGCCTCAACCTGGGGTGTGGCCTTACTGCAGATAACGTTGGCATCCTATTGCTAATTTTTTTTTAAAAAAGAAGGAAAAGCAGCAAGAAAAGAGAAGAAGCTGGAAAAGGCAGTGGAGAATAAGTGGAAACCAAGAAGCAGCAGAAACAGGAAGCAGAAAAAAAGAAACAACTCAACCCGACTGAACAGAAGAGAAGACCAAGCAGCAACATCTCCAACCTTCAGCCTCAATGACACCCTGTCCTCACTAGTCCACACGAGAGACCAGCAGCACAGCTGATCAACAAGAGTCCGAATTATCACGGATAAAGAAGGACCACTGTGTGGACCTTACTGTGTAATCATCCATCAGACAGAGAACACGTGACGGATTGTACATAGTATATTAACATTGACTGTTCAATGTCTAAATCTGCCTCTGTTGTGCTTGTGAAGTCGAGCTGCATTATAACACCATAGCATTCTCCTAAAGTTTGTACCCGACAATCTGATTAAGGTAAAATCCGGCACTATAGCGTTTATCAAGGCAGCTGTATGAATTTGTGTTCCTCTTTTATGTTGTTTGTAATACAGGTGGTCAGAAACTTGTAAATAACTCATGAAAGAATAAAGTTACATTAAAACCAAGCACACCATTGTGAAATTACCAATAAATTTGATGTGTCACATGACCCTCTTCCTATTGAAAAAACAAAAGTTGGATCCAAGATGGCCGACTTCAAAATGGCCACTATGGTCACCACCCATCTTGAAAAGTTTGCGCCCTCACATATACTAATGTGCCACAAACAGGACGTTAAAATCACCAAACATTCCCATTTTATTAAGGTGGATCCATATAAATAGACCACCCTGTAGTTTTAGATACAATAAAATAAAAAAAAGGCATTTCTCATGTTGAATATCTGCATTAAAATCTAGGGTCCTTACACTGTTAACGATCAGACCTGCTCTAATTTAATTTAATTTATAATATTTAGGGAAAATTGGGCATGAAACGTCTTGCACATAAATTTGTAGGCAGTACGAGGTCGGGCAAAAATGTTACTGCCAGCTTCAGTGCCCTTTACATTTGGAAGCAGAGGTCGAGGGAAAACAAAACCAGATCGTTCTTAAAGCTTCTCTCCTCTTATCCTCTGTATTTCTATTTCCTGTTTCCTGTCCAGATTCATGGCAAAAACACTTCACCCAGTTCACCCATTGGTCCCATTACAAACATAAGAAAAATCAGGTATATGATTGGCCTCCATTCAGTCACCACTATCCCAGCAGCAGTGTGTGAAATGCTTGAGCCCTAATTAGGAGCTCATTTGTTCCTGTGCTTTGTTAGAAAGGTGGTTTTCATTTGCTGCACTTTCTGACATGACCTCTCACCTCCACACAGCATTTCTTTCTTTAGTTGACTGGCACACATAAAAAGTGCGATCAATTATTCAGCACCAAAATGAAATCCATTTTCTTCTGCAACGGAAATGAACCCTGAATGAAATGACAGTCTACACCTCCGTCTTGCTTACATCACTATTGCGATCCAAACCAATTACCTGCTCGACAGAAAAACAAGCATTATGTTAATGGGGAACGTAAAATGAATAAATGAACGCGTAGAACTTCATTTCATCCATCCGGCAAAGTAATCAGGAGCCTTTTCATTTGAGATCATTTAGACGTGACAACTTTTATCAGAAGTGACAGCTTCCGGCCTACTCAGGACTATAAACAGAATAAAAAAGAGCCTGCTACCAGCCTCATCCATAAAACATACCCTTCATACCCTTGCCAGACGTATTGCTGAGGTTTGTTTCATAAAAAAAAATGCAAACAAGCAAATAGAGGAAAGCCCCTAGGGATTTATTCCCATGATGCAGCAGGAAAATGCTTGGGCTGGCAGTTCCTACCATTCCAATCAAAGTGACAAGCTTTCCTCTAAGTGACATTCAGAGCTTTCATTACCCTAGACGTCAAAAGAAGTGGAAAATGACAACTGTGTGACAACAGAACGCAGGAATGGAGACACGGAGCATGATGAGCAGCAGACTGCTTAATCACGAGGGTGCCAGGAGACGTATCCCCCTCCTTTTCTCTTCTTAATTTGGACATTTTTTCATTTATTTATCAGGCCACGTTTCTATCACAGTTAATAAAGCAGTAATTTGTGGGTGCTGTATATGAGACATGAAACAGGATATAAAACAGGACACTACAGGGCAGTGTTAAACAGGGACAGAGGTTGCTGCAAGTTGTTGAGTGTTTTATCATGTAAAGCGATTTGTTTTGATGACTTTTATTTCTCTCACATTAATACACTAGTATGCTAATAAGCTCACTGAAACCGTGCTGAGTCGTCACGTAACACTTCGTCTTCCATCTTGTTTCAATTTGCTGTCTGTCAAGATGCGTGTAGTTATATATGTTTCCCACTGTGGGAACCGAGGCTGAACCCGGCGCCGGATTGTCACATCGTGTGATGGTAAATGACATGAGGTAGACCAGCTCAGACCGGTCCACTTCTACTCATTCTTGCCAACATGAACAAAATCCGATTGATTTTAGGGTGAACCAAAGCAACTTGCTGGACAATAAGGGCAACAGCAGCACCCGAATAGCATCGTGTTAGTTCAGCCTTCGCGCTCACAGCTCCGATGGGCCAATCTTCAACTAGAAGCGTGTCTGGGTCAGTGGGTTTCTGAGGTGCAGGGTGGCCGTGGAACAGCATCGCTCTTATTCCGCCGTTTCAGATGACTTCTCCTGGTCCATGCTTTGCTGTTCACTTAATGCATTTTAAATATATTTTGTTCTCAGCATTGTCAAATTAGCATTCACTTGCACAAAATAAATCACAAAATAAATGTGCAATGTGCTTTATGTGATTTTCAATACTTTATTATACATTATATGTATTATACATCTACATTTAAAATGCAGAATCTCAACAGCAAATAACAAAGGAATCTTGAATAATGAACGTGGTTTTCAATATATTAATCCAACAGAAATCACCGGTAAAAATGGCCCAGATCGGACCAGGAGAAGTCATCTGAAACGGCAGACCGTGTGGTGGAATAAGAGCGATATCGTACGCTGCTAAATACGCTACAACACCGGAATATCTGCTCCTCGGGTTTATACGTCTTCACGGGTCCCCAAATTAACACAACAAGACGGGGACGTCCACTAATGTGGGACACACACCATAAACGCAGGAGTTAACAAACTTCATATCATAACTGGCAACAGGTGGACAGGCAGACAAGCAAAGAAATGGCGCCTCCTGGTGGGCAATCAATCACAAAAAAAGATGATGAGTATAATTCATCACAATGAATCATGATGAATTAATACAGTACAAAATGTGCAGTTAATTATTTAGCAGGTTTTACACATATATCAGGAATATCACATGCAGACATTAGAATCATCAGATTGTGAGCCCTCGCTGCAACATTAGCAGTGAACTGGGGCTTCGTGAAAACTAACAAGAACTCAGGGTGACTCTAGGCGCCAGAGTCTCAAATGTTGCTGCCGACAGCTTGACTACAGCACAGAGCGTTAAGAGGACATCAAATTGGAGGCCTATTATATCTGTCCTGGGGTTGAAATTAGGCTAAAGAAATTCTATCTGACACAAGGCATAATTACCCTTCAATGAGACAGAACATAGAGCGTTGGATTCCTGTTGAGGACTCTCCATTCATCCTACTTACTGTCATACTTCTGTTTTTTCAAAGAGAAAACAATGGATTGACACCAGACGTCATTAATGATCCTCCATGTAATAGCCAGCGGTAAGTAGCCATCATGACAGGATCAGGTGCTAAAGGGAACTCAGAAAACCAGAAGTCAAAAGGTTTTGAATGAGTGAAAGTTCCTTTAGAATAAGTACTGTAACTTAATGCACAAAGACACTTTTATTCAAGAATGTCAGTCTGCTGGATATATCAGGGTCAGTGGAGATCTATATTCTTCCTCACAGGTTAATACTTTAATTTAGCCAAAGATGTTAGGAAAGTGGTGCATTAATGTAGAATGATCGATTTTTTTTTATAATTTGGAACACTTTACAAGCAAATGCATTCCTGAATGCAAATAAATAGATGAAAATATATAAGCTCCACCCACTCTTTGTAGTGTTGGAGAGAGAATAGAGACTGGAGGCAATGGGAAGCTGCAGGCCTGCCCCCGGAGAGCTGGGAGCCCATCTGTTTGTATCTGGGACTGAACTTTAACTAGCGTTCAACCAAGGCCTCCGCAAAAAGTCCCACCCCCACCCCGTTCCACCCAGACAGCAGATGGAGCCCAGCCTCCGCACTCTTCTGCCATGTTTGTTTAATACATTTAATGAATATACCGTCCCTTCCTCCATCTTTCCTCTTTCGATGGACAGATTGGCCGCGCAGGGTGATTAGGCGAGTGGGACAAGCTAACAGTGCCCAGGAGTCACACAGAAATGAAAAGCTCCATGTGTTTTCATGTGTTAATCATGCTGCTCCCTCAGGGAGAAGAAGGAGATCGCCACCAACACCACGGTATCCACAGCTGCCAGTCATCCTGCAGGCGTCGCCTCGGCCATTCAAACGCCATCCTTGGGTACAGTAGGTGACAAATTAGCTGCGTAAACATGTGGAGACGTGTAAATGTCCCTGAGCCTGATCTGGGCTGATCAGATAAATGTCACCGAGGTGGTCTGCACAAAACCTGAGGGGACTTTTTCATTTGGCTGTTAATATGTGTGATGAATTTTGGTAATTATCAATAGGGAAGAATAGCGTATAATGTAACAACTGACATGACAAAGATGAATATGGTGATAAGGATAAATAATGGATCACTGCCATCATTACCATCATTGTTATCATCACCATCATCATCATCACTGCTGCTGTAGCCTCTTCTTGCTTTAAGAGTTTAGTATATAGTGGAATTATATTTAATAGAATTCATCTGCGGCATTGACAGCTCCTCATTACTCTTCATTTAAGACGTAATTTAGGTATTAATGGGATATTTCAGGTTATATAGTACCGTGCAAAAGTTGTAGGCAGGTGTGATGAACTAAGAATGCTTTAAAAAATTAAAGTGTTAATAGTTTATTTGAGCAAAATGCAGTGAATAAAGCGAAAATTTCGTCTTTTTGCCTTCAAAACAGCATGATTTCATCTTGGTACGCTTGAACATACATTTCGAAACTCTGCAGGTAGAAGATTCCAAACAGCTTCCAGATCTAACCACAGTGTCTCTGTCTGTGTCTGTATTCCCACTTCCAGGACTCATTGTCCTTCTTTAAGATAGTTCATTAATGACATTGGCAGTATGTTCGAGGTCATTGTTCAGCCAATCCTTGTAAGGAACCTCCACCATGCTTCACTGTTGCCTGTCTTTCTCTCCAGGCCTCCAGGTCTTCTGCTCCAGCCAGATATATCAGTCCAGAGGCACCTGCCTGTTCCCTGTTCGACGTGCTGCTGTTGGCTGCAACTCTTCCATGAAGCCTACTTCAGGCCCAACTTCTCCAGAGAGCTGATGGGTGTACCTAGGTGAGCTAATGGCACTGCTGGACATTTCATCTGCTGTTGCCGATCCTTGCATCTGTAATCGTCATCATTGCGCTTCCTCAAAAGAATTTGAACAGCACAACTTCATTTTCAAATTCAAATTGTATTTGTCACATATACAGTCACACACGGTATGACATGCAGTGAAATGCTTGTGCGACTGCTGTTGACCTCAATATTACAAATATTGCCAATATTCAAGTATTAACCATTATGCAAATATTGCAAATATTACAAATATTACAAATATATGTTTTTTTAAACATAAATTATTTGTAACGAGTAGGGTGAAGTTGTGCAAATGTGTAAAGTGGAGCTGTGCAAATGACTTCAGTGCTGATACAGAAAGGGGTGAAGATGTGCAAATGTTCGGGGCAGTGGTGGCCTAGCGGTTCAGGAAGCGGCCCCATAATCAGAAGGTTGCCGGATCGAATCCCGATCCGCCAAGGTGCCACTGAGCAAAGCACCGTCCCCGGGCGCCTGTCATGTGCACCGTGTGCTGTACTGCTGTGTATTACATGTGACAATCACTTCACTTCATATGTGTATCCAGACATTTTTGAAATGAAGCATTCCAGAAGCATCCCAAAGCATGTCCAAATAAACATTGATTTATGTGTATAATACAATGTGGCTTTTGACTTGAGCCTAATCCCACTTCTTCCACTAGGTCATATATCTTGTAGGCCGTGTCTGGCTATATATCACATGCTGTGATGGAGAATTTTGTAACAATAAGCTAATCAGAGATCCTGACCTGCAGAAAGAAAGAGTGCAGTTGGTCTGCAGCATGATGTACCCATGTGTGTAGGATCCCCATCATATGATGAATACTTAGGCAGCTCGAAAACCCAGACAATTCTAAAAACCCGTCCAGACGCGTTGTCAAAATGACGTGACTGGGGACGTCTGGTTTTTTGCCCCTTCACTGTATATCACTGTGACAACATTGGTAGCAGACTGCTCATAGTAATAATAATATTTTCCATGCTCAGGCCATTCTCTCCCCTATAAACAGGATCTGATCTTGTCTATCATCGCTTAGCAGCAGATTGTGCCCAGTTCCGCTTTGGAAGGCGACTTTGATTTATTGAGCCTTTTATTTTAGTATTTTAGGTGACAGTTTGTATTTAATTATCTAACGTTATGTGGGTTGCATGGCTGCAGATTACTGTAGGACTGTCCTGGCATGAAGACTGCAGAACAATGCACTGGATAAAGCAGACACCACACTCCTCAACACACACTACTGTACTGGCTGAGGAAGTGTAATACTGCCATCTTGTGGTGGAACTGGGTTCTGAATAATAACACCCGCGTGTATTTCTGCAGATTCATGTATTCTGTGAAATATATGAAGAGGTTTTACCATGATTCATATTTAGACATTTTCATTATGGCGCTGCTATAATGGAAAAATAATCATTTCAAGAAATTCGCTCTACATATGCAATCGTCTTGTTGAAGATTTCAAAGTTTTGTCATTTTGCAGGATTCTAGCGACACTTAGTGGTCATTAAAGTAATGGATTTTATTTCATTGTATTTCTGCACCCGATCGATCGAGAGAAACGTATTTGTTCACAGTAAAAAGGAGCCAACTGGAACATTACTGGATATATTACAATCGACACATTTGTGGTAGAAACAGAAGCTTTTTATGTTTTTTATGTCATTTCTGACTCGGGTTTAGGGATGTCAGGTTGATTCGGGATTGAGACCACAACATGATCCATTTAATCTCTGTTGACTAAAATATGACTACAATTTTTTGTATATTCTTGTCATTATTGTCAATTAATAAAAAATAGTATTAAATAGTAACAATTTCAGTCATGCTGCCTATAATACTTATTGTACACATCTTTAAAAGAACAATATCAACAACAACATTTATTTCTTATATAGCCCAAAATCACATACATTATGTCTCATGGGCTTTGACAGGCCCAACGGTTGACACCCCCACACTTGACCCTTCTGCACACAAGGAAAAACTCCACACAAAAAAAAACTCTAGGAGAGAGAAAAAAGGAAAGGAAGAAACGTTGGGAAGGAGTGATACAGAGAGGGACCCCCTTCCAGGGTAGAGTGAGCCTGCAAGTTTAGTCCAGTGTCATGGTCTAGATTACGTGTCCATTATGATGCTACTGGTCCACTTGAAGATCCCTGAAGCTGTAGTTGTTATGATGGTGGTGGCTGTGGTGACCCTCTGGTTCGTTTCATGCTAAGTCGTCTCATCAGCAGTTCATTGCCAGGGACTAGGATTCATCTGGTGGTTTCTTCACTGGACTCTGGAGGTGGTCTGCACGCTTGATTCCATGTCTGGTACAGAACTGGTGTCAGAAACTTTTAACAGAAGGCCAGAGAAAACAGATCATCTAAAACAAAAGATGAATATAAATTTTAGTTTCATTTAGCATTTTTGAAGTACTTTTCCATTCATTTATTTGTCACAAATCCTCATAATCTGACTGTAGCATGTAATTGTATTATAATTGAAACAAATTCTAGAATCCTCACAACCTGAATGTTGAACTGTCCTCCTCTGCCCTCCTAGATGGGACCCATTTGTCACTGCCCTGGCTAATAGACACTTCCTCATTTGGGCTAATATCTCACAACAATGTTCACGCCAACAGTTCATAAATCAGAAGAATGGCCTGTTGCGTGACCCGTGGGCCTCCGTGATGAACTCTGGCTTCAGCTTTGGCTACACTGCGACCTGGCTGATGGATGAGAGGCTCGGACAACAAACCTTCACTGGGTCAAACACACAAGCCCCTACACCCCCATCCACATCGGGTCACCCCAAACCCAGTCTCCGCCCTGGTCAGATGCTCACCTGTGGTCTTTAGTAAATCTTGGCAGTGGAAGCCCAGGGTCTTGTAAATGGAAGAATGAGTGTGTTTAGAATGGATAGACCGATAAATGAAAGAGAGGAAGAGAGCATGATATATTTCATCAAGGATCCATTGTTCATAGCTGTGTTTTAGAAATGTAAATTTGACTTTAATGTAACCGCATTCAGCAGATGCTTCTGCCAGATGTGGAGGTCAGGACTGAGCGGCCGACTGCTGACGCCTGATTGTTTACATCGTTGATCTGCGCCATGCGGCCGAGCTGCCCCCGCATTCCACCGAGGCAGCCATGCAGCCTTTATATACATCAGACTCATTCCATAAAAAATAGAAGCAAATATTCCACCATATCATTATTACTATTATACACACATAATATTTAGAACTTAATAGCGCATTGAGATATTTCATATTTTCCACTAGAGGGCAGAGCTGCACCTGAAAATCATTCAGGAGAAGTTTTTGACTTACTCGGCATGTTTGGTTTCCTGAAACCCACAATCTTGTGCTGAAAAGAAGCCTGAAATATTCAAAAACAGCTGAAGACGCACGTTTCACTAAAACATTTTCATCAGATGTTATGGCCTCATGGTCCAGTCAGGAATGTCCCTGTTATATCACTGTTTCAGCATGTAGACAAGGCATACGTTTGTCCAATTTCCCCAGGGAATTGTCAGGGTGACACATATTGATGCATATTTACCGGAAAGAGTGATGGTTCTGGTTATGGTCCGTTATGGTAATACTATTATTAGTATTTTATTCGTATGTAACGTTTGGGACACTTTTACTACAATAATTCAGTGTGGTATTTTGAAATGTATGAAATAGTTGCTTTAATTTAATTCCACCTTTATATTTAAGTATTTAAAATAATAATGGTTGTATAATTTAATAACAATATGCTCCTACTGTGACTCTGATATACTGGTTCATTCCATTAAAGATCCTCCTTCTCCTCCTCTAACCTTGCTTTAATTTAATGTGCGCCTGTACACAAAAGTACAGAATTCTGGTTTCTTCCTCAAATAAAATGCAAAATGAAATAATATGCTGATCTTTAAAAATTTGACAAGAAGAAAACTTCGGTCTGAACCCTCCCGGTGAATGTCAATATGCAGAATACACCCCTGGTATGTGAAATATTGAAATATAGATGTATCTATAGTTCCTGGTTTGAGCTGATGGATGTTCAGTAATTTGAGTGGTGACTGGTGACATATGTCCCCCTCAGCCTGCTGTCAATTACACAGCCGTAAAGTTTTATCATTTCATGTCAGAGGACACTTTTATAGTATTTCTCATTCCACCGCAAAACGAAGCAACATGCCAGTGTGGCATTGAGAAGAAACAGCACCCAATAACAAAGGCTGCTCAAGGAGGGGATTTAAAGGCCATTAAATTCAAAAGTTCCTCTCCAATCAATTTTCTTGGTCCTTGCTGGAAGGATAAATCTCCCGGGTACAGCTGCAGAAGTCGGGAGAGAGGTTCCCCATCACACCCTCTTCCTCTGCCCTTGGAGGAGCGTAGGTCCCTGGCCCGTGTCATATGTTATCCTGCATGTGTTTGCTTTCTTATGTCGGTCCGTTTTACTGGCTATTAAAGTGCCACGCCCTCCATTCCTCACCAGGTGGTGCAACACCTTTCCTGGTGCAGGACCGACAAGTCTCAGTCTTCTCACTCATGGCCTGTGGTGGCCCTGAGGAGATCCACCTTCATCTTCATCATCATCCACTCCTACACTGTTACTCTCTCTCTCCGCTCCCCATACACACCCACCTGCTGCTCCACCGCCATTCCCATTTACACTCAATCATTGCATCATCACGCCACAATAACTCTTTCACAATATAAGAATAAAATGAGACATGAACTCTGCTATGGGGGCGTTTCATCAGAATTCATCAGCTGTGACAGAGGCTCGTGATGGTGTGACCCCAGGCAAGGTTAAGGTTGAGCATGTAAGTGTGTGTGTGTGTGTGTATGTGCTGGTTTTATTGCTTGTTGGTGATGGCAGGCATATGGTGTGTTTGGGTCAGTGGTGTGTTTTGGGGTGGAGTGAGAGGTGTGACTCTGGCAGATTTATCACACCTCTGTCTCCTTTACTCTGTGTTCGCCTTTGTCCAAGTTTAATCCTTTAATGGCCACCACCTTCTCGGCTAAATGTGCTCCACCAATTTACTCCTCCTTTCTTTCTTATTACATCCCCCCTCTGACCTGTCTTTATCTCCACCCAGAGATGAGTGGGACGAGCGAGATCCCAAAAGCTGACCGCCGAGTCGTAAACCTGTCAGCAATGCGGCCGAGACACTTTGACCAGCGGAGCGGCTCAGGGCTTATCTGGGGAGAATCACCCACGGGGCTTTTGTAAGGGCCGGATCTGGTCCTTCTGTGTTTCAACAAGACCCCCTCAAATCAACATAATCCTTCTATAGGATCCACTGGGGGATGAACGACTCCCCCAGGAACATTTTGTAAGGTCATTGCTATGGCTGGTTATACGTCCAGACGAGTAAAAACAACGCACAAAAAAGATGATGAATTGTGGACAGATCCGTATATTTTTGTTTCCTACTGGACATTTTATCTGATGTTAAACATGTTATTAATGGGAGTTGGACAGCCTGGTTTGTAGACCTATTTCATTTGACAGGATATGTAAATTTATTTTAAATTATGAAAAAACATCATGCGAAGCATTTTGTAAAATGTCAAATTTGGTTTGTTCAATTTCTTTTATTTAATCATTTTCAATGTTTTTTTATGTCTCCTTGTAAAAACATTTTTGAGTTTAAAAGAAATCTATTCTGACATGGTTAATATATATATATATGTATATATAAATGTATATATAAATATTTTTCAAATATTACTAGAGGAATTCACAAGTAACAAGGAAGGAATTTTTGTTAAATAATTTAACACAATTTTTATGTCTCCCCAAAACCCTCAAAGGTCTTTAGAAAATGTGCTCATATGAAAGAAATGTTTAATTAATTAATCTAAGGTGAATAAGTTGATGTGCTTCTCAATACAAGAATTTGATTGTGTAGGTGTCCTCGGGGAGGCTTGTTGAGAAGAACCACCTTCACCAGCTGACCACATCCTGGTCAGATGAGCTCGAATTACATCATTATCTGTTCTAGTGATGGAGGAACTTTCCTCCCAGTCACAAGACGTGTCCAACATGCATTTGGTTTCTTTTTGTTCCCTCTGAACGTCAGTGAAGTGGACAGCGTTCGAGTTACAAAAAGCAGCCACCCTCCTTCAAAGGGCAAATCAGCTCAAATCTGGGACAAAGATTAATCACTGTCACCCTGACATACCGAGTGTGTGTGTGTGTGTGTGTGTGTGTGTGTGTGTGTGTGTGTGTGCACGTGCATGCATACACGTGTGTGTGTGTGTGTCTGTGTGATTAATAGGGTGGAGAGTGCAGCTGATTTACGCGTGGAGTGGAGACAAGCAAATTGTTATGTCGGCTTCAACCGCAGTACGGCCTCGATCATGATGAAATACTTTTATTTCTTTTAAAAAAATGAAGTAAGAAAGTCCATGTATTTCCGAGAACTACAACACGGACCATTTTAGATGGTCTGATGGTTTTTTTTCCACATTCTTAAAAAGCTTGCAGTTTGATGAATGCAGTTACAGTGATTTTACTTCTTCTCCCCCTCCCACCCTCCAAAGGGCCTGGGGAAGTAAGGAATTTGAGAAGAATGTGTGCAGAGATAAAGAAAACAGCCAGCATAGCACCGAGTCTTATTATCATGCCCTGGATGGGCCGTTCTGCAGCAGAAGTGCCCAGTTCACACTTTCCCATGAACAACGTTTAATGTGGAGCTCACCTCAGAATAAGAACAGCATGATGAACACAGGGGAGCGCACATTGTAATCTGCCCCCCAAAAAGAATGAAAGATATATTCAAATGACATGAAATACACATATGAAGGTTCTTCCAGGGTTCGTTGCACTCAGTTTTTACAAGTCCACTTTCTCATTTTTCCCCCTTTTTCTTTGCTGTGGACCAACATGATTATTTACAACTTGAGATGCCGCAAGCATGCAGTCACATAGCCAGCGTGACCGATTCATAACTTAAAACTCAGGAGGTATTTACAAATGGCACAGACTGAGCCCTCAGTCAACGAAACGATCTGATTAAGCTATGAAAAAATCGGAGAATTTATCTGGCGTCACAATCTCGTTATTTTCCAAAAGAAATAAATAAGTCTGAAGCTAATATAATATTGGTCATGGTAAGTGAGGATGCATGTGGGTCTTCTGGCTGGGTCCAGCAGTATTGCCATGGCTCCTGATGGCTGTGGTGAGGGGAGTTCTAGGTAGATGGCTCAGATGGCAAGCTGTAGCTTGGTCAGGTTCCGTTGGTGCATGTTGTGGTGTCGAACCAGCTCGTCTGACCGGGCAAACTTCTTTTGGCAGTTTGGCCACCTGCAGTTGAAGGGCTTCTCACCTGAGGGATGGAAGCAGATGGGGAAAGAACAGAGTGAGTTTTCCTACAGGTTCAAAGGACAATCAACTGAAATTGATGACATTTCCATAACCAAAGTGTAATAATATACATTATGTTCTGCTATCTTCCTGGTAAAAGTTTGTAAAATGAGTACACATCATATTCTCTGGATTTAATAAATCCTACAGGAGAATAAGCCTCCCATTGGATAATTACAGCATGGATGATTATGTTTCTGTTGGTAACAAGTCATCTGAGCCAAAGTGATGCAGTGAGTAGCTTCTCATTTATTAAACAACCACGTTGGAAGACATATCGTGTGGTCGTGGAAAAGATGTTCAGAAGTGGATTAGGCGCTATTGGTGCAATCTGGAGCAATGGAAGAAGGTCACGTGGACTGATTTCTTCTTCCCTGAAGTCACAGGCATATTCAAAGATGACAATACCAAGATTAATCAGGCTCAAATTGGGAAAGAGTTGTTCAGGTAGCATGAGATGCCATTTTCACACATGGACTGGCCACCACTGTGCTGGATCAAACCCCTGTGTGAAAAATGAATGCAAATGGCATTGCAGAAGCTCATAGAAACAACGCCACAGTGAATGCATGCTAGAATCAAGATTAAATGCGGTCCAACTGAATATTACAGCGTGAGAAATGCTTCTGGACAGGTGGAGTATAATATTTTTCTTATTGAGAAAATGTGTGGATTCAAGCACAATCCTGCGCCAGACTGAGGGGTCACATGGGCGACTACGTGGTGGCAAGCTGATGGCCTTGTAAATGTGAAGTAATCATATAAATACATAGTCATAAATTAAACGTCTGTACTAGTGTTATATACTTTCACAATGGTTTAGTGATGATATTCTTGTACAAATCATGCTTAAGGAACAGTTTATTGTTTAATACTATTGTTTTGTGATCTAGAACTAGCAAAAGAGAGAGGGAGAGAGAGTGGAAATGTGGAAAAATAAAATTTTTACGCACTTGTTTTACCTGTATGAGTCCGGGTGTGTGTCTTAAGATGGTCAGACCTTGAGAATTTTCTCTGACACGTCTCGCACTGGAACGGTTTAACCCCTACACACATACACACGGGGAAAGACAGAGAACAGTGGAGGCTAGGAGAGAAGCCATTCCAAGACGCGCCAGGGCAGAGGTGGGCAGACAGCCACTTCCTAAAATGCATGCTTATGCTAATTCGAACAGGGCCGCTTCCCTCCAGTGCATGCTGGTAGGGCGAATGGCGTCTGTTTCAAGTGGCCACCTGTGCGAGGAAGAGAAGTAGAAGAAGAAAGGGGGAAGTGAGCGAATGCCGACCTGTGTGTCTCCGCTGGTGTCTCTTCAGCTGATCAGACCTGGAGAACCGCCTCCCACAGTCTGTGAAGTCACACTGGTATGGCTTCTCACCTTTTGGGGGGAAAAGTGATAACTGGGACCCTTAAATCTCAACAGTAGACTAGTGCTAACCCACGCGGCCTCAGGCAGCTTTCCCTCCTCCCTGAAGCCTGCTGAATCTCTGGATCCAGTCAGTCTGGATAAGCATGTCAGACATGAACACTTTTTACCTGTGTGCTTGCGACTGTGCATTTGTAAGTGGGACAGTTTGAAGTATCGCTTGTTGCAACCAGGGTACGCGCACATGAATGGCCTCTTCTCATTGGTCTCTGAGGAGCGAACAATGGTAGGAGTGATGCCAGGCACTCGCCGCACATCCTGACAACGGAAAACCCATGCAACATTGCATTTGAAACAATAACGATATGTTACATTAATTTCTATTAATAAGATACAGAAAAATTCCAGCCGGAGCTGGTTCTATATAAACCCCTGTTTCCAGGTGGGATTTGTCTGGGTTGTCTGGTGCAGAGCTGAAAACCAGTGGGTGGTGAAGTGGGCTCATTACTGGAGAATTAGGTGTGAAATGATCACTCAGATTAGGTCCTGGCCTCTGATTTACTACGTAATTGTTAGCTGTTAGTCATGGGTATTGGGCAGACCTTATTTCAGCCTTCCCCCCGTCTCCTCACCATTGCCCCATCTAGACCCCATCTGCTCTTCATTAGCCTTTGCTTTGCATAATGGTGTCTTTAGACAGCGCTGCTGTAATTAATGAGTGCTAATCCCTATTGATACGTCCGGCGATTAAGCGTTTTTATGTCTGTTCTACACCATTTTATCGGTTGACCCCGTGGGTATGGTTGGGGTCAGTGTTAATCTAGGCTCAGCGCTCAGTAATCGGCAGCTCTGCATAACTGGGAGAACGCTGAAATATAAACACAATATGAAAGTGTCAAACAGCTTCTAGATTATGAATCATATGCCAAATGCAGCTTTCTTAGTGGCATCATTTTTTAGTGAAACAATGAACATAGTGCAAGAGTGGCGGGCGCTGAGTTTTGAGGAAAAACATTCTATCGGGAACAAGAATAGCTCTGGACTGTCTCTGCTCCGTATGCTTTCAGGCCCTGACAGACATTAATTAAGAGCTAATGATTTAGTAGCGTTCCGGGCCAGTGTGTGGAAACCGAATCTTAATGGCTAATGCATTTCTTCAAAGTCCCATCTCCGTTTCACCCTGAAATGTCTTTTAAATGTCTACAGCTTTCTGGCAAAGACCAGATTTCACTTATATTCCTCGCACTGAGTTAAGCAATCTCCTTCTCTTCTTTCATTCTTTCTTTCTTTATTCCTCACTTCTGCAACTTCACTTCCGCAGAACCTTCTATCCATGAACCATGACTGGGGAGAGTGTGGAACTCTTTGGAATTTAGGACCATGACTGTCCTGACCTTGGCCCTGAGCTTGTAGGAGCCGCGGAGGAGACCAGACTGACCTCACAGTGAACTCTCAATGCTCGCTTTGCTGTGAAGGGTTGTTATGTGTTATGTGTATACTGTATTATATGTCTGCATATGGTTGTAAATTGATTTATTAATGCTAAGCTGATTTTGGTACCATATATAAATTTTGAAAGAACTGACCTGGATGCCTCTGAAGACCCCATGTGTGTGGATGCGGTATTGTGTGCTGCAGCTGTAGACCATCGGTGTGCTGGGATCGCTCTCGTAACCTGCTGCATGGCTGCATTGGAAATAGGATGACAATTTATTAGAAAAGCGACACATATCCTCACACATTAAATGTTCATTCAACAGTCAAACTTGAACACTAAATATATGAAGCTCTACAACAATATTCGTTATGCCATTTTTATGTTTTTTTTTTATCTGCTGTGTATTTAGCATGGCATACACAGCATGTATAAAACTTTATAGGAAAATGTTTCCATTTCTTATCCGCTGCTCTGGCCTGCAATGTATTACCCTAAACAAGGTCAATGGAAGAGCCAACATTCCCTCCTAAATTTGGGTAGCAAATTCATACTGACCGTGGATTTGAGTTAATTTACTTTGTGCAGCATTTTCTAAGTGAAAGTCGAGAAGACATTGAGAATTGAAGATCTGCGCTAATTACATTGAGGACCTATCAGTAGGTCCAGACACTCATTTCATGTCTCTTTTCCACGTAGTTGGAGTCGATTTATTTGCTTCTTGTCAATGGCATTGATTCATTTAGTGCTGGAGGGTTAAAAATCCTCAATTTATCAATTTTCTCCCATGGACCTGTTTTTGACACCAAATAAGAAGCGAAGAGTTTTCACCAATGACACATCAGGTATGTCTTTAGTATTCAGAAACCGGTAAAAAGTCTGCTTTCTGGTTATCGGTATCTACGCACCCAAATGTTTAAATAAAATGTTTAATGTGAGGAGCAATTGGGGAGGACTGAAAGCCCTTTTGGCAATACATCACATCCCCAGGTGTAGGGGTGTGTGATCCAGTTCCCTCTGTTCTCTACAGTCCATATCCATGGGACCATTAGTGGACATCACAAACATGGTCTCTGTTGTAGTCCTTACAATCACTGCCTTTCTTCAAACGTTCTGATTGGCCCACCAGTGAATGTGACACTCCCCACACACTATGTCTTAGATAGCAGCTATTTAGCACCAAGGGTGGTAGTATCCTGCTGGGTAACACACTCGCCTCTGAACCAGAAGATCACAAGGTCACAGGTTCAAATCCCACTTACTACCATCGTGTCCATGAGCAGGACACTTAACCCTGAGTGTCTCCAAGGGGGACTGTCCCTGTAACTACTGATAGTAAGTCGCTCTGGATAAGGGCGTCTGGTAAATGCTGTAAATGTAAATGTAATTTCAATCTCAAGACAAGATGACAAGAGTCATTTTCTGGGGAGGATCTGTAACGTTTTTTCTCACGTTAGCTTTATTGTTTCTTTTTTTAATGGAAAACCTACTATCAAGAAAAAATCAGTTCTGTTATTTAATAAATCCTTGAAATATTTATTTTGAGGTTGTTGAAATAAGGCAGAATTCCTGAGTCATATAATAAATAAAAAAATGAGAAGCATAATAAAGATTTCTTTGTCTCTGTACAGTAAGCTACACGACATCCAGGCAGTTGGACGGTGCAAACTGCATCCTGTGATAAATCTCCCCACAGTTCATTCATTCAATGAGCTGCTTCAGTAGCAGAGCGTGTGGCACCTCTGCCTCGGAGCTGGTGGCGACAAGCCCCCCAACATTTTCCACAGTCATTTACCCACGGATTGCTCATTCAGTCACTCGATTCTTTCTCTTATTTTATTCCGAGAAAGCTGCGGGGTGACTGTGGGGTCACAACCTCAGCTGTGCGTGAACGCTGTGCACCGTGCTGACGGGATGCTGGGATCATGTCCCAGGAGGCCACGAGCCCCATTGTGTAACTGATGCACTTCCACCAGCTCCCCGCCATAGACTCCCTTCTCCTAAGCTCCAGCTCCTGGCCTGGTCAAGGTTGACGTTCCGTGCAGGGAAATATACGACAGGATACAGACAAAACAGCCTCCTACAGCCTCGAGTGTTGGCTAGTGTTTCATATTCAGATAGATTCAGGAGCTGGTCTTCACACACGAAGAAATATAGAAGAATGTCTTACAATCAATTTATAATGAAAAACAAGACTCCTTCATAAATTATGGGTAACTATTATCAAGCCTTGATGCACGAATACAACATGATACATTTATCCAGAGCGCCTGGTTCGTAAGCGTGTGTGTTACCCACTAGTCTACCACCTACCTTCTTCTGAGACATGATTTCTCTTCGCCAGGCCACCATGGTCCCCAGTTAGGACCTGCACTACGTGAGTGACTGGTCAAATGTATGATCTAATGAAGACAGGCTCTCCAGGACACCACCATTAATCCAGATCAAAGAGGAAATTCTCCAATGACAGGAGCGGGTGCCGACATACCTCTTAATGGACGAAGCCAGCGAGTTAACAGGGTTCCATGCCATGCATTCCAGCTGAGATGCCATTTGATATAAATTATCACTGCTGGGGATTCAAACAAAATGAAACGCTTTTAAAATAATGCATTTGTTTTGGCCAAATGCTCTCAGGTACAAAAGAAATATCTTTTTTTTTGTTTAATAACTGAAAAATAAGAGTCAAGAAGTCAAGAAGCAGTGATTGATTGGGTCCACGTTTTGAGGTGCATCCTAGGTAACAGCTAATGAATGCGGATCTGCCCACACCCACCGGGGCATCCGTCGGACCCTCACAAGTTATTAAAGCGCCGGGATATGGGGCTATTATTTAACCTGCCAGGTGCTTACCCAAACACGTAGCGGAGATTTATCACCCCTCCCCACCCCCACGTACCAGATCGCTGCATTTCATCACCCGGCACCGCGCACAATGGGTGCCTGGTACAGTGTAGAGCAGGAACGACTGGCACTGCTACAGCGTGGAAACACGGCAGCTCATGCAAACGGCTTAAAGACTCTGAGATGGTACCCGAACCCTAATTCTTTCAAATGATTGGATTTTGTACTTTACATATCAAATTGCAACAGAATAACAATTTGCATGTGTTGGCTGAAATTTTTATAGTGTGTCTTCCTATATTGGCAGTGTGTGCTCATTCCATGATATCCCAGCATGATGTGGGAATGTTATGATGGAAAAAAACACAACTTCCTTCCATAAAGCCCTCAAAAAACAGAGCCTAAATAAAGCCCTTAAAATACCTGATTTAATAAGGCCTGGCCTAATTGAATGTGCTATATCGCGCCAGGCGGTATCTCTGTAAATACAGTACATGTTGGTACCAGGCGTCCGACTGGAAACCAGCCCGGAGGGATGAAGATTTGAGGATTCCCAGCCATGGCGGAGGTAGATACGGACCCTCTTTATTACAGTGCAGGCGGAGCTACGGCTGCCCCTTCTTATCAACAGGTTTAGTGTTGTTTTAACGTCCTCATGAAAAAGGGCATTCAGCAGGCATGTGTGGAATGCACGCCGATTTTGTGCCATTTCAGGCCACATAAACACATCTCGGAAGTTGTCGGTCAGATGAGGACGGCGAGCTGTTTTATCTGAACGAGGCGTGCCAAGCAGCGCCTTGTCACCCGAAGACAGACCTGTAAAGGATACAGGCTGGACCGGCCACACTTCGGACAATCAATTATAACAATTTTGTTAAGAGCACAGCACATGATGCATACAACAAAATGTGTCCCCTGTATTTAACCATCACCCTGGGTGATCAGTGGGAGGCAATGATGGGCGCCCGGCGAGCAGTGTGTGGGGACGGTACCTTCATCAAGGGGAGCTCAGTGGCACCTTGACAGTTCGGGATTTGAACATGCAACCTTCTGATTGCAGGTCTGCTTCCTTACCTGCTAGGCCACTGTCCTAATAGTGCTACCACTTTGCCACCACTCTGTTTACAGGGCCGTTATGAGAAACACATTAAAGCTACAGGCTATTTGACCAACCAAGAAATAAATAGCAGCTAAAATAAGTATTGAACACATCACCAGCTTACAGTCATTTATTTCTAAAGGTGCAATTACCATAAAATTGTCAAAACAACCCGTACAATCCACACATGCAAAGAAATCAAACCATAGATGTCTTGTAATAAAAGAGAATGAAGGGAAAAGTATTAAAAACCTGAAGATTATTGAGTGTTAGATCATTCCGAAAAGGGCTCAAGTTGAATAAGTGATTTATGAAAAAAACGATGTATGAGAAATTTATGACAGATTTTGGTGCATGTGCATTATTGGCCACAAGGGGTGTATTATTTGACATTACACAAAAGCTACTAATGCAATCAAATCAATTTTGTGGTTGATCTTTGACATGTCCTAGACTCTGATCACAACCACTGTGTCATCCCCCTACTATTTATTTTTAAGAAAAAGAATTCGTTTTTGATGGATTTTTAAAATAAATTCATTAATAATACAAATGTTTAAGCTGCCGTTTAAGGGGTTTTGTAAAGGGCTCAAGTTGACCAATTGATTTATGAAAAAAAAAAACAGAAAAAATAAATATGTGTGAGGATTTTATGGCAGATTTTGTGCGTGTACATTTTTGACCACGAAAAAGTAATAAAAACTGGATTTCAAAATTCTGGCTAAAAATATAATTCATGCCACAAACTCAAACACAGGCAAATTTTTTTGTTATATTAAAAATGCCAGAAGAGGGCACAAACACACTTACTGAAATCTATTTCATTTTTTGTGTTGGTACGGGGTTTTCTGGGTGACTATATTCTCCCAGTTTTTCACAGGCTTGTGTCAATATTGCAGACAGGCCATTGCGGGATTATACGTGATAATTCCACATTTCGAAATCTCCCTACAAGTGGTCCTTGGCTCTTGGACAACTCTTCTGATGATTCTTTTCACTTCTTTGTCTGAAATCTTGCAGGGAGCACCTGGTCCTGGCTGGTTTATGAAGAAATTATGTTCTTTCCACTTCTGGATTACAGACATACAAAAACTTCTGTAGTTTTTCAGTAGAAATTCTTCTATAACCAAGTTTTTTCAAGAACTCTTTGGTTTTACTCATCATGAGATGTTTCTTGTGAGACACCTTTTTATATGACTTCTTCCTTTCTTCGTTTGTCAAGTCAAGTTAAGTCAGTTTATTAAAAAAAACTGCAGTTGACCAAAGGGCTTTACAATAAATATTTTAAATGATTAATAAAATAAGATTTAGAGTAAAAAACTTCCAGAGATGGTGAAGATCTGATATGCAGGAGTATTTTTTTTCCAGGTTGTTTTCAATGATCACCCCTGGTTCCTTAAAAGGGCCGGGGTACAAACAATAAGCACTTCCATTTTTATTGATGTTCAATACTTTTCCCCTGTTATTCCATTTTATTACATATAATGATATTTTAGTGACATCTATATATTGTTTCCAGTATCTGGTGAAAATTTCATGATGAACGTGTTAATTACTCATTGTAGCTGCTCTGTATGCTGTAAAGTGACGTCGGTGATGTTCAGGGCCTGACGGCCACGATGCCTCCCATGCTTCCTGTTTTAGGGTGTGTGCTCTAAACGCTCTCTGCTCCTTTTCCTTCCCTTGTTACTCTACTTCCTTCTTCCTGCAGGATCTGCAGGAAGTGCTCTATGGCACCATGACTTTTAGATTTTATAAAACTCATCTTCATCATTGTGTCTGGCTGATTTCCAAAGTGGAATTGAACATCCTGTTGCTGTTTATTCTTTGTGTATTTTGGCTCCCTTAAATTCAATGAAAAAGGACCCACCATCATTCACATGAGTTTTGCCTACCAGCAGCGTAAACCACGGCAAAAACGGCAAAGAAGAATCCCAAAATGCAAGCTCAGTACCAGTCGGAACTTTACACACATCTGTTCTACATGGACAATATAATAAAAGCTATTTTGAATTTACCTTCATGATTGCTTTGCGCACTAAAAATGATCAGATTCATGAAATGAAGGAAAAGCAGCCAATCAGAGGTCAGCATAAGAACTCTTTCAGCTCTTTCAACTTATTTGTCCCCTAAGATTACATGTACTTATTTGAGGTATAATAATCTTTTGCCAGAGAGGTGTACTGTTGTATAGGTGGGGCGTTCGAAATGTCTTCTACCTGTTATATGGGTTCCTCAGCAGCAGCGCCTGGCTCCCTGTGCAGCTGTCTGAAGACGCGTGGCACCCATACACCGGCGGGGGAACGGGGTACTGCTGCTCACCTAAAAAATAAAACCCACAAAAATTCACATAGAGGCAGACAAATTCGATTTTTCTTAAGATGATGACATGGCCTCTTATACAAAATTATGAATGTACTTTTAAAGGGTAAAGTGACAGTGACGATCACTTCCTTCACCCTTCATCGCTGATACCTTAAGTACTATTATATTGGATTTGTGTTAAGCGACTGAAAGGATGACCGCCCAGTTATTCATGCTTCGAGTCACACACAGTATCACATGCTGAATGTATAAATATGATATTAATAAATAAGGATGTCTTGAATCTCCAGAGTTTTAGAATCCTGTTCAAAAAACAATGAGAGCGGGAGAAAAGCTGGAGGAGGGGAGACAGGATCCTGTGAAATGTAGCCGAGTACAGACACACACATCAGTTAGAAAAACAGCAGCCCGCTCTTTGAAGCTGCGGAGCATGCAAACACACACACACACACACACACACGCTTTCTATGTCTCTGTTTCAAGTGCAAGTGAAGGATCTTTGGCCTTCAGCACATTTTTAATTGGTCCCCTGATGGTTCCAAACATTCCAAAAAGCCTCTTCCTTTCCTTCTCCAGATATTAACCAACAAACCCATTTACCCATGCTGGGCTGCGGGCCCATGGCTTCTTCGTGCTTGAAGGAGTGGCTGGAGAACGGAGGGGTGTGGTGGGACGGCGTGTGCCCGTAGTTGGCAGTTCCATCAAAACCCACCGCGCTGTAACCTGGAAAAAGGAACAACGTTTAGTGGAATCAGGCGACGCACATTAAAAAATCCCTTTATTTTTGTTGCTTTACAAAACTCTGGGCACAAATGGAATATTTGTGTTGCAATATGTAAAACAATGTAGTGTAATTGAAAGACTGGACTGTATTTACAGAAGTAATTGCTTTCTGAAAGAGGGCAGTCATGTAAAGGGTCAGTGAAAATTTGAAATGCATCCGTCATGGTGTCGACGGGGCTGTGAGACCCTTGTGGTTAATGGGTACACAATCCCACCGCCACCCATCCCCCAAAACAACCCACCCGGCCCACGCATCAGCGAAGCCCCACGGGGCCGAAGGAGGAGAAAACAAACCCGGCAGGGACACTGCAGGGCCAACACCACGGTCTGGCCGGAGTCACGCCCGGGGTCAGCTGACCTCGTAAATCACCAGCTCCCAACACGCTAACATTAATTACCCAGCACCACTTTCACCATTACCAAAACAAGCTCACTGACGCTGACCGGGCCCGTCCCGCCCATCCTGCTCGGGCCGATCTTCACTGGCTGGTGGCTAATCAATATACGCTATTTCATACGCAATTCTTCCAACATTTCTCATCCCAAAATGAGTCATGTGTAATGTAGGATTGTGAAAAAATGATGGGAAAAATGATACATATAATGCAGAAATATTTTACTGGTATGAGGCAGATGGTGTAATCAGCGTTTTTTTTTTTGTTTAGTCTTAGTCTTTGTTTTTTTGCTACTCTTTTTTCTTATTTTAATCGCAGCCATATTTCTGACAATTTTCTGTCAGTATGGAGCACTGTGTTTTTCTAATTTCAGCCGCTGTACAGCGCTGGGATTATTTAATATGAACATAGTGAGTGCAAATGCATGAAATTGCATATCATGATCTTGTTTTCATTTATCATTGGCCTACAATATTTGAATCATTAATAAGCAATATACAAATCATTATTATTAGTAGTATTTTACAATATAGAACAGGGTCACTGCACAGTTCTAATTATTTAGATTTTTTTGTAAAACAATTACACATTACATAAAGCTTATTAAGTTGCATTAATAGTGTTTGTTTTTTGTAAATAATGAATAATAATTTACAGCAATTTGTAAATTATTTTAAAGTCATTTTTCTGGTGACTAATTGGCCATTTACGTCCGTGAATGTAATTGTGTACAGATGGAAATGAATATTATTTGAGAAGTTTAGGAGCTTTATCTTAATGAACTTACTCTCCAAACGGTGGTGTTCTCGGCAGACAGTGACACTAATGACCTCATCACCCTGTCACCCATCCCTGTCACATGCAGCAGCAGGTCAGGTCCAGTGCAGCAGGCACTTTTACTTTCTCCGCTATCACTGCCTGAACAAAACACTTTTTTCCTTCTCTGATTCGAGATTCTGTTGAAGGCAGAGTGGCGCACACACACACACACACACACACACCTCCTCCCAAGAAACAGAAAACAGGGTTTGTATACACCATCCCCTGGATAATATGGATTTGTGATGTGATGTGAGGTGTGTGGGATTTTGACCCCTGACATGATAATCTTTGGCCCCTGGAAGTGCGCATGGGAGCATTCCTCCAGGATAACCTCACCATGCACACTCGGGCACACCCACAAACACACTCACCCTGGTTCCTGGGGGCCGGCTGGCTGTCCATGCAGTTGGTCAGGTAGGGTCCGTTCCCGAACATCCTGGGCTGGCCGGCCGCGGGCTGGCTGGGAGGCGGCGGGGCGCCGAAGGCCCCGTAGCGGCAGGCCCCGGTGCCGGTGAACTGTCCGGAGAAGTGGACGGTGAAGGCGCTGAGGCCGCAGTGCGGGTCCTCCAGCGGGTCGGCCCCGGCGCCCCAGCTGGGCTCCTGCTTGATGAAGGAGTGGGAGGACAGTGAGGGGTAGGGCCCGCTGGGCGGTGCGTGGAAGTCCAGCACTGGAGCCCACTGAGGGGTGTTGCTGACTGGCAGGGTTCCACAGTTGCCCCCGTTGGGCACCGGCAGGGTCGGCACCGGGGTCGGCAGCAGGCTGTTGAGGTCGCGCACGTCCGATCCCATGGCTGCCATCTGATGTCACCGTGATCCGAGTTTCTGGTCTGGCGGTCGCTGTGAGGAGAGGAAGTGCGGCGGGCGTCAGGAGAAATTTTACATGTGATAAAATCCGGTCCAGCAGAGCTTCATGGTCGCACAGTTGGACGTTGAGGATGAGGAACGTTGGAGAAACAGCCTCCAGACATGAGTGAGGGTTTGACAGACAGAAGCCACCTCTCGGTCAGTCGGTGCTGGAGACGGTGGGATCGACAGGAACCCGTGGGGACAACTGAGAAAAGAGGAGTGGAGTCACCCCTTCACTCCAGAGTCTGTTTTCTTTTGGAACCGAGGAGCCGAGGAGCAAATCCACACCCCACTGAGTGGATGAGGGGGAGGAGCCAGGAGGTCCAGAGAGAGAGAAGGTTGAATGGGAATCTTCATTAATTTACTTTTCCATCACACCCACTCTCTCTCCCTCTAACACACACACACACACACACACTGTCCGATATAAACTAATTGCCAAGATCATAATCTTATTTTCAAATTTAGCTAAATATAATTCGATATTAATTGTTTCACTAATTACTCCTCAAAATGAATACTCGAAAAGAAACATCTCCACTGCTGAACTTGCCTATTTCTTCCTTCAGATTCGTTGTGGTGCAGAACGAGAATATCGTTTTTGCGTTTATGAAGCGGTGGTCTGTTTGCGCTCATCGGTCGTTTGTCGTTTGCTTCTCTTTTAAACTTTTTCGTTTAATTAAATATGAAAGGTTTATAGTTATTGTAAATATAACATTTTGGGGGAATGAATGAATAAATTAGGTATGAATTCACGTTTCTAACTTCTTCATCACCTCGCGTTGAAGCTTTTTCCCGATAAATACCTTCATGAATTAATACATTCATTTCTGGGGTTTTCATTTCTATATCCATACATAGATTTATTTGGTTTTTTTTTTAAATGGCAGATATTTAACTGAATAAAAATAAAACGACAGGTTTAATTTAACAAAGACGTTTTTAAAACATTAAAATATATAGATAATATCGCAATAACAGCAGAATAAATATTACTTGTAGGAATGCTAATAATTTCTGTATGAACAATCTGGCGGGAAAAATACGGAGTGAACGTGAAAAGTGTGGAATATGTTTTTTTTAAGATCGAATTTATTACAGATGACGCGTTTCTGCCTCGGGCCACCAGGATAATTTACTGTCCCCCCTGAGACCAGAGACCAGATTATGACTCGGACAGAAGCAGTATTAGGGCTGAGGGTTCCATCCCAGGACTGTTCTGCTCGGCATCTTCACGGCTTCTGGTCTTGCAGTAAAAAGGGACTAATCTTATGATGCCAGTTTGCTTCAACATACATTTCCAGGGGTCAACTGCCCAAATTAAAACCCGTGTACAGCAGATTCATGTTGCATGCAGCCGGGAAAGGGGCGTGGTTTCAGCGTCATCAGCGGACACGCCCCTAGCCTTTCAGACCAGAGAAGATGGGCCGTTATTTCTTCATGCTGTGATAAACTCTGAACACAATTCCACTGCTTTACATGGTCTTCTGAAAGGGCTATAAAAGCATAACTCAGCAGGGTTGCTACTGAATGTCTGCATGTGAAGCCATGGATTCATGTTGGAATGGTGCCAGTCCAGAAGTGACGTCGGATCATTCTGTGCTGATGGACAAAGCCTTTAAATGTCTCGCATAAACCACGTCCAGCCACTTGTCGTCACATCGCGCTCATCCTGTTACAATTAGCCGAGATACGTCTCAATTTGTCGGCTGGTCCAGGCCTCGGACCGGGCTGGGCTGGGACGCGGCTACGCAGCACTCGTTAAATTGATGAGCTGAGATCTTCCCCTTTACTTCACCATCTGGAATTCTAGTCTGGGCTATGCTGAAAGCCGCTGACCTGGGATTCAACTTTTAACTTGGGGAGAGGAGCATGAGGGGAAGAAAAAAGCCTGTCATGTTGAGAGAAGTCACTGTGTCAAAGTACTTTATCTTGCGTTCAGCAGAAGAGGCTGAAGGACGTTTGCGCTGGGAATTCAATGGCAGCAGTTCAAGACCTCTACCTTCAGACTTACGGGACTTACCTGCAGTAGATGCATCCGACTTGTGGAAAAACTGCCCTTTCGATGTTGACCTTTTAGCACATTAGCTGCCCACCAAAGGTCCTTCTGGGTCTGTTTGACTTTCTCCAGCATTTTTATTCCGTACAAAACGGCCCACTGGCTTTCTGTCTGTCTGTAGCTTTCCCTTTGAAGTGAAGGTTTACTTTCTTTTTTTTTTTTGTATCCCAGAGGAACTGAAAGGCATTCTGTGGATGAAAAAAGAGCAGAGAAAATAATAGCTCCCACGGACATTTTTCATCAGACAAAAAACAAATGATCTTAAAATAAAACCTAACTGACTTCTGCCCAAGTGCCCCCTACCCTTAGGGGGGAAAAGGAGGTTTATGTGACCCATTTGTATTTTCAAGTAACTAGCAGTAGTGCATTATAAAAGGTGCGGCTTAATAAAGAAAAAGTCTTCCAGCCTGCTGTGTGTGTGTGTGTGTGTATACTATATATATATATATATATATATATAAATTTTTTATGGTATACACATTTCATAATTTCATACAATAACCCAGTGTTCCCCTTCATGATTTCACATCCGACACACTGCGAGCTATCTCCGCACACTTCAAAGCCCACGGCGTGGTCAGATAAAGAGGCCGGACAGTCGAGGGGAGAAATGAGGCCGGCTTTTGTTTGGGCCTTGGAGCCTCGTTCCGTTCACTCCCCGCCGACCGCTATCTGCTGATAGAGTCGCACGTTCCCATCAGCACAGCGGCATGCCAGGCCGCCACCTCACCAGCCAGGTGGCGGGACCAGCACGAATGCTGGGAGAATCGCACTGAAATAGACGGCAGTGGCCTTCAACTGGTTACACCCGTAATAAATTGCCGCACTCGGTGGCATATGAAGATTTTAAAAAATGAAAAATGCAATAAGTGAGTTGTAGATAAGTGGAAAAAAAGTGTTTTTTTTTTCAGCAGATTCGGGCACCCGTCCAGCATTACCTAAACACTGAGACTTCTGGAAATACCCGGCTATCAGCAGGAGTGGTACCGCAAGCTGCAAGCCCATTAATTCATGTTCAGCCAGGCAACCTTGAATTCGGGTGAGAAATGAAGACAAGATTATATATATACACACACACACACACACACACACACACACACTCCTAAACCGATGTAATCCAGTAAAAATCATCCAGTTATATATATAAATGGATTTTTTATTTACTGGATTAGATCTGCGTAGGATTCCATATGTCCACAACTGTGCATATTAAAAAATAGGTTCTGAATCTTAAAAACAAATCATTAGAAATAAAGATCAACTTCAACTTAATCTTTTTTTTCAGTCTCCATTTCAGTTTTTCAATTGTCAGGGGACAAAAATGAACTCAAGAAAATGGCCGGGTTCCAATCCAAAAAAAGGAAAGTTCTGTTTGGTCAGGACATTTGCTGAAAGATAGCATCTCCACATTTGAAAAGCAGCGCATCAGTTTAGCGAGGAATCGAATGCCGGGCCTACAAATCATGGCGATGCGCTTATCTTCTGCCAAACGCGGAACACTGAGCAACATATCTGCCTCGTTTTGGCCAAGGGATCAAAAATCTGGTAATAATAAATGTGGAGAATGTATTGCTTTGATATACGTCAGAATGTTACAGTGTTCGAAGATAAAATATCACCACCAAGGACAAGGGTTCAGTGTAGTGAATAAAAAAGGCTAAAGAGTTATCACTGTAAAAAAAAAAAAGTAGGACTCGCTCACTGAAGAGGCAAGTCTTCAGATAAGAAGAAGTGAAGCTGTGAACAGAACCCAGCTTTGTGGAACATTTCTGTATTTCTCACCACATGCCTGTGAAGAGCTTCATCCTGACTATTCAGCGCTGAAAGAGGAATGGCTCCAGCAGACCTAACTTGGCAATTGTTGCCAGGTCATTTGGCAAGGAAACTAACAAGTACACAATGACACGAGGAGAGATGTCTCCTGCGTGTGGGTTCACCTGATGGTCACTGCCGTGTATGTTGTCTGAGAGAAGTCCCTGTCAGGTATTTAACTAGCAATGGTCTTAACTGGTGTCCTTCTCACTTTGCTCTTCCCCTTTTTAAAAAAGGTGACGCGTTAGTCAGTGAAAGTTCACTAGATAAACACCACTTGGTGACAACAGGGTGATCCATCATTGTGCACTGCCATTATATTGCATTACAGACAGATTAGGTCAAAGTAAATCATCAGAATTCCTGCTGTGCCTTGGCCCTTGCTCTTTAGATCAAGATGAAAAGGACGGAGCATTCCTCAGCAGATAATTAATGATGCAATGTACAATCAGTCTGTCACTATTAAACTCAGCAATTATAATGTTCACAAAGATATGGAACAAACTGATTTATTTACAATTCATACAATTAATAAAAATGAAATGGGGACAGACATCTTTTTATTACATTTGTCCAAATTGAGCAAATGACACAATGAATGACATGTTGCTGTTAAGAAGAGAAGACAATTCTTTTATCCGTTTATTTCTGTTCCGGATGCTTTTACAAAGTAGTGCTATTTATTACCAAACAGGGAAATTTACATATATTACAGCCCACAAAATACTTTCATTTCATAAATAGTTTGCTCATCAAACTGTAATCAGCAAACAAAGAGCATTTCTTTCAATATCTCAAAAAGCCGAGAAAAAAATGGTAAAAACTATTAAAAACATGTTTTCTTATTCTCAAGACTTGATTTGTGTGATTACAAGTGATAAACAGAACGAATGAGGAGGCAATCTGCTTTTTATCATGATGGAGGGATGGAAAAATGCACACAGTGGCACCAGCAAGGCAGGAACTGGACTGATTTCAATCTCAGCCCTTCTGACCTCATTTCTCTGCAAATCTGGCTGGTCAGTAAAGGTTGAGCTTCGTCATTAATCTCAAAAAAATAATAATAATCCTTGTTTTCATCAAATTATTTTTAAACCAATTTCCTCCCAAACATTCTTCAACGCCGAGGGCATCACACTGCGGCTATCAGGTGGTCACCAAACCTTTTCCCCAAAAGATCTCAATGAGTGCAGAGATCAGGAAGGATTTACTTGACAACTTTTTCTATAGAACTTAAAGCTGAGCTGTTTAGCTGGTGTCCTCCCTTCACAGAAGAACAAGGGCCCAGGGTCAGAGCGAGAGTGCTTGAGGAGAAACAGCCTGATGGAAGGCACCTGCTCCCAGACTTGGATTCTCATCATTAAGCCTCTCTATCATGGCCTACGCTTTGATAGACGACCCCGTCGCTGAAGCCTCGCAGCCAGCAGCATACCAGTGGCTTACTCAGACGTGGCTTTCTCTGATGGGAGCCTCCAGGAGTGGGAACCAGGGAACCACCGAAAACTGAGCCGGGTCCTGGAAATTAACTAATAATATATGTCGCTAAGGTGACTAGGTGAGCGGGTCTAACATCAGTCTGAGAAGTCCAGATCCAGATCTACAGCAGTCTCTAATCAACAATAAAATCAAGCTCATGACTGGTAGACGGGGTTTTGACCATGTTTTATCACTAAAACTGGAGAACTTCAGGTTTTATACTGCACTGCGTATGTAAGACAACCTGCTGTAAATCTCCATCAACTCTCACAGAGTTGGCAGAGGGAGGGATTCCTCTCCATGGGTGAAACACAAGAACTATCTGTCCAAAGTGCTGACACATCTACTATAGAGAGAAACCTCTGCTCAGCATAGGAACTCTTTCAGGACGTATGAAAACCCGAACTTAAAAACTGCGTGTGAAATGCTGTCATCACATCCAGTTTGATTCTTTGCATGGAACCAGATTTGCTTTGTTTCGAATGTTAAAAGGAATGTCGGGAAAGTAAAGACCCATAAATGAGTATATGTATCAAGTCCAATTCCAAACATTTTGGACACTTTTTTTTGTTTTTTTTTTTAAATCAGAAGACTCCTCACCAAGATGCTCTTGTTAAACCCAGTCATGTTTCTGACCTGTTGGCAAATTCTTTATAGAACCGCACTGTTATTACAGGAATAGATTTAAAAAATCCACTCTCTTCAATGTTCTCACACAATCAATTATTGCATGAAACTTTTATAGTTTTAAGGGTATTTCTTTTATCCTCATGCCAACTTTAAATCAATTTCCAAATTCAAGAGCAGTGACACAAACTTCGTAACCAAACACATTTGTTGCTTAAAGGTACTTGGCACGCTTGTGATTTAATATTAGTGAGTGGAGGCCGGGTCCAGACTGGGGGTTTTACAAGGTCCCTGGAGCAAGGAAGCCCTCTCCATCATCTGTCCCACTGCGCGAGGCTTGTGGCCTGATGCCTCAGCGCATGGGTTAAGATGGGGCTCAGACCCGGACCCCCATCCCCCCGGCAGCTGCAGTCTTTACGTGAAGAGCGCGCATTCCTCTTTCTGCTCCAGATATATGTACGTGGAGGACATACCTAGTGTCCGTGGGAGGAACATGTACCACTCAGCCTTCCTAAAATTAAAACCGTGTGCAGCAGCCATGGTGGTCCTCCAGAAGAATGGTGCTCAGTTGAGCCAGGGCTATCCACCAAACTTTAGCCTCGCCTTTCACAACAACTTTACTCATTTCTCATTTCCGCATCTTGTGAAAATGGTCCCAACTCCAGCAACTGGCTTATTTAAAGGTTTATAAATGATGTGAACAGTGAACTTTACACCCTGGTGACCTTTGACAGCAGCGGGCAGGCAGGGATTATCTTTTCCGTTCCCTGTACGGAGCAAGATGAGAAGGCTGAGCTGCGGTGATTCACTGTCGAGCAGACAAGGAGTCGTTTCTCTCCAGCTTCAAAACTGCTCCACCTCACAAGGTCTTTTACTGGAGGAATGAGACCTTCCATACTGCTGCTATTACATATTATTCATCCGCTTCCCTATTGTTCTTTTCAACAATGTGTGATTGGTGAAAGGGTTGCACTGAGACGTGGCCTTCCAATACCTCCAGGTGTGTGTGTGTGTGTGTGTGTGTGTGTGGGGGGCACCCCGCCCTGCACCCAGTGTCCCAGGATGGGCTCTGGCAACTGCAAGGACCAATCAGTTATAAATAGTAAAAGTAAGAAGAGGGCTTAGATCTCCAGGAAACAATTATTCTAATTGAGATCATGGTTCATTCAAATCAAGACCATTTTACGGTCTAATATTTTCCATTATATTTATTCTATGTATTTACAGGAGATATTAGGGAGGTCACATTTCAACATTTTCATGTGAATGGAAGTCCTTCTGGACAGGAGCGATGCTTAAACAAACGAAGGGGCATTAACAAGAACTGGACAGCAGAGCACAGCTTCTAAATTAGCTGTAGAGATTTTTCCCTTTTCCAGCTTCAGAGAATAAGGAAGTATAAAGGTAAAAAGGTCTGGTGTGAAACGGGAGCAGGTTCCCATTCCCTCCCCCGTGCGCTCGCTCTTGTTTGCCGCGTGTTATTCTAGAGTTAAATGAATGCACGGCGCCCAGCGGAGCACACACGGACCCGGCTAATTTGCTTGGGTACTCAGGACACGATGATGGAATGTGAATGTCAGCAGGCTTTTTATTTATGCACTATATAAAAGCGGCTGGTAATTAACACCCGGGACCCTCCCGCGCCCACGTGTAATTGACTGTTTCAAAGGACTGTCAGTTCATAATCCTTTGTGTGTATTAAAATTACCTTCCCCATATTGCGCACTCCCCTTAAGGACAGGGGTCAGCTGTGCTGCCAGAGACAGTCACATGCATAAGATTTCTTTACGATGACATTAACATTTTGACATTCATAAATGAGTAAGTGTATTAAGATGGACCTCAGGAAGACCTTGTGGAAAGGTGCGCCTCGATTTTTTGCTTTGTGGTTTTTCAATTTTCTTCCAGCGCACATTTTCTTGTCCAATTTCTTGGTTTGTATAAAATAATGAGTAAAAATTAATTGGGCAAAATAAGAAAAGTAATGACCTGATATAATTGCTCGCCAGAAGTGTGAGAGGCTATAAAATGGTTTTCATAAATCATTTGCTCAGTGGCTGTTTATTAAATGTGGTGAAAATTGCACATCGATCAACTGTGCACAAAGTTGAGCGCTTTAAGTCACAGCAAATGCCCATTGGCTCAACATAAAACACTTGCTTGTTAGTCCTGACCGGTGGCACCCTGCTGAGGTGCATAACCCTAACATGTGTCCACATTGTCTATTCAGTCAGGACATAAACTTAATGAGAAGCTCATTTACATTTGTTCATTTGGATTCATGTGCACTAATTGATTTCTTGTATCTGTGTGTAGCAATTAAGCCAAGTTATAGTTGCCCACAGAGAATGCTGCTAATGCACGCCAGTAGTGCTGCACCAATTAAATGTCCTGATTGCAATCGGTGTTAATTACCATTCACAGCTGTGGCCTTGCAGGGTCCCTGTTTCAGCGTTCAAGCGCTCATGTCACCAAAGCATATCTGGCAAACTTCCATTGCAATGCAATGTTGAAATAATTACCCATGCTTTATTGTATGAAGACGTACATATTTCTTCATGGAGATCTGCCAAATAATCATTCACTAAGAAGTACTCTAACTGTGTAAATAACATACACACAACATTTTAATGAACGCATAAAAAGGTTCTTTTAAATAAAAACATTTTACAACAATCAATATAAAGTGTTGGATTATGCAATTACTGTTCTTACAACTTCTTTATCTCTACATTTTTGCCTCAGTTTTTCTTGTAACTTATTTCAGAATGACTCTGAAGCAAGACTTTAAGGAGTTAATTTTTCAATCGTTTTGCCTTTCTTTGGAATGCTCAGCCCCTCTGCATTTAGAAATTGCTCAATCTTTGCTATCTGGGATTGGATGGTGGAGTCCCGGGGCTCTGCGTGGCTTTGAGAATCAGCAGCAGCCCTTCCGGCGCTGCAGGGACCGCGAGGGGAGTGGGATCTGGGGGGAGGACCCACATGGGAACGGGCTGGAGCAGCTGTGACTGAAGAGCTAAGGGAAACCGGAACACTGCCCTCCTACCAGAACAAAAAGGCTTTCAATTAAACACAACAGCACGGGGCTGACATGAGTGTAGATGGATCATTTGTCAGATTCTGCCGGTCTTGCCATCAAGACCCCAAAACAAGGGGCTACTTTTACTTATTAAAAAAAGAGCATTAAATGTGGCTGCAATAAGGTCAAGAAAGGATCACTATAATGTTAGTGACAGTCAAATATATGATGAGAGAGTTTGAGAGCTGGTAGTAGAACATTCAAATGTTCAGAATGTCTTGTCACAGAGGTAATAAATTCACTACGGCGAAGGCCCGGACTCACTGTTTCCCTTTATTTAACGGCGTGCCAGAAATATTCTCAGATGTAATTTATGGCACATACCACATCCTGCAAGATCATTTTATATAGATCTATTATTATGGCCCCTGCGATAGGAAGCGTGGATAATACACAAACTACATATCCCATAATGCAGTGCTTCAGAGTGAACTCAGTGGGTAGGGTGCTCAGTTTGTCAGAAAAAAGTACACACTGCATTATGGGATGTGAAGTTTGTGCGTTATCAGCGCGTATATCACAGGGCCATAATAATAGATCTACATATAAAGTGATCTTGAGAAATCTGGCCTGCGGGTTGCAAGTTTGACACATGTGCTTTAGAGGAATAGATGAATAAACCGGAGCAACTCTTTTGCACATTAATTCCTGTCCTATATTGGCTTCTATTTCCATCTTCAAGTTGCACAGCATCCACGTGACGAATGCATGGCAACTGTTTGCAGCTGTTTTCCATCAGTCCTTTATTGAGAATAATGTGGTTGCTTCACCCTGCTGACGGAATTTGAAGTTGTTCTGAAACTTTGCCTCAGCGGTGTCTTTTGCTTGTTAGGAAATACTCACTTTATCCAATGAGACTTCAGCCAACGTCTGCTTGATTGCATTCCTGTCCTGCTGCTGGTCCTTAATGCAGCTAAGATGCACGCTGGAGCTATGGGTCATATCAGCCGTGCTCATAATTGCTGCAGGATCTAAATAACCAACAGGAAATGTTCAATCATGAAGGCTTTCAAAGACAACAGAACAAATAACATCAATTTCATGAACAATTCATTTGGAACATGAACATCTTTCATTATTCATGCCTTATGTAATAATGGGGCATCTCTTTTGTCCCATTTTTCCAGATGATACATACAGATCTCAGGATATCCAGCCGCCACTGCACATTTTCTGTTCTCCTTTCTGCACGTTGAGGTTCTTTTGTCTTTTGTGAAGCCACAAAGCTCAAAACATGATCTGTGCCTTGTGAGTGAGTGATGAAGTGGAGTGATGAAGTGGGCTCCCTCACAGATGGGCTTCTTGTCATCTTCTGCTCGGGCTTCTTGTCTTGAATGGCAGGTTTCATGTTTTGTGTCCGTTGCGATAACTTGGGACAGAAATTTGGCTGGAGAACTGTCAACATCTAAGGCCTCAGCATGGTCCTGCTGAATTATAAGCATGTTCTCCTCTGTAATACTTGGCTTGAGAACCGTACCCTGATCATCAGATGAATCATACTCTAGCGTAGCGGTTGAGGAATTGAGGGGTTCAGGAGAATTGATCTGTTGATCAGTTTGGCTGTTGACGCTTACATCGTGGCTGTAGTTATTTGATAAGACTTCACATGAAGCAACTGAATCCACTGAAGCCATCTCTTCCATCGCATTAGTGCACACTGTTCTCACCTGCACCTTTTCTGAACCCACCAGTTCTCCAGATGTCATACCGGTGTAGATGTTTCTGGGATGTGGGAGGTTGGTATCGCGCTGCCAATCTGGGTGTAAAGCTTGCTGGAGCCTATCCAAACACTCTGAATTCTGTGTGGGAGCTGGAACATCCTCAAAACCGTTCTTGTCAATTTGCATACCTTCACTACCATTGTGTGTAACAATGTAACTTCCCTGCTGTGTATGAATTATTCCATGTGCCTGATGCTCTCTAGACCTGTCTTTTGGAACGTCTGGGGGTTTTATGGACGTCTGATGTTGTTCTGCTTCAAGGACACACGTGGTTTGGTCCATGGCAGGGTCATGGCCTAATCGGTGAACAGAGCTGGTCCCTGACCATGATATCCCCTCAATGCTGTCAACTCTGTAGTTCTGGGGAGCTCTGGACAGGCTCTCCACACTAAATGAGCTGAGAACTAGATCACTGCTCTGTTCGGCAATGGAGCACGACAGACCACTTGTCATTGGAGCAGGACGTAGATGTGGGATGAGATTATAGTCAGACTGGGGCATGGCATCAGGAATCGAACGTCCTGATGGTTCCATGGAGGAACACAACTCTCTGATTCTAAGTGGCCTGCATGCATTGGTGAACTGTGCAGATAGACACTCATCCATCAGCAGATCTTGTTCTTCAGCTGGGAAGCTACAATTATCTGTGGTCATAAAGGGAACATCCAAGAGTTAAAAAAAGCACAATTATGCAGATACAGAATTAACCAACTACATTCCCAGTCCAAAAATACAGCCCATAGTTGTGCCATTACCAAGTTTTCATTTACTTTTTTTTAAAGCATGTATGCAGAAAGATAAATTATGATGAGCACAAAGTGTTTTACCGAACGCTGGTTCTGTATCTTTACGGTCCTCCACTGGACTGACCAGACTCGTCTCCTCCTCTAAAGATACAGTTTTGCCCCACATCTCTAAGGTATCAGTGCCAAGATCGGTTACTGAGATTCCATCTGCAGGCTGCTCCATCTGACTACCCTGTAGCACCAACAAAATAATTAATGTAGTTTGAATAAATATAAATAAACAAATGACAAGCAATATATTAACAAAAGCATAAAAAATGCATATTGATGCACATATAGGGTGATGTTAAATACAGAGGACACGTTTCACTGTGACACCGTGTGCTGTGCTGCTGTGTATCACTTTCGCATTTAGGTCATATCTGCAGGTACAGGGGGGTGGATATACAGTGGCTTTGAATGTGGGATTGTTTCTTTTATATTTAGCTCCAAAAAGACCTGCCAAAATATTTTATCAGCCAAACAAATTTTAACATTAAAATGCAGAATAACAAAATAGAAAGAAATGAAGAAATTTGTACTTTAAAACACAAATTCCAGGAACTAAAGTTCCACCAGAAAGTACTTTAACCTTTTCCTCATTGAGTGGAAAAAATATATTTAAGTATAATTGTTCCTCATAATGTACACACAGTGCCCCATAAAGACAAGGCAAAAACAACTTTATAGAAAGACTGCAAATTGTTTAAATGTTTAAAAGCGGTGTTTCACAAGCGCTCATGGCTTAATATTTGGATGCAATCACAAAACATGGGCAGTTCCAGTAAACAGACATTTTAAGGTCTGTCCAAAGACATTTGATCATATTTGAAGCCACTTAAGCACATTGACAGACTGCTCCTGAAGACAAATCCGTAGTTATCTTGGCCGTGAACCTCAAGTCACGGTCATGTTGGAACAATTAGGTTAGCCAGGTGATGAGCAGTGGCAGTTTTCCTCTAGACATGATGTTCTGAGATCAGGTTAAAAAGTTCAGACCATGGTGGTTTCCTTCTTGCAGTCTGAGAAACACTTAATAGACCACCTTTTACTGAGGAATGGCCACTCTACCACAAAGGCCTGATTGGTGGAATGGATTAGCTATGGTTCTCCCATCTCCAAAAGGAAACACTGGAGCTCCACCTTAGTGACCATTTGGTTCTTGGTCACCTCTCTGATCAAGGTTACTCAGATTACTCAGTTTAGTTGGGTGAACAGATGTAGGGAGGGTCCTGGTGGTTCCAAGTGCTTTAGCTGTGTTCCAAGTATGTAGCTGTGCCTTGTCTACAAAACAATTCCTTGGACTTTGTTGTTCAGTTTCTGCTCTGACATGAAGTCAACTGTGGTACCACATATAGCATGTACCTTTCTAGATCACGTCCGATCAACTGAATTTACCACTGGTGGACTCCAATTAAGCAAGGATGATCAGTGAAAATCGGATGCACTTCAGCTCATTTTAGAGTGTAATTGTACATACAGTAATACGGATCAGTGTGTAGATTTGAAGTGATTGTGAAACACTGCAACACAGCACACGGTATCCTCTGTATTTAACCATCAGTGAGCAGTGGGCAGCCATGACAGGCACCCGGTGGGGAGTGTGTGGGGATGGTATCTTAATAAAGGGGACCTCAGTGGCACCTTGACAGTTCAGGATTTGAATCCACAACCTTCCAATTAAGAGTCCGCTTCTATACTTAGGCCACAACTGCCCTTAATTAATCATTAAATTAGTTCAGATATAAAGCATAAGTAAAGGTAAACTGCTAGTTCTGTATCTTATTCTGTATATTTTATTTTACTCTTAACAGCCATGGAAAAGGGTAAAAATTAATGTAATCTTTCCCAGAAATGTCTATTTTGTAACCTCTGAGTCCTGTGCACACTTCTCTTGGAGCTGCTCATAAGCCTCCTTCATGGATCTCCGCTCATCCTCACTTACGTTTATTCCATCCTCCAGCTCCTGCTTGTGCATAATAACAAAGGCAAAAGCCAAAAAGAATAAAAAACTAGATGTAGTTATGCTGTCTATATGTAGCGTCATAATGGGGGTGTTTATATTCTCTGTGAAGCGGTATGCCGTTTTCAGGTAACTTATCAGTTTCAGCAATACACTTGGATAAGTGATACGATTGATAGATAAGATTGGCCACCTCTTCCAGTATGTTTGGGTGGTGGACTGCTCTCTAACCAGCTAGACCTTTTCCTCTAATACAAAGTAGGTGTTTCTTATAAAGAACTAATCAATTCACAAGCACACTTGACGTGAGGTTAACAACTTTAACATTTAAAAAATATTTTAATTGAGATTTGGTAAATGAGGATTGTTTTAACGTTCCATTCATCATCAAGGTGGTAGTAGCCTAGTGAGCAAGACACTCGCCCCACTCACCCTCAAGCCCCACTTACTACCATTGTAACCCCAAGTGTCCCCTGGGGGACTGTCCCTGTAAATGATTGTAAGTTGCTCTGGATAAAGGCGTCTGATAAATGCCATGAATGTAAACATCACTGTTTTTTTTCCCAGAATGCTTCCGTAAAGTACCTCTTTTTCCCATTTCATTTGGCCTTTCTTGAATTCCTCCATCAGATTACCAAATCTTGCTTCTTTCCCTTTGCTCTCCTCTTGGATCATTTCATGTTCTCTTTTAAGGGCCTGCAATAAAATTAATCACCCGGGAAAATTTTAATACAATAATCAATTTTTATGTGTTTATTTAACATGGATTGAGTGGCTCTATTCAGACAGTGCTACCATACAAATCAGTTGGCTTGTGTCATGTTAATAATGGTTTTAATTAATGAATAAATACGTGGACTAAACGAAGCCTGAGAGGCCAGTCAGGGGGTGTAAAAGAGAAAGAGGCAGTAAATGGAGACTAAACACATTTACTATAATTCAGTTGCACTTCCAGCTTCCTAAATCTGCAAAATGTGCCACACAAGACATTCAATCACCATTATGAGCTGTGAAACCACTCATCATTTATTTCTGTCCTTCTATAAATTCAAGCCAACTTTATCACACCCCAAACTCCACCCATGCAACATGATGTTTTGTATTACAGTAAGAAAGCTTATAGATTAACACAATAAGCACAGCTGTATTTTCTACACTTCCTGTTTGGGTCTGACTTATGATACAGACACAAATTAAGGTGTCATAAAGGTGGAGATGGTCAGTGAATCCCTGGTGCCCCTGGCCCAACAATTGTACCACATCCTAGTCTAGCTCCTAATTAGTGTTCCCATGTGTTTCCAACTAACCCCATTTATATAAGACAATACTGAATCTTAATTAACAGTAATTCATTTATGCCAAAATGTGTGGTTAATTTTGACAGACACAGCATTCTGAGACCACTGACCTGGTACTCCTCTGCCAGAGAATGGAGCTGTGCTCGGGCTACACTGGCAGCCCGAGTCTGTACGTGCAGCAGCTGCTGGGCACACTGGAGGGAAGACATCAGCTCCTGAACATTGCATAATACACACAGACACACAGTTGTACTCCAATGATCACACACATCCTCCAGCTCCACCAGAAGCTCAGAAGCCAGGATAAATTCACCTGGGCAGTTTGAACAAAACAGAACGGGTTTGTGAAATGGGGCTCGCCTGTTTTTCTGCTTGTGCGTCATCAATACGGCGCTGAAGTATACTGCTCACTTCAACCTCCTGAGACAAACGATAATCAGTCATTCACTAACAGACACAGTCAGAGATCAATAAATAACTTGGATCGATGTGATTATTTTACTTCTGTAAAATACTTTGCTGTACCAGAAACATTTACCAAAAGCAATTCAGAGCGTCAAATAGATATTGAAGAGCCTGCTTGTTGGAACAACTAATCAAGAAACGTTGTTCCGGAGTGACAACCTTTTTTTTCCTATTCCAGATATCCTGGACACAACATTCTTCATTGTTCCAGGCAGTGGCATGTATGAAAACCCTGGTGTCATAATGGATGCATATAGCATGCAGGCAATCCCCTTATTACACCAAAACAAGGCAAGTGTGTACCGCATGCAGTTTGAGACGAAGTTGCTCTATCTGCTGTTCTCTTTCTTGCAGGGGGATGCTCTTCTGTCCTGACTGGCTGACGGATGAGACTTGGGCAGAGATAAGTTCTCTGTTCAGTCTCTCCACATCCTAAGTGAGAGCACACAGTAATTCACCAAGTTTTAATGTTTAAAAACCGATGTTACATGATGTCACGCACCTGTGTTAAGGCCTGTTTTTCTAATGTCTGATTTTTATTCACAATGGTGAGTCTCTTGTTGAGTTGAATGGCCTCTGTGACTAGAAACGAGCAGAGAAAAATCCAGTCATATTTAAAAGTGCAAACATTTGACATTTTAAAAATATGGGATTATTTAAAAAATGAATAATTTCAAGCAGTGTATATCAATCCTGTTCTTAATCATGCCAGGACTGATGGTAACCTGCTCCATTCATTTTTAGATCATAAAAAAAAAACAAAAAAAAAAAAACACTTAACTGAGCTGCGTCTTCAGAATAAACTGAATTTCTGAGTGATTATCTATATATTACAGAATATACATTGGCTACAGAAAATACTTTTTCCTCATTTTGTTATGTTACAGCTATATTACACCCACAGCAAGCTGCTGCGAATTTTAGATGACCCCGTTTTGCTGCTCTGTTTCCCTGGTCGCGACCTTCTCCACTTTCAGTGACCCTGCTGGATTCGGACGGGCGGATTTACTTTGTTTACTCTGCTGCACGCCCCCTCAGCCGCACTGATTCACGGTACAAACTCTTTCTGAACTCACTCTCCCTGCGTACACTAGAGCGGCGCAGTCCACCCACGCTGGGATCTGGAAGCACGAGTAAGTAGGGTATTGGTGAGAGATGTGACCAAGGACCAAACGCTCATTAAGGTGAACTGGCAGCAAACCCTTGTGGAGCGGAGTTTGCCGAAAAGCACTTTTTGGATTCTCAGACTAAGAGAGTGGTCTGGTGTGATGAAACCAAAATAGAACTTTCTGGCCTGAGCTCAACATCAGGCGCTAACACGATCCCTCCTGAGAAGAAGGGTAGTGGCAGCATAACTGGATACAGCAGGAACTGGACTACAAAAAAACAGGCAAAATAAGAATGTATTGGCTTCAGGAGCAGTCATTAATGTCCTTGAAATGGCCCAGCTAGAGCCTGGACATCTCTGCAAAGACCTACAATTGGCTGTCTAGCAAGACTGCCCATCCAACCTGATTGAGCCTGAGAGGATCTGCAGGAACGGGGGAAAAAAAATCACCAAAATCAGGTGTGCCAAATTGTGGCAAAGGCAAGCAAAGGTGCTTCAACAAAATATCAAGCCATGGGTGTGAATATTTATCAAACACTAAATTAACAAGCTTTTGGCAGTGAAGAATTTGCAGATCTATCTAAGAAGTTGAAAAAAGTGAAGTGATTGTCACTTGTGATACACAGCAGCACAGCACGGTCACACAATGAAATGTGTCCTCTGCATTTAAACCCATCACTCTTAGTGAGCAGTGGGCAGCCATGACAGGGAGCAGTGTGTGGGGATGGTGCTTTGCTCAGTGGCACCTCGGCGGATTGGGATTCGAACCGGCAACCTTCTGATTATAGACCACTAGGCCACCACTGCCCCAGGTTGTTTTTACCTTGCTCCCTTGCAATGTGTGTAGATCTTTGAGAAACAGCTATACTTAAACCTATTTTAGAATAAGGCTGTAACTTCAAAAATGTGGAAAAAGTTCAGGGATGTGAATTTATTTTGATATTCAAGAACAAAATGGTAACGTGTAACACTTTCCAGACAAGCTTTGTAGCCAACAAGAAAGACATCCTATCTACTTTAAATTAGCAGCAGTTCCCCACACAGCCACAGCTGTATCGCTGCTTCACATAAATAGTGATACTACAGTTTGGAAGCAACCGATAAACATGTTTATAAAGCCAGCTTTAACATAAACTGTATAAAAAGCCAAGCAAAGTCACCAGCAGAATGCCAGAATGCTACCTATAATGCATGACCTGTCAGTGTTATCAGAGTTGACTGCTAAGCAACAAGCCTCAAAGGAGACCAGGTCTTTGGCTTTCCCTACCATTTTGCTCCAGTTTCACATGGGCCTGTAGCAGGGAGGCACACCGCTTTGATACGATCCCAAAACGCTTCTCCACCTCGCCCAGCTTATTCAGGTGACTGTCCTTGGCCTGGTTCTGTAGATGTAGCTTCTGTTCCTGCAACGGTAGTTATATGTTTGAATAACTTGACTGCAACACATGCACAATTGCACTGTTTCAAATCGATTTTTTTAAATGTAAAACATTAGCATTATGTTTAGGTGTTGGAACATACATGGCCTTTCTATCAAGGTTGCTACTGAGGTTATATCATTTTGTATTCTCTCATGTGCCCAGTATAGTAATATAGTGGCTATATTAAAATTACTGTACTGTCAGTGTCAGACTTGATTTATATCACCTAATGCAATACTATATTATAATATAATTTTCATGTTACTATAATAGATGTAGTGCATGTTACATGAAAGGACTGCTTGCTAGTCATCGGTATCTTGGAGAAGAGGGACTACCTCCCCATAGATTCAATTTTGGACTCCAAGACGATTCACTTTAACGATTATTTTCAGTCGTTTTGAATGATTTAAGATCGCTCCTGTCAATGTCACCCATGTAAATGTACATCTTCTCCCTCAAGCTTATTTGCTTATAATACCCCTTATTCAAGCCCGTCAGTGGACATCAGAACAGGATTTATTGTCCATAATACTGATCATTTCTGAAAATGTATGTATAACAGAAGAAAAAAGGACCCACAAAATACAATATAAAAAAAGCAAAATTTGATGATAAATCATCAATCTGTCGGTTACCTTCCCATTTCCTCCTTTTTTACCATGATTATTTGTCATCATACTTTGTATCACATTAGATCTTTGATCAGCATTTCTGATAAAAGATCCTCTAAATAAGATCACAAAGTGGTCTAATTCAAATGTGAAAAAGTGGTTTTGTTTCCACAGAACATCCAGCAAATTGAACCAACTGAAAGGTTAGACGACGTGTGGAATCTTTACTAAACAACTGAGTCCAAAAGTCACCAACTCCCCATTCGCCATTCTCTCGCTCATATATTTATACCACTAGAATATCTTACCAGTTCACTCAACTTCTTCTCCAAACTGTATTTTTCCAGCTGCACAGAAAAAAGGAAATTCATGTTTTAATGAAAATGTTTTCATAATGTTGTATGTAAACTGAGCACTAAATTCCATTATTAGCATAGCTGAAGCTAAATGGCACGATTGCCATGAAAAAAAGGTTGCAGGTTCAAATTCCCAAACCACCAAGGTGCAACCAAGGTCCCCACACACTGCTCCCAGAGAGCCTTTCATGGCTGTGTGTTGTGCTTGGTGTGTTGTACAATGACAAAAACTTTTAACCTGTAGTATTCCAAAAATACTACTTTTGATTTATTTACCATTTTCAGTGTTCTTGGGTTCGAGTCTGTCAGCATGGCACATATTAACATGGCAATATTAGGCTAATCTTCATTGTAATAGCATTCCAAATCTGTCAGATTGTGTCACACCACAGATTTTATAATGGACTTAATTCTGGGATCTAGGCGGGTCATTCCACAACCTTTATTCCAGTCCTTCTTTAGTTGATTTGTATGTCTCTGTGTCTGTATCTATCATGTAAACCTCGAGCCAGTTCCACCCAAACTCTACCAGTACGTGAACTGGATAAAGTAACACTGCTGTGTGGATGTGAGGATGAAACTGTATCCAGAAACATCACCACTCAGGAAATAAATCCAACCTCACTCACGCCATCCGACAAGCAAAGCACAAGAGTAGGGCTGCAACAGCGAATCGATAAAAAATGATAAAAAGCTATTACTAAAAGAGTCGGCAACGGATTTCATAATTGATTTGTTGTGTCGCACGACGCAGAGACATTTGATTATATATATATATATATATATATACACACACACACACACACACACATATATATATATATATATATATATATACACATACATACATATATACATACATACATACATACATACATACATATATATATATATATATAAAAATGATACAAGGTCATAACGTCCATAATTTGCCTGCATTGTAACATGTGTTTTTATGAAAAAGTGCCGCTTTGAACGGTGTTTCCAGTGGAAGCAGCAGCAAGCAGTGGTCTGTACATGTGGGATTGTTCGTACGTGTTAAAACAGACCACGCATAACGCCTGGTCCACAGCGGGGTCTGTCTCGCCCATTTCTCCTCCCACGACTACACAGCTATCTAGTCAGCCCACGTGACAACAGAATCCCAAACTGCCAAGGTGAGTCCCCACACACGCTGTGTTTCACCAGGGTTGGTGGTGTCACCGTGCGCTGTGCTGCAGTGTTTCACAATGATCATCACTTCACTTCTTACTGCTGCATCCCTGCCACATCCACACCATCTGAGCAGATGTTTTCTGCAGCAGGCAACATAACCTCAAAAAGAAGAGCCAGGAGCATGTGGACATGTTCACATTTCTGCATTGCAATGAAAAGTGTCTGAACAGAGAGTGTGTGTGTGTGTGTGTGTGTGTGTGTGTCTGCGAGTGTGTGCATCTGCAGTGTAGAGAACAAGTTCTGACATTCGAACAAACCCTGTAAAATGTATTTAATCTGGCAGCTCAGGTGGTTTATGTTAAAAGTCGACATATTTGGCAGATGTAAAGTATACATTTGTGTGTTTTTGTGTTAGTCCATTTTTATTTTATTCTTATTATAAAAGGTCAAGGAGCAACATGTTTCTGTTCTGCTTTTGAATAAATGGTTGGAAATTAATGTGTTTTTATCTGATTCTACAATTAAATCAAAGAGATAAATCAGCAGATTAATCAATTATTAAAATAATCGTTAATTGCAGCCCTACACAAAAGATTCAGAGACATTTCCACAACAACAAAAAACATGGCATTCAGGCTGGCACCAAGACACAACATGCACACCTCACAAGGAGATGATTGTGGACTTCAGGAAGACCTGCCTCACCCAACGAAGACTCCACAGTAAGATCTGGGGAGTTCACATCTCAGTTTACCTCACCTGGATAACCTGAGATGCCTGAAGCAGGCCAACCTTCCTCCTCCCATCCTCCTCGTGTTTTACAGGCACAGCATGCACCATTGAAAGTGTTCGGACCAGCTGGATCTTTTTTTGTGTGAAGTGATTGTCCAATCATCTTTAGTGATCAGTAGGCAGCCATGAAAGGTGCCTGGGGAGCAGTGTGTGTGGACTGGCAACCTTCCGGTTACGGGCCCACTTCCTTACCCGCTAGGCCACCACTGCCACCATACCATCTCTGTGTAGTTTGGCAATTGCTGATGTAACATTGATGTAAAAAAATTAATCCACAGAATCTGATTTACAGCTCTGGCTGCCTGATTTGAGTACAGTGCCACTTGTCTCATCTGGCAGACCCACATGGCATCTCAGGGGCAGCGGTGGCCTAGCAGGTAAGGAAGCGGCCCCGTAATAAGAAGGTTGCTGGTTTGAATCCTGAACCTCCAAGGTGCCACTGAGCAAAGCACCCACACACTGCTTTCACTTTCATATCCAGAGCAAGTTCTGGATCAGCTGGAGAGGTCAAGTAGCATTGAGAAGGTTTGTGGGTCTATTGGCACATTAAAAAGATGTTATTAATGCAAAGATTGTTTTTCAAATGAACTGCACTGTTTATAGGTCACATTAAAGGGGCAGTGGTGGCCTAGCGGTTAAGGAAGCGGCCCCGTAATCAGAAGGTTGCCGGTTCGAATCCCGACCCGCCAAGGTACCACTGAGGTGCCACTGAGCAAAGCACCATCCCCACACATGGCTGCCCACTGCTCACTCAGGGTGATGGGATAAATGCAGAGGACAAATTTCACTGTGTGCACCATGTGCTGTGCTGCCGTGTTTCTCAATGACAAAAACGTCACTTTCACTTTCATTTCCAGAGCAAGTTCTGGATCAGCTGGAGAGGTCAAGTAGCATTGAGAAGGTTTGTGGGTCTATTGGCACATTAATTTTTATCAATACAAAGATTGTTTTTCAAATGAACTGCACTGTTTATAGGTTGCCGGTTCGAATCCCGACCCGCCAAGGTGCCACTGAGGTGCCACTGAGCAAAGCACCATCCCCACACACTGCTCCCCGGGCGCCTGTCATGGCTGCCCACTGCTCACTCAGGTGATGGGATAAATGCAGAGGACAAATTTCACTGTGTGCACCGTGTGCTGTGCTGCTGTGTATCACATGTGACAATCACTTCACTTAAAAACTTATAGGGTGAGAAAAGTGTTGAAATAAATGTTTTTTACATTAGAACAGGGCTGTGCACATATATTTATATATATATCCACTTTTACAGATTAATAAATGCATGCAAATGACCCAATAAATCCCAATAGACACTGTTTGTATTAGCAATCACTGATTTGAATAGTGAATATGATACGACTATACTTATCTGAGGCTTGTTGAGGCATGAATAAAAAAAAAAAAACAACCTTACCCGTAACAGTTTCAGCTCTTCCTTTAAACTGTTAACACCCTTGTTATTCAGTTCAGCTGCCAGTTGGTATTTCCCCTTTAAATTCGACAGGACATTTAAAAACATCTTAGAGTATTGCATCATTTCCCCCTGCCAATGTACACTGAAATCAAATGATGCAAATTAACTACCTTTTCTTCTTCAATCTCTTTAATTCTCGCCTGAAACTAATTTTGAAACAGAATTAATTATTTTGTCCTGACAATTCAGTCTTCGGGCGCGGCAATGTGTACCTTGTTTTTTACAGATGCAACAGCCTCGGAATGCTGGCTTGTCATTGTTTCAATCTTACTCTGAAGTGACTCCTGTCAGATTAAAATTGTATTTAATTCCTGGGAGTTGAATTATTGTAACCAATTCTAAACATTAAACTGTACAAGAAAACTGTATTTTTGACATTTACAATCCTGTACCTTGTTCCATTCCAGTTCCTGCTTCTCCAGCACCAGTTTATTGATCTGCTGCTCATGTCGCGATTCAGCATCCTGGTGGCACATTAATAAAAAAGGAGCAGAAGTTAGCAGTTGGCATTGAATTATTTCTGATTCCATCACATTTTGGGCACTATTTTGAAGTGAAGAACAGTACTTATTGCTAAGTGTGGACCTTGTTCACTAAAGTCAAGCATCTTTAGGATTTACAGAAACAACCATTCAATCTGACTTCAATCCAAATGAAATAAAATTGCAAAAAACTAGTCAACTGAACATCTTGGGTTACAGAGTCATGGGTCATGCTTTCTTTATGATGCACGCTGCCCAGGTCCAGTTTACTCTCTCGGATACACCCCCCCTACACACTGGGCCAGCAGTTAGTCCTTCAGTCCATCAATAAAACTGCACAGCAGATTGAAAGAGTAAACTGTCCAGTTAAGCAGTTCACGCTGACTCTTTGTGGATCTATTGGTATATTAAAAAGGCGTTATTAATGCAAAGCCATCCCTATCCTCCTCTAGCTCTGAAAAAGAAGGTAAAAGCCAATTGCTTTCTACATAGTGACTTTTTATTTGTTCGTGGGAGGAGGTTCTTGGGGTTTATTTATAAGAACCCATTAAAGTGTGCTACCTGCATGGCATACTCTGAAAAGTGCATTCTAGATAAAGCTGTTAACAGTTTGCTGATGGACGATAAACCGACTGAGGCTTTTGCCCAGTAAAATGAACATTAAAGTTGGTTATCCATGTAAATCACAGGGACAGAAGTTTGTCTACCAGGCTATAAAGACCAGCTAAAATCTAGGGAGGGGGAAATCAGCTCGACACTTTTGAGAAGAACAAGTCGCATAACAAAAGAATGAAAGATAAATGCCGGTCGTAAAGATTAGCCCAAAGTTTACCTCCTGTATCGCGGATATCCAAATCTCCAGATTATGATGACTATATGTTTGCATACTAGACCATGATGGATGCACAGCAGGCACACACTGCCAAGTATTTTCAACATGCACTGTGTATAATAGCCACGTGTGACACTTCTCAGCATCAACCTGCAGTTAATAAAGCAGGCTGCTGTTGTAATGGTGTGCCTGGGGAACAACAGTCATTTAACGATTTTGTGTCTCTTGAACAATATAAAAAGAACAATAAAACATGAGATGCGACGTTCTTTATTTCACCTCACAACCTTTAAACATGTCCAGTGTGGGGTTCGAAATGCTTGCTTGAGGGTGCGTTTTTACAATTTGTCAGGTCGCGCTAGTACGACCCCTTTCTGATGTAAGTACAGCTGGCCCGTGTCCGGGTGGCTACAGACTGCTGCTGGCTTCCTCCAAAAACTCATAATACTGCCTCCTACCAAATGACATTCCAGGGTGAGAATAGCAGGCAGAAACCGAGCTGTAAACTAAGACGAGAAGTTGTCCCACCCTGTGGATGTGCAGCTCCTCCACTGCTTTGAGAAGACATGTTTTCAGTTCCAGCACCCTAACTGAGAGAACACTGCAGTCTGCTGCCTGGAAAAGAACGAAAGAAGAAACAGTAATTGATCAAATGCGCAATCGAGGAAATCTGAATTCATTCACAGACCGTAGAAACAGGGACTTTTCTTACTGCATCAGTTCCCAGCTCCATATATATATATATATATAGTCTTTGCTCTACAAAGAAACAAATGAAACTGGTGTTGGATAATGATCTCAATAACATGAAATGGAGAAAAACAGACGAAAACAGAACGAAAGTTCCACCTCCAGCCGAGCAAGGTTAAACTGGTGCCATCCTCAAAGTATAATAGGGGTCAAAGCAATAACACTGAACGGGCAGATTGCCATCATTCCAGTTAAATGATATAAGATATTTAATTAGACCTGTAGGTAGTCTGCTCTGTCGGACTTTTCTAGTGGGAGGTCTTCACTCTGACTGGTCCTGTAATGGAAGAGGGCTGCTTTCCCCATTTAACCTATGCCATTATCAATCATGTGCAGGAATTAAATGATCCCGTTAGAGTTTGCTACTATCAAAAATGACCCGGGGGGCCAATGTCTTTATTTGCTTCTCCCGTGATTCACTTCAGCAGATATTAAACTATTTTATAAGCCATGAAAGGCAAAATTAAAAGGACCTCATCCATAAAAAAACAGACAATTTCGCCCCCACGGCCTGCTGCATTGCCTTCAGGAGTCAGGCCTTTAACCAGATAACTGGGAGAGATGATTCCAGTCTTCATTTAAACAAAGACTACTTATCTTCATAACTTCAAAGTATAAAATGCATCTAGGCTAACCAAAACCATGTAAAACTTTAGGCAATTCTACTCACCAAACTGTGAATGTATGAGCGTTCACTTCTCAGTTCTACTGAAGAGTTTATTTAAATGAGAATATTGAAAACGTATATTGAACACTTCAACATCACACCTCACGCATTACAGGTAAACTGTAGTTCCCCCTGTGAGCGCTGGAACTTTAACATTTATTTTCATCGCCGTATGGAAACGTGCGTCTTTACAAGTAATTACGCTCCATGCGCCACTTGCTGACGTTGCATATTAATTCACTGAATGGAAGTAATAAATTCAACATAGAACCTTTCAGAAGTGTTCCATGAAGAGACAACGCGAGAAAAAGCAGGGCGCGTGGGAGAAGCTGTCTGAAGAGAGAAGTGCTGCCACCTGGCGGATTTATACACAAATATTTAGGAAAATCTGTCTTTTAAATAAGCATAACCATGATGTCCAGCATGTGTATAGGTGTGTGTGATCAAGAATGAATATTTAAAAATGTATATTATTCGCGTTATTATAATTCATCCTCCATTTGTCAAGTGTCTGTGTGTTCTGATTCGTCGGGCGAGTGTGACGTCATCGCCCGCTATTTAAACGCCCCGCCCAGCGTCTGGCCTCGCGTTAAGTGGACCTGCGTGAGGGCCGACGTTCATGGCGACCGTGCGGGAGAAAGCTGTGGCCTTGAACCTCGACAGAAAGCTGTACAGCCCCATGCATCGCCCTCCAGGTATTCTGGCCGCGTAAATTCACAAGTAACGATATGGAGTCAGTATTGTGGTAGGAGGACATGATTGCATTGACCTTTATTTTTTTGTTCTTAAGATTATAAAATATTGGGAAAAGCGGGCTATGCCCAGGTGACTTGGAACAGCGTCATTTCCCACCTGCAGGCCCGGGTTGAAGTGAAGAGGCGCCGCTCGCACCTCAAGTTCTATAACAGCTGTTTTGTAGGCTCGGATGCTGTAGATGTTGTTCTGGCTCATGTGGTCCACAGCAAGCTGTTTGGTGAGCGTGATGTGCCTCGGGCCACGGCGGTGCGTCTGTGCCAGGCCCTGATGGAGAGGAAGGTGTTCGAGGCGGTGGGCAGCAGTGTTTTTGGGAAAGACCGGAAGCACGGTGTCTTCCAAGATGCTGATTGTTGCCTGTACAGGTTTTTGAACATGGAAGCCATGTCACTGAACCCCTCACTAGAAAATGTGTTACTCTCTCCATTGATGCCAAGCTTCTCCAACACTCCTTGCTCATGGTGAGTTAACATGGTGGGTTTTTTTTTTTTTTTTTTTTTTGTTCCAAACGCCCGGTCCTCAACTTCTAATGTGCTTTGTCAACTGTTCAGGCAAGAAGGACCAACTCTTTCTCCTGACAAATCTGCGGAGATAATCACCAATAATATGAGCACATCACCACAAACTCTACAGGCTGCTTTACCCCAGACTTGTGAGTCTTCAGACATTCTAGGAAAGTTGATGTCAAACTTTGAAATAACCAGATTAAAATTTTTTTCTTACTTGCAGTGATCGATGAAGTCTGGCAGGAGCAGATACTTCTGCGGCTCCTACAAATGATGGAACTTCCTGTTTTGGATGGGTTGTTGCATGCAGGGGACTGTCCCTCACCCTCACAGTCCGATCCACATAGTAATGACCTGGTCTCGCAGTGTTCCAGCCGCTGCTTAGACCGGGGAATTATCAAGGCTTTTAGGAATTCTCAGTGCGTACTCTCGTGCTCCTTGAAATTCATTGCTTTGCAGAATAGGGCTGGTGCCTTTGGGGTGGTGCACTTCAGGAAGTGAAGGAGGAAGTGGCATTCAGTGACCTTCCATCTACTAAACTACTCTCTGCAGAACTTTGTGTTTGTCAATCCAACCAGTGGTCTCAACGAAGGTCCTATGGATGAGAGGACTGATTGCAGACCTTTTAAATTAAGGGCCATCCAAAAATTCTGGCATGAGTTTCTGGACTTTAAGACTCCTGATTTGGAGAAACAGATTTCAAGAGCTGTAGAATTAGGCCTTGCAGCTATTTAAATAACTTGTTTCTTCTACAGGAACGATGAGTGGCTCGCTGCAGCAATGGACTGCCTCGAGTACCTTCCTGACCACCTGGTGGTGGAAGTGAGCCGTGAGCTTCCCAGTTTCTCACAAGAAGCAGATGAACGCTTTGTCCACACCAGAGATGCTGACTTCAAGATGTTCAAGTTGCTACTTTTTGATGTCCTGGTCAGGCACTATGGACTCTCGTGCTGTACTCCCCTTCTACCAGACCATATGTCTGATATCTACACGGGCATCATTGAGTTCCTTGGTAAGGTGTGTGTGTGTGTGTGTGTGTGTGTGTGTGTACTTTACTCATTTTAATTTAATGATTTTGTGCTATATAGTGAATGGGAGATTTGGGTCCGCACTAGAGGCTCTACAACTTTGTCTTAAACTCCTTCATGCTGATTGCCGTGAGGAACTTCACAAATTACTGAAGTTTATGGCTGTTTCTGCTGACCCACTAGCCACAACACTCCAAAAAGAGGTGGATTATGGTGATTGGTTATATTTTGTTAATTTACAAGACTCCTATCTAATGGTTATGAATGTTTAATATAGGTTGAGAACAGAATGGCTGTGAAAAGAGCATTTTCCAGAGCAATTGTCAACTACAGGTGCTTATCAAAAGGAAAATCAGACCTCCTGGTTCTTTTCATGTTGGACAATAATCATGATATATTCAAGGTAATTCAATATTAAATTAGGGCTTAATATGCTTTTTCATCTAGCTGTTTACAGGGGAATAAATGTATGTTCATTTGACTATGCAGTACCAGTCAAAAGGACACCACCTCTGTGGTGGTTGTGGAAGCTAACATTTGGCTATATTGAAGAATCAAATGCAAAACCTATTTAGTATATACTGTACCAGAAGAAAATTAAATTCAGAGTCTCCTCTTCATAGCTCTTTGGTCACTATTCATCATTAATAATCAAAAGCCGCTTCATGAGACTCTTTATCATGAGTGAAATGCTGCTTTTTTTTTTTTTTTTTTTTTCCCTCTCTTGTCTAAACTTTTGACTGGTAGTATATTTATTCTCCAGATACCAGGCCCTCTATGCAAACTTGTTAGTGAAAAGCTGGCCAATATTATGCAAGGAAAGGACACCAAAACTGGTAATGTTAATTTTCATTATTACCAGTGTAAATCTGATTTAAATATATTTAAAATCTCTTCCTTCAAGGGCCTTCATTTTGCCTTCACGACACAGACACTGGCTCTACGGAAAGGGTTAAGTCATCCACAAATGCTGAGCTTTTGGCATTGCTCAGAAGTATTGATGAGAACCCAAAATATTCAACTAAAGAAAAAAAACGTCTGTTTGCTCAGTTCTACAAAGGCCATCCAGAGATTTTTTTGCATTACTTTGGGCCTCGAGCATCTACCATAATTTAGTCCAAAATAAACATTCACTGTAGATTGTATGCTGTGTAAATTATTTTATTTTTTGTATTTGTAAAAATTATTTATTAAACTTTTCACTGTATCTGTGTGCATGACTCTTACATTTTTCACTAAAGGAAATAATTAACGTGTTTCTATGGAACCAGAATAGTGCAACTATAAAAATATGTAATTCTCAATTTCCACTCATAAAAGAACCTGAAAGTTGAGTCGTGGCAACTGGACTTTCTTTAATGTGGAGACGTTTCATTCTGCATCCACAGAACTTTCAATCGGATTAACGCTTGCTTGCGCTGAAAACAATTTGAATGTAAAACCCATAGTACAAATCTTGCAAATACAAATTCAAACTTTTGCACTAATTTGTCTAGTGCTGGGAGGAAAATATTTTCTAAGAACAGCATTCCTGTCTATAGTAGACTTTAGTTGGAGTTAAATAAAATATAATATACTCCTAAAGATGGTCACACGATTGATCTTGTACTGACCTTTAAATTTAGAAGATTTCAAACTCGACCAGGTAACCAAATGACTAGAAATAACACCATGTCACTGCAAGCTACGTCAGACAATGTTGCTCCCCTCAAAATGCAAGATAGTAAGAGATACAAATTTAACACAATCTCTTGGTATAGTGATCTCACACACATTGTGGACATCAATAGAGATTCGTCTTCATATAGTAGAGTTTGGTGTTTCACAAGGTTCTGCCCTTGGCCTGTTACTATTTTCCTCATACATGTTACCTTTAGGTCACATCATTTGCAAACACGGTATTAGTGTTCATAGATACAACTGTGTGTTGTCAGCGTAGCAACCAGCAATGCCAGATGAGAGGCAGCAGCTGAACATTTACATTTAAGGCATTTGGCAGACGCCCTTATCCAGAGCGACTTACAATGTGCTTTCAAGTTACCATCGATGAAGAGATCAATTCTGGTTCACTAGGACCCCAACTATGAATACAATCTTTTTATTCACTCTGTTGTAGATTCTGTACACAAGTTCGACAAGAAGAAGGTTACAAGTTCATCTAAATATTCTCTAAAGAGGAAGGTCTTGAGCTGCCGTGTGAAAATACTCAGTGACTGAGCTGTTCTGACCTCGAGGGGAAGTTCATTCCACCACCGAGGGGCCAAGACAGAGAAGAGTCTAGATGAGCGTCTTCCTTTTACCTTCAGAGATGGAGGGACCAGGCGAGCAGTACTGGAGGCTCGGAGTATACGAGGTGCAGTGCGAGGTGTAATAAGGGCTGAGAGGTAGGATGGCTTTGGCTTTGTTTGGCTTTGTAGGCCAGCATCAGTATTTTGAACCTGATGCGTGCAGCTACTGGGAGCCAGTGGAGGGAACGTAGTAGAGGGGTGGTGTGGGAGAACTTGGGAAGGTTGAAGATCAGTCATGCTGCTGCATTTTGTATGAGTTGTAGAGGTCGGATGGAACATAGAGGTAGTCCAGCTAGACGGGAGTTACACCAAGGTTACAACAAAGTTCTAGTTCCTAGAACTAGGAAATTTGACCACATCACCCCAGTCTTACAATCACTGCACTGGTTACCCATCAAATTTAGGATTGACTACAAAATCCTACTTTTGACCTATAAGCTCTAAATGGTATTGCTCCACCTTACCTGAGTGAACTTTATGTTATTTATGACCTGCCACGCCTCCTGCGTTTGAAGGGAACCCAAAGTCCAGAATGTCACAGCTGGAGCAGATGGTTGCCGGTTCGAATCCCGAGCCACTGAGGTGCCACTTAGCAAAGCACCGTCCCCACACACTGCTCCCCAGGCACCTGTCATGGCTGCCCACTGCTCACTCAGGGTGATGGTTAAAAGCAGGGGACACATTTCGTTGTGTGCACCATGTGCTGTACTGTGTATCTGTCTTTCCTTGTGTACAAAAGGGTCAACTGTAGGGTCTGTTAAAGCCCATTGAGACATACTGTATGTGATTATGGGCTATTTAAGAAATAATTGTTGTTGCCGTTGTATATCCACCAATCAGATTAATTAATTTTATAGCTAATCACAAAGCCCTGAGTAAGGTAATCTCTGCACCGAATAAGATGAAGGCACTAGAGCACAACATAATGGCAAGTAGTAGAATGAGATTTGTTTCAATCAGACACATTTATTTAAAAAACTGCAAGTAGGGTATGCAGATTTACTTTTTACTTTAAACCCTGCTGTCAGTCTGTTTTAATGACTCTCTTTTACCCTCAGATTGTTTCCAGGACTGAGGAGGTTGATGATTATCTCATTGGTGGCAACGTGTCAGCAGACGTTCAAGACAAGGGTACAGAATAGTCCTCAGTCAGTGGTGTTGGCAGGCCTCAGTTGACAAGACAGCCTACCTGGCCTATGCTAATGAGTACATGAAATCAGTCTAAAATCAGTCACACAGAGAGAGAATGCTGGTTCAGAGTGGCCTTCTTTCTTGCATCCTTTGACAGCTCAGCTGGTCTCATTCATGTCTGGAGCCCAGGCAGAGGTCAAGAAGATCATTGGCAGTCTTTCAGGTTGGGAAACTTCTCAGCTTTTAACAGAGTGTCTGTTAAAATGTCAGGTTGTACATTAAATACATTCTTAGGAGGACCCCTTTGGAGGTTGTGACCTATGAAACAAATTCTTGAACTGGGTTTACCTCGTTCAAATAACCTCTGTTGTATTTTGACTTGTGACTGCATTGGCATAGCAGATGCTTGCTGATACTTTGTCTCCCAGCTTTTCTGCAGCAAGGGAATGAACCCTGAAGGTGTCCTTGGTTTCCTAGACTATTGTGAGGATGGAATCATGCTGTTTTTCAAGGATGGTTTGAAGACTGAGAGATGTGTAAGTCTGAGTCTTCCTGTTGTGTGGTCTTGTGTTGAGGGAAAGGCCCATAATGAAGATTCTGTGGATCAACTTTCCCTGGCATCTACTGATAGACCTACAGCCTCTGGGTTTACACACAGATGCAACTTCAAAGTCTCTTGTTCATCCCATTTGTCTTGAGGCAGAATACAGGGAAAAAGTCACTAACTAGTTGGCCACTAATCAGCATTTTTGCAAACATGTTTCTGTAAAGTAGAATTTACAATTTTATGTGGAGTCATATTGTAAAATATCTTGCCATTGCTTATTTAATACTATATAATTCAGTAGTTATTTATCTTCTGCCTCACCATCACTGGCTGTAGCATCCATGGCAACGTTGGCAGGAATCTCATTCCAGCACCCCTCATCTCCCTGAACAAGATGCTCTTTTAAACTGGCATTATCTTTTTTTTTTTCTTTTTCATTCTGTTTTTGGTCCCCATCCCTGGAGGTAAAGATGCAATATGGTAGATTTTTAAAAACTGAGTTTTTATAAGCGAATGCTCTGTGCAAAGCTTGACTTGGTTCCAGCAGGTGGCTGGAGGGTGACTCTCTGAAGATACCCTTACTTCCCTCCACAATGCTGCTTGTCAGCTCAGGCCCTCCTCATCCTCCTTTTTGTCATATTCCAGCTAAACACAGCACAAATAACTTCAAATCAGTGTGTGTAGTTGTCATACCAACACAAAAATATCTGCCAACAATGTGATAATGCAAGGTAATTACTGCTAAAAATAATGTGTCAAATCTAAATAGTGATAATTTTACACTAGAATGAATTGTTGGGATTTCATGAGAATTTTCCCAGAATTACATCTTACATTGTTGGCTGGCCACAGGTTTATAGTTGCTCCCTGCCATTTTCAGCTCCTGGGAGAGTCGTACGTGCTTAGACTCCTCAGTCTGCAGCTTGTAACAGATTATTACTTATTAGTTTCTTGTTTTGTGATTTATGCTGCTGCATCATCATTGGCTGTTTTACAACCAAGAGTTCAATCGCTTGTCTAAAGAGCCAACACAGAAATTACAGCCACTATCTTGTCATCACTCCCAAAAAGAACAGAAGGTCTGCGTACTAGTCTGGATAAAAATAAAAAACTAAAATTGTAGTACCTCAAATATTTGATGAGCTGAAGGACTTCTCTGCACGGTTTGAGGCAGAGATCAGAGACGACCCCTTCTCCCAAAAACCAGGTCCTCTCCTCGGAGACGTCAGGATCACCTTCCGAAGAGTAAACCCACAGCGGGTGCTATGGGACTGTGCTGACCAGCTTGCGGACATCTTCACAGATATCTTCAACACTTCGCTGAGTTCAGCCGTGATACCTAGCTGCCTCAAAACCACCAAGATCATCCCAGTGCCAAAGAAGTCAACTGCCTCCCGGTCCATAGCACTCACAACCATCATTATAAAGTGATTTGAGATGCTGGTACTGATGCACATGAAGACCCAACTTCTACAGAATCTCGAACCACTTCTGTTCACTTACCGCTCACCTATCCCTCAGAAGCTGGTGAGGACATTGGACGAGGACTGCTGGGAATAAGCTCATTATTTATCAGACTCCCTTATCCAGAGCGACTTACAATCAGTAGTTACAGGGACAGTTTTCCCTGGAGCAACTTAAGGTTAAGTGTCTTGCTCAGGGTAGTAAGTGGGATTTGAACCTAGGTCTTCTGGTCCACCCAGTTCCAACCACATCATCAAGTTCGCAGATGACACAACTGTAGTGGGGCTCATCACCAACCACGACGAGTCTGCCTACAGAGAGGAGATAAAACATCTGGTGGTTGGTGCCAGAGCAACAACCTGACACTCAATGTCACCAAGACCAAAGAGATGGTTGTCAACTTCAGGAAGAAACCGACTGTCCGGTTTCATGACTTGTGTGTCTTGTTTGAAATATCCCACATATACTTGAAGCAGTCCACTGCACAATGCAGCCACTTACAAGCATCTAACACGATGTTATTTACATACAAAAATACATTTTACGGGTGTAAATTATACAAGTGTATATAGCACTATTCGCGTTCCCTCTAATTTAAAACACCGGGAGTCTCAGTAGTATTTTGCCGCATGGAGCCTGTGGCTGGAGCAGTACTGGGAGCGCCTTTAGCGGCGTCTGGGGGTTGTAGTTCTTTTTCGCCACAGCTCTGTCTTAATGCGGGTTTTAAAACTACAAACCGCTGCGCCCAACGTCACTTCCGTAAATTCAACCAAGCAGTAGCTCGCAATGCAGCGTTCGGGAAACTCATTTGCCACATGAACCATCTTGGATTTTGGATGAACAAAGTGAGAAGGTTTTCAGATTTTTTTTGCTAAATGTCTAGTCTGATGTGTCTTTCCCCCCTTTGGTTAGCCTGGTTTGTAGCTGACTTTAGAATTATGGCGGAATGAACACATATCATGCTTAAGGTTCACTCTGGACAACATTTAATTGGCTTCTTGTTTATGTTGTTGTGTTGTAGTGATGTTCTTATTCTGAGGGGTTATTAGATATGAATCTTGGTGCGACTTGTGACGAAATGATTCGAATGATTGCTGTCATATTTAGACTTGCCAGTAACATTACATTCAGTATGTTATTGTTTAAAAAAGAAAACGTCGTAATATTCGTTTAGTGCGTGTCTCGTATATTTAATGCGCCCCACAACTGTCATTTATTTACACAGTTCATAGCAACAGTGAGAACGATGATGGGAAATATTAGTCACCAGAAACATAGATGGCGCCCTTTCGATGTTATTTTTCCTCCTGAGGATGGAAACGATTCACATTTTAACAGAGCAGTTTAGTATATTCCTCTCGTTCCAGCGATTCATAGGCCAGTTCTAGAAAACCACAAGACTATTGGCACACTTGTCAAGTAAAAAAATAGTTATAAGTGAACCATTTTCGTTTTGATGTTTCAATATTCCTATGTTGAAGAAATAAAATGCCAAAAGTCACAGACGAGCCTTCAAAGGAGGAAGAGAAGGAAGAAAGCAGAGAGACCAGGGTCGTGGAAGGCCAGAGCGAAGCTGCAGGAGATCTGCACACGCCCAGTCCTCAGAGACGTCCACTTCAATGTAACATCATTTTCTAGCCATTGGTCCATACTCTTTTATTTAAGTCATTATGGATCAGCTGATTGATTTTGTGTTCCAAATTTCTCTGCAGCAAGTCCTCCCAAGTTTGTCTCAGTAGAGGAGCTGATGGAGACGGCCAAAGGAGTGACTAATATGGCGCTTGCGCACGAAATCGTGGTGAACAGGGCCTTTCAGGTGAAGTTGTCAGAGCCGGCAGAAGGAAGGTGAGCTCTTTCAACAGACCACCACCACTAGTTTTGTGGAGATCCATTTTAGTGAGCGTTTTTCCATATTTGTTCTTGTTTCCATGTGAGTTTGAGAATTCTGCTCGAGCCATTACTAAAGACAGAATTGTGGAAATCCATCTAGTCTAATTTAGGAGGGTTTTCAGTTGCAGTTTTGTCTGAAATAGAAATATTCCCAAAGACAACAATACACAATTGTTGTCTGTATTTTCACTGAATGTTGTAATTAATGCTGCATTGAGAGACCCTGTATACCTTCCAGCAGTTTATGGGAGGTTATGAGAGCTCCTGTATAAAAACAAGACATTTGTAGTTGAGAAGAACCAGAGAAGTATATTCCTCATTGTTCCTAATTCCTCATTGTTCATCTGTGCAATAAGCAAGTTAATGACCTGGAATGAATTCTACCTCTTCTGTCTCCAGTTTGGAAAAAAGAGTAAAGGATATAATGCACAAAGCATTTTGGGATAGTCTTGAGGCACAGCTGAATGAAGATCCACCATCTTATGACCATTCCATCATACTGGTTGGAGAAATAAAGGAGGTAAAACCAAAACTGCATACATTTTTTATTTGACTTTTTTTTTAATATTAAAGTTTGAATGTCCTCCAGTGGGGCAGTGGGGGAGAATCCCAAACCGCCAAAGTGCCACTGAGGTGCCACTGAGAAAGGTACAGTCCTTACAAACTGCTCCCTGGGTGCCTTTCATGGCTGCCCATTGCTCACTAAGATGATGGGTTAAATGCAGAGGAGACATTTTGTTGTGTCATCGTGTGCTGTGCTGCAGTGTTTCACAATGACCATTATTTCACTTTCACTTACAATTTTGATTGTATCTATGTGTCATATTTCAGGTTTTTAATAATGTTTCCTAATGTCTCAATGTTCTTGATATGATAGACCCTACTCTCGTTCCTGTTGCCGAGTCAGGGACGCCTCCAAAAGCAGATCGAGGAGGCCTTGGACCTTTCCTTGATCCAACAACAAGCTGGCAATGGGGCTTTGGATATTAGAAGGATAGCTCAGTTCATAATTGGCATGATGGAAGCTTTGTGTGCACCTTGTCGGGATGAGGATGTCAGAAAATTGCATGACATCTCTGAAACCGTTCCCCTTTTAAAGTACGTTCATTTTAAAGAATGCGTGTCATTCCTAATGTGGAATTTCTGAAGTAATGGGACCTTGCTAGTTAATTAGATTAAAGTAACTACATGTTTATTGCAGGGCCGTATTTTCAGTACTGGATGAGATGAAGATTGACATGGCCAACTTTGCTGTCAGCAGCATCCGCCCACATCTCTTAGAACAGTCGGTCCAGTATGAAAGAAAAACATTCCAGGAGTTTCTTGCTAAGCAGCCAAGTAAGAAACAAAATACTGTGGTTGTTAAAAATAACTACAATTGACAAATGATGATGATCATTTAATAGAACAGTAATTACTCTTTCAATTGCAAAATTCACATTGGAACTAATCTTTTAGACTATAGCTGCAGTTACAGCATTTTGTTATTATTGTGTGTACTACTTGAGTATTACGCCCGGTTTCACTAACGCTACTAAAGTGTGGCTGTATTTCAGATGCCTTGGACTTCACTGAGAAATGGCTGCAGGATACTGCTGTTGCTTTGCGTAGTGGGGAGATCGGACCTTCAGTGGGAGCAGAGTCAGGCTCCTCCCCACTTCTCACAGTTCACAACCATGCCTACCTGAGGCTTCTGAAATGGGACCACAATTCTGTACCGTTTCCTGAGGTAGGATACCAGAGCAGTTAAAGAGGAGGATTTATCTGCAGGTTCAGAAGCATAGATAATACTTCACCCCACAACACCTCAGACGGCTTAAATAAAAGCACTGCAAGAACTGTACACAATAACCTGAGCATCATCAGTATCAATGAAATTAGCAGATGGATGTCCCGCAGTGTCACAATCACTTCACTTTCGCACTGTCATTACTCATTTTGCTTTAGTTTTGTTTCTTTATTACATTCCACACCTACTGTCCCTTTAATCTCACCTTTATCTCCAAAATACTTGAGAAACCTGTAGCTGAATTTTACTCCATTCCCACTTATTTCAGAACAACCAGTCTGGTTTTAGTCCACTTCACAGTACAGAAACTGCTCTAGTAAAAATGACTAATTACTTATTATAGCAGATGCAGATTACTATGCAGATGACACCCAGCTCTACATTAAAAGCAAACCCACTGCCAGTCTTCCATGCTCCTCCCTTACTGATTGCTTAATACGACCTCCCCCCCTCCTAGCTTCATATAACTACCATTCTGCAGGAGCTCCGGTAGATGGTGTCTCTCAGGTACAGAGTAGAAAAAGAACAAGAACAATGTGCAGGATGTGTGTAAGTGTTGTTGTACAAGTCTATACTGTTTCTATACTGTAACTATGTCTGCTGAGTATGAATAAATATATGTAATAATGTACATAGGTCTATAAATAAATAGTGTTTATATACAGAGTACATAAAGTGCAGTGTGCCATGTTGAAGGTGGTTTGCAGTGTGGAGGGAGATGGCGAGGGGGAAGAAGCTGGTCCTGGTCTGCAGGCTTCTATAATGCCTGCCAGAGGGCAGCAGGTCAAAAAGTCTGTGTCCAGGGTGTGAGGGATCTTGATAGTCTTTTGTCTTTTTGAATATGACTCTCATGGTCTGAGAGTCCTTCAGGTGCCTTTTGGCTGCCATGTGCTTTTTACTAAGGAGTGGCTTCCGTCTGGCCACTCTACCATACAGGCCTGATTGGTGGATTGCAGCAGAGAGGGTTCTTTTTTTTTATTTTTTTAGAAAGCTCTCCTCTGTGCACAGAGAACCTCTGGAGCTCTGACAGAGTGACCATAGGCCCTTCTCCCCGATCACTCAGTTTAGGTGTCCAGCCTGCTCTAGGAAGAGTCCTGGTGGTTTTCAACTTACTGTTGTCATTGGAACCTTCAAAGCAGCAGAAATGTTTGTGTAACCTTCCCCAGATTTGTGCCTCGAGACAATCCTGTCTCTGAGGACTACAGACAATTCCTTTGACTTCATGCTTGGTTTTAGCTTGAGCTTCATGGCAAAGGCTGTGAATACAGTATGTACATGTGCTTTCTCAGCTTTTGCTCATGATGGGGTGATTGGTCAAATGGAGAGGACATATTTTGTTGTGCATCACAATTATTACTATGTAACTATGACAACACTTTCCTCCTCTTTGTAATCTTTTGGTCTCATTTCTCTAATTTTGTTTAAGACACTTCTTATGGACCAGTTGCGGTTCCAGGAGATGCAGCTGGATCTAGAACGTTTGAGTGTGGTTGCATCTGTGCTGCTGATAGTGTATAATTGTGCTGGGGAGGCGATCGCTGGACTGCCTGGCCTCATGGAACGTCTTAAGAAGACAATCGTTGTGCTGCTGTCTGAGATGCACATGTCGTAAGTAGTAATAGTTTATAACGGTGGTCTTTTGTATGCTTTTTGTGTTTTATATATATATATATATCTCACTTATTCTTAAGAATTCCTGATGGAAAAATCTATTTGGTCTAAGTATAGAAAAAGCAATCAAAAGATTTTATAAATATTTCTAAATTCATGCTTTTCATTTTCTTAACTTTCAAACTTGCCCTGACCATAAATCTCACAGCAGTAGCTGTGAGCAAGTCAGTAGCATAAACCATAGCAAACGAACAGCAGTGAAGTGAAATTGATTGTCACTGTGTCACACTGCAGTCATGAAAGTCATTGAAATCTGACTGACACACATGGCGTACATAGTTCCTGTAAGACTGATTTTTTACTCGGGCTCTGGCTGCGCAAGAATGGTGCTCTAGTGGTCAAGGAAGGTTGCTGGTTCGAATCCCGATCCGCCAAGGTGCCACTGAGGTGCCACTGAGCAAAGCACCGTCCCCACACACTGCTCCCCGGGCGCCTGTCATGGCTGCCCACTGCTCACTCAGGGTGATGGTTTAAATGCAGAGGACACATTTCATTGTGTCACTGTGTGCTGTGCTGTGTATCACAATGACAATCACTTCACTTTCTCTTCTTTCAAATTTAAAGGAAGAAACACTGTAGTTTTAATTAAACTTTTCAGGGTTGTCATAAGTTGAGCTTAACAATTTTCTGGTAAATGTGACTTTTATTTTTTCTCCCCCCATTTGCACAGAAATTTGGTCATGAAAATATAGCCTTAGAATAATTGAAAAGTAATGGAACTTCTTTTGTAAAAAAGGACCCTGCACTAGAGATGCATGTAACAGTGTAGTTCTTGGTGCCAGTCCCAAGTCCCCTAGATAAATGGGGAGGGTGGCATCAGGAAGGGCACGTTTGCCATATCATTTGTGTAGACCAGCAGACCGGTGTATTCGCTGTGCCGATCCTGTCACAGAGTGATGTTCACACAGTAAAATGGCGGCTTTATGCTGGTATTAACCTGTATTAGGCCTGAAGGCTCATTCAACAGGGTCAGCTGAACCTGGAGGGAGACGAACATTTCACTGTGGAGACAGGCGAGGTCTCAGTATTGGTGCAGGACCAGGTCGTTATTGTTGCGTTTGATTTATTTCTGAAATACCTTCTCTTCACCTCTAAATATTTGCATGTTTTTTATTTCACTTTTTGGGAAATAGAACAAAAAACAAGCACTACTTTTTTTGGAACTCGTCTGTCTCCTTTCTCTTCTGTCTCTCTCCGCCGACTAGGCATCCTGCCACAGATCCCCTAGAATAATGCTTTGTGTTCATAAATATATTTTTGCTGAATGTGATATGGATTTTTAAAGTTGTCCAAGGTTTTTGCTGATAAATTCATGAAATTATATAAAAATTCATTTTTAATCTCTTCAAGATGGCAGATTTGATAGGACCAAAATGTTTTGTAAAAAATAAAACTTCAAAGTGGAAATTTGGTGTCACTTAAATGTGATACACACCAGTGATGCCAGTAAGCCATCCACCCAAACAAACTGGAGGGAGGCTTCGTTTCATCACATTAGATGCAGCACGTGGCAGTACAGCTAAACTAAAGCTAACAAACACTATAGTGCAGTTGACTGCTACAAACTGCAGGACTGTTGCTATTGTGGAAAATGTCTGTCAGAGGAACATTCTGCACAGTAGAAACTCACTGAAGAAAAATACCGAAATTTCTACAAAAGCCTTGCAACATGCACCAACTGTTCTCACTGGAGACTCCTGGACATATTTATTGGACATAAGTTGAGATTTACAAGAAATGTTCTACTGTGTAAAGAGAATGCTGCAGTGTTTGCAGTGTTTTACTAATTAAATTAGTGAAAAAGTGATGTGATTGTTAATGTGAAACACTGCAGCACAGCACACGGTGCACACAATGAAACGTGTCCTCTGTATTTAACCATCACCCTTAAGTGAGCAGTGGGCAGCCATGACAGGCGCCCGGGCAGCAGCTTCCTTAACCGCTAGGCCATCGCTGGCCCTAGATAGATCAATTACATCTAATAAATGCTTCATAATACTGTACCCGATGGAGTTGACAAAATACAAGCCTTATGCTCGTGCTCAAGCCCTAGTGCTATTTAAAAAATCACTTAGAGGTTGGTCTATTACAGGGTTTGAGAGCAAATATTTTGATCTTTTAGTCTTCCATTTTTGGGGGGAAAAAGTAGATTTAAAAATTATGTTCCCCCCCCCCATTGTCAAGAATAAGTGATATATCATTGAATATCTGTCTTCTTTGTTGTATAGGTCTTTCAATGCTGATGAAGCATTTGCTACCATAAGTGAGAAGCTGTGTTGTATGCTGGGGGAGTGCTTGTCAGAGCACGCATTCTTACCATTCACCACAGAGCGGCAAAGTGCCCTGAAAGGCCAGATTGTTGCTGTCAGATCCCCAGACAACACCATCCGCAAGCTTATAGGTTGGTCAGATTGTCATGGAAATTCTGGAGAGAAAAAAACTTCTGTTAAAGTTTCCTATTCTTAAATTATTCTATGTCTTGCCGTAGACTCCCGCATTCAGACCTACCTGCTGACGGTCTTGGAGCGCACCCCCCATAGGAGTCCCATTGCCGTGCCTGGAGGACTGGCTCCCATCGGCAAAGAACTGGACGATGTTTCAGTCCGCTTTGGCCATTTGGTCAATTTTAACAAGCAAGTTTACTATCCATTCTACCAACGCATCTTACAGAACATTTTAAAAGATGACACAGTCATGACCTCTGTCTAGGCCTGATGCTTAAATCCGAGGCTTTATGTATGTGAACCTGTCCTGCTTACACTTATTTATTAAAGTATTTGGTTACCAAATAAATGCGATCAATTAGAAATCGATCAATATGTTGCTCAGCTGTACTGTAAACATACAGTGAGTATGGAAAGTATTCAGACCCCCTTACATTTTTCACTCTTCTTTATGTTAGTCATTTGCTAAAATCATTCAAGTTCTTTTTTTCCCTCATTAATGTACACACAGCACCCCATATTGACAGAAAACACAGAATTGTTCATATTTTTGCAGATTTATTAACAAAGAAAAACTGAAATATCACATGGTCCTAAGTATTCAGACCCTTTGCTGTGGCACTCATATATTTAACTCAGGTTCTGTCCAAGATGGCGAGAAATAAGATGGGACCAAGATAGAACTTTTTGATCTTAATTCTAAGCAGTGTGTGTGGAGAAAACCAGGCACTGCTCATCACCTGTCCAATACAGTCCCAACAGTGAAGGTGGTGGCAGCATCATGCTTCAGGGTATTTTGCAGCTGCAGGGACAGGAAGTGGGGCACCTGTCATGGTGCCCACTGCTCATTCAAGGTGATGGGTTAAATACAGAGGACACATTTCACTGTGTGCACCGTGTGCTGTGCTGCAGTATATCACAATGACAATCACTTCATTTTCACTTCACTTAAAACATTCTCAAGACTTCTCAGGACCTCAGACTGGGCCAAACAAGACAATGAACCTAAGAACACAGCTAAAATAATGGAGAAGCTTCACAACAACTCTGACTCTTCTTGAATGGCCCAGCCAGAGCCCTGACTTAAACCCAATTGAGCATCTGGCTGTCCATCCGTGTGGACAAAAAAAATCTGTTTTTCTTTGTTAATAAATCGGCAAAAATGGCAACAAATCTGTGTTTTCTGTCAATACGAGGTGCTGTGTGTACACTAATGAGGAAAAAATGAACTTGATGAATGATTTTAGCAAATGGCTGCAATATTACAAAGAGTGAAAATTTAAGGGGGTCTGAATACTTTGCGTACCCACCGTACATCTGTGTAGCTTCCAAAGGCCTTTGTCCATTGGACATGCTTTTATGATAGTTGATTTTATTACTTATTTCATACGTGAGTAAATTAGAACGATGCACCCACAGTTCAGAGGAGGTGTCCTATTATTCTGACACAACTGACACCCAACATGATTTTGGGGTGTTTGGGCCCTGTTAAGCGTCCAAACAGCGGATTTTCCTGAGCATCACAAAGGTGTACTGATCAGACAAGGTTTGATAGATGTGTTGCTGCCATTTTGAAAATAAGCTATAGACAAAGCCTTCTAAAAGATGACAATGGACTCATCTGCTATCTCACAAGTATTTTTTGGCTTGTCAGATTGCACTTTAACCCTAAAGTTTAATAAAACTTGGTTTGAACTATTTAACTGTCATCTGTAGTTTAGGGGAGGGGGAAATCGGTTTATTTTTAGGCTATATCACTAAACTATATTCCATTTGACTAGTACAGCCACAGATTAGGTAATAAAGTGTTGCAACAAACTACTTAAACTATATCCTGACATTCCTTATCCCTGCTTTTGGGTTCAGTTGTTTGATCCTCTAGAATATTAGATTTTCTAGTGGGCTATGAATGATTTTATTGATTTTCTAGTGGGCTATGAATGATTTGTTATTGAAGGGTTGAAATTTATTTATTTACTGTAAATTATAAAAAGGATTATTTCAGTGAATGGATTCCTGAATGTTTAATATTCACACAGAATGAGAACGTCCATGTAACATTACAGCATCATTTTGCCATGACATGAGAATTGAATTCCATGTTACAATGTCATCTAGGTTCAAATAAAATGGGCAAGAGTAAGGATTTGCGATACTTGAGCAGCTATTGTGGGGTGTTCCTCTGAATGCCTTCAAGAATGGTTGAGGAACAAATCAGTAAGTTTGAGGTGTTGACTTGGACTCCAAATTCTCAAATCAACTTTGCATCAGCAGGATGTGGCTGAAAACTGGAGGTACCGCCTCAAATCGTACTATTTAGTGCAGCTTGGTGTCTGCGTCTGTAGGGCTGATAGTGAAATAATCCTGAGCCTGAACTTGTTTCCATGCCTGGGAGGTGACAGAAAGCAACCTCTGGAGAGCCTGGGCCTGTAGGCATGTTCAGTAATCCATCCCTGCTTTTAACTAGTCACTTACCTACAGACATACCAGGTGTGGTGTAGGTGGCAATTCTAATAGACTAGGAATTGATTAGCAGCCATTGACTAAAGGACGCTACAGAACTCAAGTTTATTCCAAACTATTTGCTGTTAAGTAAATGATAGAATGGAAATACAAAACATAATCCTTCAGCTTCTCAGACAGACAGCTCACATGCTGCATCCATATGGACAGATGTGTGAGGGTGGGTTTAACCGAGCCATACCAACGATCCCTGAGGCTGGAATATCTGCTGAGGCTGTTGTACAGCCTCCATTTCACTTCTTCAGCATCCATTTTCACGACTCTCTCGATAATGAAAACGCATCACCTGACGACGGGGGCTGAGATTTGCCAATCAAAGACCCCACAATAGAAATTGAGCCTGACCCTGCCATGATTACAACTTCAAAAACAACTTACATAAAATCTAACAGGTGAGAAATAAAAAGAACGAGATGTCAGCAGAAAAAAAATCAATATCTTATTTTATATTTCATAGTCTTGTTTTTAAAGTTTGTTTCAAATTATTGCCACAAATCTGATGTCATATACATGTATCCGTGGAAGCTTGTCATGATACTGAAATTTCAAAGTCGATACGATATTCAGGATGGTACACGATTTACGATACCACAGTGGGAGGAAACAAACACAGGAACTTTTATTTATTTAAAGAATATTGTTCAATTTAATATTTAAATTCAGAACATTATATACTACAGGAAGAAGTGAGTGAATTAAATACATAAGAAAGAAATGTATTTTAATGTTTTTGGGCTGCAGAAGCAAAAAAATATTTTGAGCAATTACCACCGTAACAAGGCCTGAACATGGCCCGAGGGTCCACGTACAGAAATGTTTTCAGTGAAAAGTGTTGGAAGAGACAGGTAGCAAGTGGTGCTGAGATCATTTCAGTGATCCTCTTATTAACACAGGGGAGTGCTGAGGAGCACAAGGCTGGAGATCATTCTGTCATGCTGACTGAGCTAGAATAGGAGACTAGATGCTTTAAAAGGAAGGTGACGCTTCTTCGTAAACCAACCATTTATCGGATCATAAAAAACTTCAAGTGTTGTGAAGAAGGCTTCAGGGTGCCCGAGTCCAGCAAGCACCAGGTTCAGCTGTGTGAGGGCATCTGCCTGCACAGTGAGGCAAAGACGTTTGGAGGATGGCCTGGTGTCAAGAAAGGCAGCAAAGAAGCCACTTCTCCCTAAGAAAAACATCAAAGACAGTGATGTTCTGTAAAATGTACAGGGATTGACTGCTGAGGTCTGGGGTAAAGTCTCCGATTTAAGCTCCTTCCCGATTGTTTGGGGCATCTGGAAAAGTTATTGCCTGGAGAAGAGCGCTACCATCAGTCCAGCGAATCATACGGAAAGTAGATTATTATAGACCGGAAGTTCGTGCTCGCTGACCGATCATTTACCGAGCAAAACGTCCGACAAAAACGATTGAAATTGCTCCCAAACCGAAATAGTTGGAGACATTTTCTAGCAAGCTCGGTGCGTGTCTCGTGTAAACATTGGGTCCTGAGGCAGCCGGCCAGGGCCTGTCCGCGGCAATGCCTGATGAAAATGCCGGCCAATCCGTCATCCGGCAGATGCAAAACTGAAATTTAAGTGTCGATACTGTTTCTGTCGAAGTCGATGATATAACCGTACTTCAGAAGAGTCCATGGATCGATGTGTCTACATAAAGAGGACCTGCGCAGTTTCGGCTGATGTTAATGTTATGGATTATTGGTATTACATCAATTTACTTCTCATCACGCCAATGGGCTTTAACAGGCCCTGAAGTGTGTGATGGAAATACATTTTGTACAATATATCTCGATTGAATGAATGATTTGTAGGTAATATTAATTTATTTGGATAGTCACACAATTACAATGTTTAGGTGATTTCTCTGATTTCTTTTATAGTTAATTAAAGTACATTTTAGATGTACTTACATGCTTGTGTGAAAGGGTGTAAATACTTTCTCGTGGCACTATATGTGCAAGAAAAAAAAAGTGTCACTCTGCTAAACATTTTTCTCATATATATTATGAATCGTATCTATTCATATCTAAATCAGTGAGTGCAATTTGTCTGTTTGCAAAGCAGCTATAAACAGTGTGTGCATCAAGTTCCATAAAATATTGAAATGTATTATTTGTAGAATGCATTTACATTTAACGAATGAATTTAGCAGAATGAAGCAGATGTACAGTGTAGAAAATTTAAACTGTTTTTAAATGAACAGAAAGACAATGTCTAATACAATCATTAGTTCATTTTAAATAGATGTCTTTTTTGTTTCTTTGTTGTATTGACAGTACCAATTATTGATTCTACTGCTAATATATCACTGAACTGGCATGATTCTCCACGGTATTATATATATTTAATAATAACACAACACACTGTAACAGTGCAAACGAGCCGATGGGCAGTTACATTTACTATTATAAACTCAAACTATTAAACAATTCAAGAGCGTATTCCTGGACACTAGAGGTCAGTCGTGTGCTGTAATATTTACATTCAAATGATTACGCTGAAAAAGTTTCATTGCTCCAGTGCATTGAGATATAAACATGTGGCATGCTCGTGTATTTACGATACAATCCTACAATACCCGGTTTCATTCTCACTTCTGTAGCCTGTTCATTTGTTCCCATTGTTCCAAAGATGACGTTATGCAAATTAAACCCTTATTACAAACTCAATTTAAGCATTTGCTCAACTCGATCATGCATTAAATAGGCAGGCTTATTCCATTTTGTGTGAGTTACTGAGGTTTGTTTACGGGAACCTTTCCACCTTAAATGGTGCTCCTCAAGCTACATTGCGCGGGTACGATTGGTATTATAGTGAGATTTACATTTGGGAAAGCTATCGTTTTTGCATGTGGTGTTTCAGAAAAGCACAAAAAAATTACATATGATTGTAATTGAATGTGTTTACTTAAAATCGTCGCCCTCTGCAGGCGCAATGGGCGCAGCAGCTTTTAAGGTGGAACGGAATTGAGAATAAGGAGCGTGGTCGGACACTGGGGGTGAGGACACTTCACCTGTTGCCTTCTCGCCTGATCGCAACTCTTAATTCCCACACTGTTCGGTTGGCATTCAGATGACATCAATTAAATGTCGCTACTGGATTTTGCATTTTAAAGAAGAATTACAGGTATCGATTAGATGAAATATGAAACATTATGCTTTGCACTAAAGTTACTGATGGAAATGTGACTTTTCTTCTGATATCGGCTTAGTTCTGTGACACGGGCTGGTCTTAGATTAGTGTAAAAATTGCCCCTCCAAATAAGAACTGTGTGGTTTAGTAATATTCGTATCGGATTAAGTTTTTTATTCGTCCACGGGACGTTTGGTACATGTTATGGTTGGTGCATCGTACGTGGGCAGGAGTGGAAACAAGTGATGGGTGGAACTTGTATCTTTCGATCTCTCTTTCTAGCCAGGCAGCCAGGCAACGCCAAGCGAGCTGCAGGGGACACTTAGTAGGCGACCCAGTCGATCGCTGTTTGTACTCTCGGCCTTTTTGCAAAGATAAAAACGATGGGCCTGTTCGCCCACGGGGCGCTTCTTTAGGCGCCCTGTTCACGGTCGGAGAAGCGAGTTAAACGGAGGTGAAGAGATGTGGGAGAGCGGCGACGGCTCGTCGACAGCGACGTCTCCCCGTGTGACCAGGAGGACAAGATGGCAGCAGCAGCGCTGGCGTCCCGGGCATGGTGTGGGCGCACACTAACTCCATAACATGCTCGGAGAAGCACTGGACCCACGCTATTTTCCATGTATGTGAAGGTACGTGTGGACTTTCTGTCGGGGAGTTAGGACCCGTGATGCTGGTTTAGCAGCTAGCTGCTTAGCATGAGTCTTCCTGAAGTTCTGTGAGCTACGGGGCTAACTCTGGTAGAACGAACATTCTGGGCGTTTCTGTACGACGCCAGAGAAAAAAAAGTTTATTTTCTGCATCAACCCATATCATTATTCACAACAGCAGTAAAAAAAACCCAGAAAAGTCAGGAAGTTACGGCTGGTTCCTGTATTTACCAGCACTGTTAGCCGGGAGGCTAAGTCGTTAGCTTTCCAGATCATTATCAGCCAAAAGGTCCGAACTTCGCTCTTCTAACGTTTGGCACGTCGGTAATGGGATGCATTTTTTTGTTCCCTTTTAAATTCTATTCACTTTCATTATCTACCGGGTTCCGGGTGAACATTGTGAAATGTTGTTTGTTAGCCAGCCAAAGTTAGGCGACAGTCATGTCGTGTTTTGTATGAAGATGGTCTGCATTCCCCGACCTGGTGTGGCGTTTAGTACTCGCTTCTGTCCACGTTTATGCGTAACACGTCCCTTTATTTCAGATGACGTTACGCTCTTACTGTATGGCGCATGTTGACCTGGGTAAAAAGTGTGCGTCTTCTCCCCACCTTTCTCTGGACTGCCGTGTACTAGTGATGGTGTGTTGTAGCTCCACACTGCGCACTTCATCTCACTCGTACCCGGAAGTGACTGGATCCAGCTGCTTATTTTAATGGCGACTTCAGATGTAAACAAGTCTCCTGGCATACATATTCATCCAGGGAATTGGGTCGTTTTACAATGCCAGGGTTTCCTCTTTTAGCTATACGTTCATCCATCTGCTGAAGAACATCTGTTAGAACAGTTTAGGTTCTCAGCTGCTGTTAAGCTGTTGAAGCACTTTCACAAGCAACAGGTGCTTTCTCAGTCCTGATTCCTCCAGGACCATTTGCTGCTGTATTGCTGGTGTCCTTCTTTTAAAGCATGTCATGGTAGGACTGGACTGGGCTGGTAAAGGCAGCCTTTGCAGCTGAATGTGTCCTGAAATGTGTTGGCAAGCTGGTGTCATTGAGGAGATGCTAGAACAGGCTGGACCACTGTGGTCCTTTTGATGAAATGTAGATATGTGTAGCTCCTGATTTGGTGTCTTGCCCACTCCTTATGGGTTTATGTCCCAGCAGCGCTGCTTTAATTGGGCTTCTGGAATGTAGCTGTTGAGTATCATTGCGATTCTCAGCCGTTTGGACAGGAAGTAAACTTCATGCTTAGTATTCAGAGACCCTCTATTGAACTGGCATGTTTTTAGCGAATCTTGTTTTTATGGTCTAAAATATTGATTTATATCTGCTTGTTATAACAGTGCTGTATAACCCAGTTGAGTGATGTAAATTCCACATTTTGCATTTCCACAATGACTCTTTAATTGTTCAATGATTTCATGATGAGGATTTTTGTCCCTGGTGTAAAGTGAACCAGAGCTGTTGTTAGTGTGGGAAAGCTCAGGACACAATTCTCCAGCCACACCTGTCATCTTGTTATGACTTGTGCCACAAAGTATGCCAGCATACCACTGTTTACAGCTAGCTGATCAGAGCTGCACCATCTGCATAGGTTTAACCCTCCAGTCATTCCAAGTCACGTCACGCGTGTTAATGAAACCTGTCAGCCTGATTCGGTCACAGAAGTATGGGGGGGGATTTAAAAAAAATAACATATCAGACTTTTTTTTTTAACATTGACTTGTAACTATGGATTTTTAAAATAATATTGTTCAAGTTACTTAAGAGTACAACCAATCTATTTCTTTTGTAAAAAAAAAAAGAACAAAAGAACAAACCAGCATTTAGGCCAAAAAACCTTTCTGATCAATTTTTACTTTTGTGCAATTTTGCCAAGATTAAAAACCAATACTTTCAAGCCATACTTAAATAATAAAAACAGCAACTCTTATCTATCTTAAACTATTCCTGGAACTTTTCAACAGTTTGTATTTGAACTAAATATTTGCCGATAACTGCACTGTGTCAGTGTGTTGTTTCGTACCGGTACCTGCTGGTGGCGTTGCCTGTGGTGTAGCCGCTAAACTCTGGACATGCTGTTTAGGAAGTTGTCTCTTTAAGTAGTTGAAAAGGTTCGTCATTTTTCCAGCTGACGCGCTAACCTTTTCTCTGCTGACTGTTGTCTCAATCAACTGTTTGTTCTTTATGTTTTTGGTAAAAGCCAGTTTCCAGTTTCATATCACATCCGTTACATTTTCACTTTCCGCAGCCGCCATCGCGTCCCGCTACACTCAGAACCCAACATTGTGGGGGGGTGAGAACTGCACATCAGGGGGGAAAATGTATAATGTAGTCTGCACAGACAATTCTATCTATCTATATATGCTCGTCTTCACAATCTTCATATTGCCCATCACTACGTAAGTAACTCATGAAATTAAAGTTCAAGTAGTGATAAACTGATCTTGGCACAACCACATACCTAAAGATGATGCTAACCAGACAAATATGGACATCAGAGAAGCAGTCTGATCCCTCAGCCTCCTAAGCCCTGTTTACTGAGAGGGAGAGCAACCACCAGACTTCTTTATTGGTGGTTTTAAAGGCCTCTCAAAGGCAGTGCCATCCAAGACAGAAATAATAATGAAGACACGTGGAACGCTGAATATGATGTTTTTTTTCTGTGCAATTTAGATAATTGGTGTGAGTTACGAATGAGTTTATCTCGAGTTCACACATGTGTACTAAGTTTGGTGGATGTAGGTTGAACTGGAAGTGTGAAGTTGGTTCAGAAGCGTATCTATTTCCGGGGTCACCAACCTTGATCACTCAAAGAGCCATTTGGACATCTGATCGCCCTAACTTGGCACCGCTATGCTAACTTTACACATCTTACTTTTCAGTTTAAAGCCAACATATGTAGGGCCTTCTGATTTCCGCAACGCGGACTGAATCATGGAATCCGGTGTAAAGCGCGGAATTGTGTATAATTCACATTTCTGTCCGCTGCAGCCCACTACACGTACGCAATTTAAACGCGTAGTCGCGATGGCGAAGAGGCGGTCAGTGCTGAATCCAGACCACTTGCATATGCAATATATGCAAAAATTACGGTGCTAAGATTCGAGAGGAATAAAACACAAAGTATTTTTTATTAATCTCTTTTGTAAGAACGTACAGTATGTGACGACCACTTACAGTCAATAACTCGTATTAGAAAGAGAGAAACTAGCACGAGCCAGTCAGCCAGCAAATCAGCTGATTCAAAACAGGCTTTTATTATCATGGTTCCAGTTCATTATGCAAATTGCCACAACTTTTTGTATTTAAGGTCTCCTCAATATTTATTTATTTGATTTGTTCATAGGTCAAATGTGTGTAATAGAAGAATGTGTAATATTGTGAAATCTTTGCATGAAATGCACATATTTACATGTGAAGCAAACCGTAAATGCCCAAGCAACTTTGAACAGTGATTTAAATGTGATTTGTCATTTTGCATCTTATTTTTTTTCTCCCACCCACTCCATAATCACATAGTTTTTAGGTGAAAATAGGGCTGCACGATTTGGGGAAAAAGACATATTGCGATATGATAAAGGACACTTGCTTGTATATCAATGAAAAGTCGCATACAAATTACTAATAGAGAAATGTTTAATTTCGAAGTGAAACATACAAACTACTTATAACAACTTGAAATGCCCAGTGCTTTCATACAATATTCTACAAAATTAAATCACAAAAATCTCTTTACATTACTGTCGAACGACAAACCCTGGTAAGGCTAAACAACTGTTTTGATTATATTTGGCCATTATAAAATCCCGAATTATAGTTCTTACGTTTAACCAAAACGTGGTTTGGAGGCTGACTTGAACACAGGAATGCATTAGCCTAGCTTCACTCCACAGCAGAGCCTATCGCAATATGGTGGCGACATTGACGTACGATGCAGCTCGTCATGCGACGTCTAACCAGTCACGAATCTGAGGTCTCCATTGAACCGAATCGAAAGTCATGTGACCAAACATGTCACATCTGACTGAAGTGAGACTTCAGTCAGCTCGGATATGGATATAGAGAATGGATCGGATATGTTGCTGATCCAATCCATGTACTAATCATTTAAATCACAGCTTCTTGCATTCATGTAATCGCACAGACTGACATCGCGATTACGATTGCGATTAGATTAATCGTGCAGCTCTAGGTGAAAATGTGGTATTCGTAAGAATTTCTTCTGCCATGATCCGTTTGGGGTACTTTTCTATGTATTTGGATATGAGTTATTTTTTTGCACAATGGGAAGTCTCGATTGTGCATTTAACCACAATGTTTCACACTGTACTTGATCATCAGATCGGTTAATCCCTGCAACTCCAGTCTCCAGCCGACCCAGCATGTGTGTGAACCCTAAAATGGTTCTATTTATTTATTTATTTATTTATTTTAAACCCTGGCAAGTTATTAATGCCATGAACATCTCCAGAAGCACTCATTGGCAGCCAGACTGACATGAAATAGTACACCAAGCACAGGAACAAATAACATTATTTACCATTAAAAATATGACACGGTGAGCAGGTGACTGGCATAAACATTTTTCCTTTCTTGTCTTTCAGGTATGGCCTCGCAGGTTTTGGCCTACCCATCACATGTTTATCAAAGCCAGACAAGTGCCTTTTGCGGTGTGAAGAAACTCGGCGTTAAACCTGTACATTGTGCATACAGTGAGAAGACCCCATGGATGTATTTGATTGGAGTTAACCCAGGTAGTGCTTGTCCTTCCAAAACCATCTATTCTCCTGAGATTAAACAGTCCGGAAATTTCAGGACCCATGTAGGACGGAACTTTGCAGCACTTTGCTCCGGTAAACTGCCAGGAGCTGGACCTGAGCTGTGGCACAATTCCGTCACCTCCCCAGACCTTGCCATCAAGCAGAAGGGTCACCCCAATGACAACCAAACAGGGAACGTGGTTGTAGGTACGAAAGGAGGAGACCGTGGCCGGAACAGCTGCAGAAGTGGTGGAGAAGGAGGGGCTGGATGTCAGGAGGAGCAGGAGGGTGAAGAGCTCCTGCCATGTGGGTTTAAGAGGAAGTCTTTGGAGAACAGTCAGAGCGCCATGCAGATTGTAGAGGATCATTCCACACTACCTGCCATGTTGCAAAATAATGTTGGGACTACGGTAGGGGTGGTGGCCTCAAGCGATGGTGGAACTGGGACAGGAGTGGTGATGGGGACTGGGGATGGGGATTACCGGCTGGTTCAGCACGAGGTGCTGTGCTCTATGAAAAATTCCTACGAGGTGTTGGAGTTCCTCGGCCGGGGCACTTTTGGACAGGTAGTGAAATGCTGGAAGCAGGGTACCAACGAAATTGTGGCCATCAAGATCCTGAAGAACCACCCGTCATATGCACGCCAGGGCCAGATTGAGGTTGGCATCCTGGCACGGCTGAGTGGCGAGAATGCAGAGGAGCACAACCTGGTGCGGGCCTTCGAGTGTTTCCAGCACCACAACCACACGTGCCTGGTGTTCGAGATGCTGGGACAGAACCTGTACGACTTCCTCAAGCAAAACAAGTTCAGCCCTCTGCCGCTCAAAGTGATCCGACCAATCATGCAGCAGGTGGCAACGGCACTGAAGAAGCTCAAAAGCCTGAACCTAATCCATGCCGACCTCAAGCCGGAGAACATCATGCTGGTGGACCCAGTGCAGCAGCCCTACAGGGTCAAAGTTATCGACTTTGGCTCTGCCAGCCCTGTGTCCAAGGCCGTCTGTTCCACGTACTTGCAGTCACGGTATTACAGGTATGTGTTGGTGTTGTCTTCTCGCGTCCCAGACGGGCATTTCAACCTTTTATTTCATCCCAGGCTGCAGCCATTCAGACATTGCCATTCAAGTTGAATGTAGTTGAACTGTATCTGCTGCACGTTGTGACACGTTGACACACAACCAGTAGAAACAGAGCATCAAAGCGGGCACTGAAAACAAGATGGAGGAGAGGTTGGAAATAGCGGTCAGTGTCTGAGTGCCTGTATTTAGCATGACTGAAGGCAGTACGCCGCCGAACAAGTTTGGATGCAGTAGGCGTGGCGGGTGTGAATGTTGCTTGTTGTTGTTATTATATAGGACAAACACGATTTGTGGTTTTTGTGAATTTGGCAGATGCAGACTTCTGGGAAGCAATCCTGACATCAGGTTAGATCGGGACGCTGTTTTGGTTTCCATGGATTTCATCCATGTCTATTTACAAAGCTGCTCTGTCAATTCAGACAGTTACACGAGTATTTAGCGTTTTCCTCCACGCTCCCAATTCTCATTCCTTTCTCCTCATTTACTGGCTGCTACGTGACCTGCCCTTGGTTTAAAATGACCTGAGCAACTGACAAATAATGAATCAATTTCTCAAATTGGGTTAATGTAGAAGAGTCATCTTTCTTCATCTGCTTCCATTATGGGACAGCAGATCCAGTCTGGATTTCCACACAACTGACCTGGCAAAGGTATTATGCCGGATGCCCCTGCTGATTTACCAGGGCTTTGGACCCTCTCGTGTGCATCCTTCGTGGCTGGGTTTAGTTCATGTAAAGGCAGAAGACCTGATATCTAGCCTGGTAAAAACAACTACAACTTCTGTCAGGTAGGAGGCTTCCGTTTTATCGCTTATCAAAACTCAAGACGGGCCCAGTGTCCCATCTCCCCGCTGCCTTTCAGCAACAGGCAGCAGCAGATAGTCCGGCAGAAATGATAATCAAGTTCATACCGTACCATATTTATTTATAAAGCACTTTAACACAACAGAGGAGCTGACCAAAGTGCTTTACGTTAAAATACAATTAAATTACCGGGGACCGGAACGACATGGAACAAAAGTTAATTAAAAATAATGAATAAAAAGAACATCCAGCAATTTGAATTAAAGAAGAGGTCAAATACAACTGAAAACATTTAAGACAACATGGTTAAAGAGTAAAACCACATAAAACACTGCATAAGAAAACCGTATAAGAACCACCAACACAGTGATAGATGGCGCCTACCTGGCACTGATTGGTAGGTCATTGAATTGATGTGGGGCGGCCACTGCAAAGGTGGCCCTGTCACCTCTGAGCTTGTAATGTGACCTAGGAACAGACAAAAGTCTTTGGTCTGAAGACCTGGGAGAACTAGGTGGAGTCTATGTATGGAGTTGGTCTGATAAATAGGCTGGAGCCGAGCCATTCAGCTATTTATATAAAACAAATAAAATAATTTTAAGTCTAACTCTAAAACAGGCAGAGAGCCAGTGAAGATTGGGGTTATGTGATCTCGCCTGTTTGTACCAGTGACAAAATGCACTAATTGAAGGCGATGTCTGGCTGATCCCCAAAAGCAATGAAGTCAAGGCGGGACGTAATGAAAGTGTGAATCACTGTTTCCAGAATTTGTTTAGAAATGACTGGCTTTAGTTTGGCCAGGCACCAAAAGCATGAAATTACAATATTGTTACCCTGTGCATCAATTTTCAGAGTTGAGTCCATTTTTACACCTAGGCTTGTAATCAATGTTTTTTCTCAATTGGCTAGGGAAGCAAAGTCAATAAGGGGGTTGCCACTACCAAAAAGCACAAAAAGATTAAAGATGACATTGACATTTAACAAAACATTGACTTTGTTGTCCTTAAGCCACTTTGTAACCAATTTTGCAGTATGCTTAGGGTCATTGTCCATTTGGAAGACCCATTTGCACCTAAGCTTTAACTTCCTGGCTCGTTTCTTGAGATGCTGCTTCAATTTTTCAACATACTGTTCTTTCTTCATGATCTAGTTTGTAAAGTGCACCCCATCCTCCACCTCCGTATTTCACAGTTGGGATGGTGCTCTCATGCTTGAAGGCTTCCCCCTTTTCCCTCCAAATATGACTATGGTCATTATGGCCAAACAGTTCACTTTTTGTTTCGCCAGACCACAGGACATGTCTCTTTGTGTATTTGCGAAGTGTAATCAGTCTTTTTTTATGTCGCTTATGGAGTAATGGCTTTTTCCTCGCTGAGTAGCCTTTCAGCGCATGTCTGTACAGGACTTGTTTTACTGGGGATAGTGATGCACTCTTACCAGATTCAGACAGCATCTTCTCAAGGTCTTTTGCTTTTGTTCTGGGATTGATAGGCACATTCCGCACCAGAACAGGCTCATCTCTTGGAGCCGTTTCCTTCCTGGCTGGTATGATGGCTGGACATTCCCATGTTGTTTATACTTGTGTATAATTGTTTGAACAGATGAACATGGCGCCTTCTGGCATCTGGAAATTGCTCCCAAGGATGAACCTGTCTTGTGGAGGTCCACAATTCTCTGTTCCTTTAAATACATCCAGAGATGTGCCTCCAATCAACACAAGTGGTGTCAGTTAACCTATCAGATGCTTCCAAAGCCATGACGTCATCATCTGGGCTTCCCCAAATAGTGTAAAGGCATAGTGATCTTAGTCTATGGGAACTTACATACTGCATATAAAATCCCATTGTTTGCTGGAGAGAGTGTCTGTTTAATCAAATATTCCCTCTGTGGTCATACAGGAAAAACATTTTGATGCTTCCTTTTGGAAAACGTCAAATTTGCGGTATCAGAACAGTTCCAAGGCAAATATTATCAAATCATTTACATTTTTCATAACGCGCTGCCTGCCAAGTTGGACACATGGTCAGAAATAGCTAAAGCTAGTTCAGATCTGCTTCTAGGGCACCTGCCAAATTTTGTACGCATTGGCCACTTGGGGTACTTTTATAGTTTTAGTCAGGCATTTCTTCAATAGCTTATCCTGTTCAAACCGCCTTGGACCCTGGTAAATGTTTTTTGTAGGCTATTTTCGAGCAGGGATCTCTGGAAAAGTACCTGGTTTTATGTATGTCAAAAATAGTTAAAAACCCATACAATTAATTCAGCAACTGTACCGGCGTGGGGCTCAGCACAGGTCATAGGTCAAAGCAGTCTTGTCTAAGCCTGTTTGTAAAATGAAAAACGTTTATGAATTGACCTCACTCAATGACGTTGCTGTTACATATTATATATGCTATTAAATATTAGATTTTAATGGATGTGATTTCATAGTAAGGATTTTCTATATTTACCTGCTTAGCTTAAAAACCACTGGCTTTACTTCCCCTTTTCCTCCCTCTGGGTTATAACATCTCTGTTTTCATGGCTAAGTTTAAAGTCCTATAATTGATCTTTAATCACCTTATGTTGCTTTATTCTGGATCAGGGTTTCCTGAGCAGATGTTCTTGGTGGTTACACATGTCAGCATACTGGTGATATGCACAACATATCTCTTGTGTGTGTTTCTCAGACTGCATGCTGATTGAAGCACGTTTTTGCTGTATGTGGGTTTCAGTTCTAGGCCCCTCTTACTTGCTTTGCAGGTGATGTTAATGTGTACGTGTCATGCAGATGACTTTATGCTTTGAAATATTAAAATATACAAATGTGTCAGCCATGTTCTATGTCCTGTATTTCATAAGCTTAACTCACTCATTTCAATGCACTGGCCTACTCTGTTCTAAAATGTTTTTTTTTATTTTTTTTTTATAGTTGTGATGTACAGTAGAGGCCAAAGGTTTAATATTCTAGTTTCTTTGCTCTGATTACTGCTTTGCACACTCTTGTAATTCTCTCGATGAGCTTCAAGAGCTTCTCCAACAGTCTTGAAGGAGTTCCCAGAGGTGTTTAGCACTTGTTGGTCCAGCTCACCCCAAACCATCTGGATTGGGTTCAGGTCCGGTGACTGTGGAGGTCAGGTCTCCACTTTTTGTTAAGTGCATAACTCCACATGTGTTCATTCATAGTTTTGATGCCTTCAGTGAGAATCTACCAACGTAAATGGTCACGAAGATAAAGAAAACACGTTGAATGAGAAGGTGTCCAGACTTTTAGCCTGTACTGTATAAATAAAGTATAAGCTAACTGACTAAGTTACTTCAAAAACACTTAGTAGTTTTTGAGGAAATTTAAATGTAATTCTGTGAGTTTTTGCTCACAGGAGGCATATTTATGTGAACAAAGTGTGACATTGTTTGCTCTTCAAAGATATCGCAGTCTCTAGACTGTAGCTTTTCTACACATTTTTCTTGCAGATTTGAAGAGTAATTGGAGAGATTTTAAATGTCACTGTCCTGTTAGCTTCCATGAGGGTGAAGAGAGTTGTCTAGTTCTCCTTTAATGCTAGACCAAGAGAGAACGTCAGCCTTTTCTTTTCAATTTAAAATATAGTTTCTGATGGGACTGCGCATCCTTGACTGGCTTCATCGCAGCTGTATAGACATACTTCCTTTTCAGTTTGTACAGTCCTGTACACCCGAAACCTTGATGACAAGTCTCTTTTGTGCGTGAAACATGATCAAATACTGGCTTCCTCTGTGCTTTTCCTTCACTGTCGATATGGTGGGATAGTGTTACAGGTTTCGTACCCTTCTGTGCCATCAATCTGGGGCTTCTCTTACTACAAGGCCACCACCAACTGACAGTGCTGGGGAGAAGCTTGTTCTGCATTCAGGCACCTCTAACAAAAGGAAAAGAATTCAAAGTCTTTCTTGGTCCAAGTTATTTTAATCTACATTGCTGTTTATTCAGATACATATGAATTATATATTCATATATAATATTAAAACTCGAAATATTCCAAAGCCTGCAGTTTTCTGCAGCTTCTAATTGCAGAACGTGTCAGCTGGGCCTTATCTACCAGAGGTAATCTTGAGCAGGTGGTGCCAGGCAGATGAACGTTAGATAAGGTGAAGCTGGTTTGCTACTGCAGGCTTTGACAAGGGGGGTCTGTGGCAGCTGAAGCCCCCCCATACTCATTCTGTTCTCCCGCTATGATGAAAAATGCCTTTGTGTGCTGTGCTGGGGTGTCCACGTGTGCCATTTGTTTTTGTGGGAGGATGGATCGAGCTTAGCGTCCTAATACTCTCCTCCCCTGTCTCATGTCCCTCTAGCTCACGGTTGTGTGTGTGTGTGTGCAAGGGGAACTGCATAAAGGAGATTGGTAACATTTCTAATTAGCAGTAAGAGACACTGTGGTAGGCGTGTCACGATACTGAAATTTCAAACTCTACACGGATTCCAAGGATGCTACTCTGTTCTGTTTTCAATACTACAGAGGCTGGTCTGTAATGTGCGGACTTAGGCCCAGTGTCTAGATTGCAGTTATCTGGAGCTACCTGAGCCACGCCTCTTCTTTACATTGACAGACTTTTCAGATGCCGTTATCCAGAGCGACTTATGATCTGGAGTTATAATCAGTCTTCTCCTTCAGTGGTAGCCATTACACTTTAAACCTGCCCTCCTTTAAATACATCGCTGATGTTTTTCACCAAATGTGCATAAAGATATTCTCTTGTGCTGTCCACTCTCAGAAACTGCTTTGTTCACTTTGTTTCCTTTTCCAGCTGCTTTAGCAAAAAAACATTTTAAAAGTCTCTTATTACTATTAATTATTCAACTTAAACTGCATTTAGGCTCTTACTGCATGTACTGTGTAAAATGAAGTAAATGGGATAGCTGTGTATATGAGCCAAATGCTCACGTTTGTTCTGTCTCTTTGGCTCGGTGGTGTCCCTGCGGGTGACTGTGTGTTCAGTGTGGGGCGAGCTCTCGTGGGAGCTTGTCACACAGCATAGCGTCCTGCTATTCATGAAAAAGAAACCAAACCTACCAACCTTGTAATAAAAAATGCCATTTTGTACTGATTTCATTTTTGACGTTTACATGTGAGGTGTTGCTGCTTTTCCTTTTCTTGGTTCGAATGATTAGAGCAGCGGAACCTACATGAAACGTGGGCAGCAGATCCTCACTACTCTTCTTCCTGCCCTCCTCCTGAATTTCATGCCTTGGAGTAACGTCACTTGAAACATAATTCAGCCTTTGGTTTAATTGCCCTCGTGTTGTTAAAAACATACGTGTAATATTGTTATGGTTATGATTGCAATATTTGCAATACTGTGGTCTGTAGCGGTCGCTAAAGCATTTCACTGCATATCACACCGTGTATGACACCGTGTATTCACATTTGGTTGCACGAGGCTGTCAGGTCCCCTGACCTGAACATGTGACTGTGAGATTACTTGGCATTAATACCAGTTCCCCTGGCCTGTCTGGTCCTGTGGTGGCTAGAACATGATCTCCACCAACTGTCATGGCTTCCAGACGTGCGAAGCCTTGCAGCGGCTTGGTGATTGGATCCAGAAAAAATGGCGACACTACTTCCTATCTGTGCCAAACATTGTGGTTGGTGAATGCCCCCTCACCTCTGTAGGCCTCCTCATTAGCATTTAAAGCTGAAACCTTTTTACGCTGAAGATGGAACGACAGCGCAGGCTTTAAAATCTCTTCTATGTCCAGGCAGGGCTGGGCGATATGGAAACTAATTGATAACAATATACTTTGCCGTATTAAACGATTTTTTTTCTTGTCACAAGCTTTTTTGATATTGCCAGACTGAACGCGAAGACACCTGAGATAATAAACAGCTTATTAACATATGAAACGGCTATCGCACCCTCCTCTTTTCGCTTTTTGCCAGCTGAACACCATCATGTGGTACTGTATGTTCTGTTTTCATATTCCTGAACATATCTACATACACAAGCAGATCGTCTTCACACTTTCTTCAAGTGCACAATGCACATTGTATTGTCTCGCATGCATGCTCCTTTCAGGCAGCTGCTATCAATGTGCCAGAGACCTCGAGAATTTCCGAGGCAAAAATCGGCTAATCTTATTATGATTACAATAAAATTCAGCTCAATCAAGATTGTATAATTGCCCAGCCCCATGTACATGTAGCCTTTAACAAGTATTCTTTCTTCCTTTTGTCATGGTTAATTAGAGCGTCCATGCTGCCCATGCAGCTTTCATGGTGATCGTGTCAGTGGTTGGCTTTGCCACTGGGGAAGTCTATGGTTCAGCCGGGTGCTCCACTACCAAGCAGGACATTCACTATGTTCTCCTTTGTCTTTTTTTCAGAGCTCCAGAGATCATCCTCGGCTTGCGGTTCAGTGAGGCTATCGACATGTGGTCCCTGGGCTGTGTGATGGCTGAGCTGTTCCTGGGCTGGCCACTTTACCCGGGGGCTCTGGAGTATGACCAGGTAAGACAGGACACAGCAACATCTGCACACCATGTCCTTTTGTATCCTCAAGATTGAAGGACACCAGGGTGGTTTTACCCTGTGTCAAGTCGGTGCGGATTAAGTTAACATGGGTGCATGATTGGATCAGAAATGAAGAACGTTGTCCTGGGAACACAACAAGCCCTTGAAGGATCTAAGGGAATCCTGCTCCTGATATTAGACAGAAGTTTCTCCTCTCGCAGCAGTGCGGCCGTTCTTCTGTCTGCTTTTTATTGACTCGTTGACAGTATAGTTGAACTCTTTAAGGCCGATTGCAGTTATAACGCGCTCACATTCATCCACCCCCCTTCCCTCTCCTTCACATGAACTCCCCCGGCCAGCGGCGCCTTGGCGTGCACAGTCAGCAGGTTCTCGCTCTGACGTGCTCACTGTGTTTGTGTAATGTTGTGGCAACCTAATCATGCTGCTGAAATGTGTCCAAACCATTAGGAACTCTGCCTTTTCAGATCAGGGAGAGGCTGGCTCGTCCAACTTGTAGATGTACTGGGAGAAAGGGGAGGAGGGACTTGGTCAGGGCTGACCGTCATCGCCTGTCTTAGATCTTGCACTGGCGGCCTGACCACGCCTCCAGCGCTTTTAACATATTACCCTAAGGCCATCGCAAGAACAAACTGTGTGTGTATAGTGTGAAATGAAGTGATTGTCATTGTGATGCACCGCAGCACAACACATGCTGACACAATGAAATGTGTTCTCTGCATTTAACCATCATCTTAGTGACTCCTTATTTATTAGCAAAGAAAAGCTGAAATATCGCATGGTCCTAAGTGTTCAGACCCTTTGCTGTGTCACTCATATATTTAGTACATGGAGTTTGCTAAACTCCTGAAGGACACCAAGATAATTCTCTGGTCTGATGGGACCAGGACAGAACTTTTTGGTCTTAATTCGAAGCAGTACGTGTGAAGAAAACCAGGCACTGCTCATCACCTGTCCAGTACAGTCCCAACAGGGAAGCATGGTGGTGGCTGCAGGGACAGGACGACTAGTTGCAATCGAGGGAAAGGTGTTCGAGGGATATTCTGGACAAACCTTCTCCCTAGACCCTAAGCACACAGCTAAAATAATGAAGGAGTGGCTTCACAACTCAGCCCAGCAAACCAACATTTACTTTCCAACCTGCCAGAATTGGTGAGGATCTGCAGAGAGGAATAGCAAAGGAACCCCAAATCCAGGTGTGAAAAACTTGTTCCCAAAAAGGCTGCTTCTACTAAAGGGTGGTAGTAGCCTAGTGGGTAACACACTCGCCTATGAACCAGAAGACCTGGGTTCGAATCCCACTTACTACCATTGTGTCCCTGAGCAAGACACTTAACCCTAAGTTGCTCCAGGGGGGACTGTCCCTGTTACTACTGATTGTAAGTCGCTCTGGATAAGGGCGTCTGATAAATGCCATAAATATAAATGTAAATGTTCTACTAAATACTGAGCAAATGGTCTGAGTACAAAAATGTCAATATGGGATGCTGTGTGTATATTAATGAGGAAAAAAACAACTTTGTTGCCATTTGCTAAAATCAATGAAGAAGAGTGAAAAATGTAAGGGGGTCTGAATACTTTCCATACTCACTGTATGTTTAATTCTGTGCTTTTCTGTAATTGTGGCTGGCCTTTAAGTTGCCTGTAGGTAGCTAGAGAGAATGTGAGGTGACTGCGAGACATGTGGACAGAAGTTACAGCCTCAAATTCCACAGATATATCAGAATGTTTTATTTCTACAGTTTTTAGTGGGAATAATTCTGATCTTTTTTTAACAGTACTTTTCCTTGTGTTTTTCTGCACGTGTGTCCAGATTCGCTACATTTCCCAAACGCAAGGTCTGCCTGGAGAGCACCTGTTGAATGCTGGGACCAAAACATCCCGTTTCTTCCGCAAAGAGTCTGAATTGCTATATGCACCTTGGAGACTGAAGGTCCATCTAAAATACTTACATATACACACACACACACCTTTTCTGTCACTATATTACATATCTAGTACATTAAATACAATATTTTAGCATGCACCATGTACATAGTGTTCCTGTGTTTCCTTTGGTAGACTACTGAAGAGCATGAGTCTGAGACGAGCATGAAGTCTAAAGAGGCCAGGAAATACATCTTCAGCTGCCTGGAAGATATTGGACATGTAAGTCTGCTAACAGCTCAGCTGGGTCCACTTTAGCTGGAAACAAGGATTGTCCTGTAAGACATGACCATGAGTTGACTTAAAATGTGAAATGTTGTTTTCAGCATACTCTCCAGCCTACTGAATTTGTAATTTTCTCCGGGTATTAGTATATACGGGGAAAGGGGTTGGTTGTGCAGTTCATCTAGAGTGATTGGCACCGGTTGGGTGTAACTCTTCACCCCTCTATTTTTTGCCATTACCTGCTGTGCTTTTAGTTAATGGGATTGAGGAGTCCTAAAGCATCCATCTGTCCTCCCTGCAGGTCAACATGGTATTGAGTATGGAGGGGGCTGACCTGCTTTCAGAGAAGTCTGACCGACGGGAGTTTGTCAGTCTGCTGAAGGCCATGCTACAGATCGATGCAGATAAAAGGATCACCCCGGCCGATTCCCTCTCACACCCATTTGTCACTATGCAACACCTCTTTGACTACCCCCACAGCAACCAGTACGTCAACCAGAGCCAGAGCTCTTCTGTCACAAAAAGGAGATTAATTATTCATCTGCACTGGTTGAATAATGTGTAATGTTCTACCTTTTCTCTCTAGTGTGAAGGCATGCTTCAACATTATGGATGTCTTTCAGTCCCGGTCCAATGTGTATGATTCCCTCAATCGCAACCAAGCTCCTTACATGAGACACATCACATTACCTAATACCACTAACATGGGGGTAGCCTTCAATAAAATGGCTTCAGTTCACACACAGGTAAGATCACATGCACTGTAATCTTTGACCAACATCCAAAACAGAATAAACATTAGTTAAACGCTGATCTGCTGTTGTAGTGAGGTCAGAATACCACCTACTGGCATTTAGGAGGAATTGCATGTTTTCCTTTTGTAGCAGTACTGGTAGATAATGGGTGGATGGTATGATCATGTTATATTGTACACATGAATAGAAATGAAGCCTCGTATACAAGGAGGGAGAGCATTTATATACTACACGTTGAACATGTCTCCAATTTGACCGATTACTCTCACCAGATGTCAGTAACAACCCATGCAGTCCACACATGCAAAGATACCATAGTTAAAAAATAATGAAGAAACACATGAAGAAAGGAAGGTGCAAGTTTGGAAGGTCATGATATCATCTGAACCACATCTGTAATTAGAATGCAGTCCTGCAAATTAGCATCAACTTGTTTGGTCCTATAAAAAGGTGTCTCATAAGAAACATCTCATAATGACTAAAACCAAAGACATCTAAACCTTATTGTTGCAAACTATGGTTTGCATTGGTTACAGAAGAATTTCTAAACTACTAAAGATTTCAATGAGCAGCTTTGGTTTGGCCAATAATCCATAAACTAGCCAAAATGCTCTGCATATCACCCCCATAACACCAATAACAACAGTGAAGTTTGGAGGTGGGAACATCATGGTGTGGGGCTTTTGGAACTGGCACACTTTACATAACTGAAGGAAAGATGAATGGAAAGATACATTTTATACATATGCATATGATTTATGGATATCTAGGTTTTTTTTTTCTTCCCCCAAAATGAATAATAATTATGCAGTGTAAATAATGAAATTGTCAATTCCCACCATTTTTTATGCACTAGGTCTACTTTGTGCAAATTGTCCACATTTACAATGTGATAAACTAAAAGCAATTAATATCCTTTTGGAAAGTGTTTAAATACGGTGTATGAGTCTGCCAGGCTTTGTTAAAGGGTTGCCAGCAGCATGAGAATTTTATTACTCACTGGCATAGGGCGGACCTTTTGTCGTTTGTGCTTTAGTTATAACTTTTTTTAATATTTTAAGAGATTTGTTTTGGCCAGATCACACACCTATACCAAAACAGCCAGTTCTTTGCATTCTCAAAGGATTGAAAGTATGGATGGGTGTATTCTTCAAGTAGTAGCTACCATTTCTTTAAGTCATGCATAATTATTGGTTGTAAATTTCAGTATAGTGAGATTGGATCAGATAGATCAGTCATCTCTCCAACTCTACACCTCTCTCTAGCCCCTTGCTCCATCTGCTCCATCTGTGCTTCATCCTGGGATTCCTGCCATCCAGGCAGGAAGTGCTCAGTTTGGCTGCAGTGATGCCTTCCAGCAGGCCCTCATCCTCTGCCCTCCAACCCTTCAAGGTTTGTTTGGGCTCATGAGACTTGCCAGGTCCTGATTATTTAATTCATATAATCTACTATTGATCTGCCAGTAGTTGTGTCTACAAGTAGTTCCAGATTTCTGGTATAAATTAGCTATATTACAACACTTCATTTTAATTACATTTGCTTTCTCCTATAACTGTTTGATCTTCTCTAGGCATCCCATCAAACCCCAGCCAGTCAGCTCCTTACCCAGTCAGGATGGAGAGCTCCATTCCCCTGGTCACACAGGCCTCAGCTATTCAGCCACTACCCATACACCCAGGCGTCATTGCACAGGTTCGTTCAGACAATAATGTGGTATAAACATGGAACATGGAGTGCCTTATGCTATTATGCCAAGGTGCAAAGTACCGTCCCCACACACTGCTCCCTGAGCACCTTTCATGTCTGCCCACTGCTCACTAAGGGAGATGATTAAAAGCAGAGGACACATTTCATTGTGTGCACAGTGTGCTGTGCTGTGTTTCACAAGGACAATTACTTTCACTTCAGATATATGGTTGGATTGCAGTTCACTGTGTCTGTTGCTTCAAAATCTCATGTCCTCATGGCCTAATATAATCTTTTCTGTAGCAGCCGTGGTCCAACAGGACCCCTCAGATCCTGGTGCCAGCCTGGCAGCAGGTGCCCCCTCCTCCTGCCACATTAACATCAGATCCACAGAGACTTGGAGACTGGGGGTATGTACCTCACGGCTTTAAACATTAAAATATAAGATTATGCCGGTGCTTAACTGCCTTCAAACTGAATTCTATTTGCTCATATAAAACTGTATGTAAATGGGCTTTGATAAACAGGATGTGGTTGCTTTGAGGTCAGGGCTGATAGAATTCAGGCAAATATGGCTGTGGAAGAAAATTAATTAAAAAAACAGGCACATCCAGTTATCTAACAGTATATCTAAGAGGTGCAATCAGAGATAGGCAAGGGGGGCGGGCCAAAAAGACACCAATCCAGCAGCCGCGCCACCTGTGAATGGATTTTGTGTTTCCCATACTGGAAATGTGAGCCGTAAGCCGTAAAAATCACTGGGATGGGATACAGGAGGTGGTTTGTGACAAAAAAAACCCCATTGAAAGCTGTTGCCAGAAGCTCCAGTAACCAGGAGCAGGCTTCTGCACTTTGTGTATGCCACCCCAAAATGATCACAGATCCATCCTGGCCACGTCACTGCAAATTTTCTGGCTCCGCCGCTGCCTCCCGGACATGGAATAAAGTTCATGCTCAGGATTATTTTTCACTATTAGCCCAGCTGCTGCAGCAGATTGTGTTATCCACCCTTGTTGTAGGTGTGACATTTTTTATAGGTCTGATGGGAGGTTGGGCTTATATGTTGTCATATGGACATCACCTTATTTCCTTTTATTTGTTTCAGGAAAGTACAACCACACAGCAACCATTACAGTGCCATGATGCCCCAGCCTCTGTTAACAAACCAGATGGCAGTTACTGCTCACCATCCAGTGAATATAGGCATTGCACATGTCGCCTGGCCTCAGTCTGCTACCAATAAGAGGAATAAGCCATGTCCAAACAGGTGTGCCTTCGTCATCATCATCATCATCCTCCTGGTTTTGTACTGGGGTGTAGCAGTCAGGACTAGATTTGTTTTGGTTTCTGCTGTCATCAGGTCAAATGTACGTAATAAACTGAATCTTAATTTCTTACACTTGCCAGCATATCCTTTATTGTAGAACTTTGCCAAGGTGACTCCATGTCCTATCTATTTAACAAAAAAAACTCGAAAGTGTTTCTTACACATTCCTCACATGTATTTGACGTGCACATACTACCATTTAAAACACTGAACTAAACATCACAACCTGTTGTTACCCCCCCCATTGGTTATCTGTTAGCACAGCTCTACCCCCGGAGTTTAATTAATAAAACTACTGTTGGTTTTGTTGAAGGGGCCACCCACTGAGTCTTGCAGTCTTTATCTTCTCCCTGTAGTACTCCTGTAGTACTCACTGTACAGCATTTACAGTATTTGTGGACCAGACCTGCTGTATGTCATGGCAGTTAATAGCGGGACTTCACCTGGTTTTCTCTGCAGGAGCGTGAACGTGTCCCACAGAGCTGATTCTCAGGCCGCCATGTGCCGCTCTCCAAAAATGGACCAGGGCAGGAGCCCCGAGGCAGAGCTTGGCTCAAGGCAGAGGGCCAATCTTGCAGAGTTGGAGGCAGGCTCAGAGGCAGATCAGGACCCAGAAGCTGAGGATGCGAGCTGCTGCTGGGTGGGCCAGGAGGCCGACGGGCAAATGACGGGGGCCCATCAGCAAAAGGAGACGCAGAGGCGATCTTCTATCATTGGTGACTCGCCCAGTCCCACTGGCAGCGTGATCAGCATAAGCAGCGACCCCTACGAGGAGGAAGAGGAGGAGGAAGGCACACAGGGGTGCTCTCTGAGCAAGTAAGAACATTCATGGCACTTAAGAAACCCCGCCTCTGTCTTAAATAATGACAAAAGCAAGATGTAACTTGTGCGTGTACGTATACAGATGTTCCGGCAGCACAAAGTGTGAAGCATGTGAGGGCACTCTGAACATGCAGCGTGTCTGCTCCCTCAGCAGCCCCGACAGCAGCCTGAGCAGCAGTTCCTCCAACTCTGCACACTCCAGCCCCGAGCCTCAAAAGAGAAACAACAGGTACAAAATGGAGAAAAAGAGGTTTCTAAAGCGTAGGAGACAAATGCGGGGCCAGAAGGGTGGGACAATGAAGCTCCAAATTGCTCAAGCATACTATAAAAGTTGTAGTTGTCAGCGAGTCAACATGGCCCATGTTAATTAATCAGAAAAAGATTTAGATAAAAAGTAAATGAGATGAAAGGACAGTATGAAAATGGACTGGAAGTGTACTGGATGATAAGTGGTGAATGTGACTGCATGTTTCAGACTAAAACAGTCCTGTGGGGATATAAATCCTGGAAACGGCTTTCTCTGCTATGCGATACATTTACAGCATTTATCAGACGCCCTTATCCAGAGCGACTTACAATCAGTATTACAGGGACAGTCTCCCTGGAGCAATTTAGGGTTAAGTGTCTTGCTCAGGGACACAATGGTAGTAAGTGGGATTCGAACCCGGGTCTTCTGGTTCATAGGCAAGTGTGTTACCCACTAGGCTACTACCACCCTACATGCAGACTTTGATGCAGACTTTGTCACTTGCGCCCAATTTTTAAAAAATAAAATAGATTCTTTCAAATGCAACCCAGGCACATGTGTGACGCCACAATCACCTTCAATTAGAAATGATACTGATATACAGAGGGTTTACATTTTCATTTAAGGCATATGGCAGACGCCCTTATCCAGAGTAACTTAGAACGTGCTTTCATGTTACCATCGATGAAGTCATCAGGACCCCCAACTATGAATACAATCTTTTTATTCACTCTGTTGTAGTTTCTATACAGAAGTCAGACAATAAGAAGGTTACAAGTTCATCTAAATATTCTCTAAAGAGGAAGGTCTTGAATGAAGGTTTGTTTTTGGTTAGTTAAACTCTTTTAACATTATTTCTTTTTTTGGCTCGTCTTGGGCCAAACATATGCCAATCCAAAGAGTAGAAAGTCTAAAAGGAATTTCGTAATTCATAACAAGTATTAAGGATAGTCTTTTTTTTCATCTTGGAAATCCTGTCCAAATATTCAATACATTATTAGTTATCAAATTTTTATCAAATTTTATGTCGCTCACCAGTCAACCAACATCCTGCTTTGCTGTGATACCAATATTAGAATTGATCAGCAAATGTACCAAAAGTTCCTTTTTGAAGAGTATTTTGAGGCAATCCAATCCAGGGGCAGTAGTGGCCTAGTGGTCCCGATCCGCCAAGGTGCCACTGAGGTGCCACTGAGCAAAGCACCGTCCCCACACACTGCTCCCCGGGCGCCTGTCATGGCTGCCCACTGCTCACTCAGGGTGATGGGTTAAATGCAGAGGACACATTTCGTTGTCACCATGTGCTGTGCATCACAATGACAATCACTTCACTTCAGTACCTGGTAGTTTTTTTTTTTTTTGTCTTGGTTTTGAGATTTATTTCTTTATTTCGTTTTTACAGCATGTCAGAGGATGACGGGCATGAGAGCGGTTGTGAGACGGTGGACGGCTCCCCCACCTCAGACTCCTCTCTCGGGTGCAGCTCCAGCCCCTATGCAGAGCCCCCATACCTGGCCAACCAGCACAGAGAGAGACGCTCCAACCACACGGGCTATGGTATGCAGCGGAACAGCAAGGCCCCGGTCAGAACGGTGGTGGTCCCGCCTATGAGGGTACAGAACAACAACTCCATTCTGTATGAGCGGATGGGCCACCTAGGTAAACACCACATGCGTCTCTTTAACATACTGCTGAATAGTCACCCCAGTTTTAACGGTGTGCTGTGGCACGGAATCTTCACCTCACCTGTTAGCCCTGAACCGCATTCAGTCTGTCTTTCCAGTTGGACTTTTTCTTGGTTGTAGAGCAATGCTGCCATTTTCGAGGTGCTTCCCGTGGATCAGGGTGTCTTTTCCCCACAGCATCTTCACTGCCCCTGTCTGCCTTGCAGGTCATAGGGGAGAGCCACGAGCTTACCACACAATAGTTGGTCCCAGAGGCCATCGCAGGTGATTATGGGTAACGTGCGCCGGTTTCAATATGTCTCCGTGCGCAACATTCCCAAAGTGTTGAGTGGACAAATTCCTCTTTTCTTTACTTTTTGGTCTGTCTTGTATCTCCCTGGTTATTGTTTTCACTCTCACTTGTGTGATTGTTGTGTTTATTACCAGTACTCTTTTGTCCTCCTGTGGTGTTCCAGAACATGCTATAAAGTAATATTGCATCACATCCCTGCCCTCATCATGCCCTCTTGCAGCCCTGAGTTGGCAGTCTGTCCCCCAATCCTCCCCTTCCTTACCAGCGGTGCATTTTAGAAAAGGCCCAGACATGAGGAGGATCGCTTTTACTATGAGGGTCTGTGGCAATATAGAGGCTTTATATGCATTTCGCTCTGTTCTCTTGACACGACCAGTTCTCAGTGGCAGGTTCTGCTATTGTCAATGTGGAGTGCACATCACTTTCTAAGAGGTGAATTTCTGACGTCTCATCCCATTATTATTATTATTTTTTTATTTCTTGATCCAGAAAGCACAAATTGTGTTCTGCACACAACTTGTCTTTCATGTTCTAGAAAACTTTACTGGTTTCTGTTAAACTGAAATTTAATAAGATTGTCATGAAATATCATGGAGGAAAGAATAAAAAAAAATGAAACCTATCTTTGTCGTTTTCAGAATCCTCGTGCCAGTCCAGAGGGCGCTGCGGCCCCGCACTACTGAACCATCTCTCCACGCCCCTCCTGCCCCCACAGCAGCAGCTGGGCTTCAGCCAGGTCAGATCCACACGTCCATCCAGCCGCAGTTGGTTGGTGTATTAGAAGAATCATTTGTACTTTTTTTGGGTAGCAGTTTACATTTGTGGTTGCTGGACAGTCAATTTACTCGTGTGCCGGAGCAACACCGGGACACTATTCAACATGTCTGGTTGGTCTGTGCCATCAACGGATGTGGGAAAAGTGGGAGAGAGTTCCGTTCACCGCCCACTTGGCCTGTGCCACACGTTGCCTGTTACGTTAATTTGACCGTCGTTCTCCTGCAGGTCCAGCATTATGGCTCCTGCCACAAGGAGTGGAACAGCAACTACATCCCACTGCGGCCGCAGGCCTACATCCCGCCCACCGTGCACCACAGCCACAACTTTCCCCTGGCAGCCCACGGCAGCCCCACGCACACCGTGGCTCCTCCGCCGCCCGCCCTGGTCTCCTACCACCTTCCCCCAGCTCCCGCCTCTGGTCCCGTGGCCCACCTCTTGGCCTCGTCCTGCCAGTCGCGGGCCGCCATCCTGCCGCCAGCACCCTACGGCCTCCTCCACCCCAACCCTCACAACCAACTCGCCGTGCACCCCCTCACCAGCCTCCACCCGCATCAAAGCCAATTCAAACCTCTCTTTGCCCCGCCCTCCTACGTGGCCTCACCCTCCTACGCAGGGTTCCCGCTCAGCCCCACCAAACTCAGCCAGTACCCCTACATCTGAGCCTGGGTCCCAGGCTGCCACCGTCACCCCACCCCCTCGCTGCCACTCACCCGCCTGGCTTCCAGTTCCGCAGGAGCAAAGATGGAATAAAGCCTTGTGGGGGGAACTTCTGAGCTTTTTTTTTTTTTTAATGAAATGGATGAAATTCAGCTTTACAATGAGCAGAAAATAGAAGCGTATGAAAGTGTGTGTTTTTGCACGTTTGATACAGCAAAAGTAAAATCACCAGATCTCCCTTTTTTACATTGGCAAAAATACCAAACCATGGCAAAACAGGTAAACACTTGTCTGTTGCCTTCACAAGACATCTCATTATAACCTACCTTTCTTTACCAAGACTACACCTATATGCTCATCTGCCTCTGAGAAGAGGGTGCACCAGTCAATGGAGGAAGGGTTGGTCACTAAAAAAACCGTGACTGCATGTTGACCTGGGCCCTCACAACATAGTGCCTTAACCACAACAGCCGCAGGGACACCGGCTGTCCCAGGTCTCCCTCTGGACTGCTCAAGACTCATTCAGTATTCATTTGGAACTTAAAAATGAGTTTGCTATGTAGAGTTGCCTCAGATGGCAGCAACAGTTCTTCACTGGAGTTTGGCAACCAATGTTTTCCTAATGATTGGTTTTAGGAACACTTCCTGTATTACTGCATGCTGCATCTGCAGGTTTCACTTTCTTTTGATCATTCGTCATCGGTCACTTCGATGTGGTCGGAATGATTTTTTTTTTTTTTTTTTTTTATATTTGAAATCTTGAATAGAATGAAATTGTTCAAATAAATTTGTATTATCCAGTTACAGTATTGATACTGTTTATATGAACGTGCAGTACAATCTATAGATCTGGATTTTTCTTCATTTTTAGTTTGTGTCTGCTGCTTTCCTTTTTTTGTATGGCATTTATCTTAGACAGTATTTCACACCCCTTTTACTAAAGACTGGAATAACTAGTCTTTTTATATCATATAATATATCATACACAGCCTATGCTTCATTTCAGTCTTTGTAAAAGCTCAAGACATTCAAAAACTGATATGAATTTGGATGAAATGGGTGTGGGAGTCCTCTGACATTCCCTTCACTTCAGTATAATACATTCCGTCGGGGACGATTTATTTGGGGGTTTTGTCTATTTCCTTCTACTTTAGGCAGCAGATTCATTCCCTTTACATGCATTGCTACACCAAAGACCATTCAGCAAAGTAACTACCGTTCTTGTGTAGACCTGATATACTGTCTGCTGGTCTTGTGTGGAAACAGAATCTGAGGTTTGTTTTCGCTTCTGGGCAAGTAGGAAATTGTATCATTTATCTTGAATGTATGATAGATAAGCTGCTATATGCTGTTGGCCTCTTCCTAATAGCTGTGAAATTAGCTGACTTAAGTGTTAAGTGTTCTTATCCTTAAAAGCAGATTCCCTGTGCTTTTTATTTTGGCATAATGGCGTCAGAACTTTTGTAACTACTGTATTTGAAAGGAAGTTATATTTCCCTTCCCCTCTTCTCTTGAGTGTGTGCGTCAGTGTTCTTTTTGGTGGGGGGTGAATCTGTTGATCTCCATAAAACTTTCAGGTTTCACTTTTGAGCATTTGATATTAACACATGATAGACTCTCCATGCTGTACTACTCTCCGTTCTGGATAATCCTCAATGTGCTGTGGGGTGCATAACGTCTAAAAATCGCAATTTTCAATAAGCTAAACTAGTCCTGTGTATTGGCATTGTGTGTGATCCTTTTTAACCTAGTTATTATAGGAAGTCTAATGTAGTTTTATTTAATGTGTGGTTTCTTTTCACTAGTTTACTGTGTGTGATGTTTTTAATGTTTAAATGCTTTAGAAAAGGCGTGTGAGTGAACATCAGCTCCACCTAGAGCCACTGTGCTGGGCAGGTCTGATAAAGGCTTGGTAAAGAGCAGGGATGGAATTACCCAGGATATGGTTCTCCTGTGTTGGGGAAGCACACGGTGAATGTATACACGGGGTAAAACTAGCTGGAGTTTATGGCCATGCAGTAAAACTGGTTTTTGTTTCTTTTTCAGTAGAAAAGTTTTTGCCCTTTTTGTGTTAATCTTTGACAAAC